>NW_027361791.1:2155000-2537500 GCF_039654945.1 Dendrobates tinctorius | reverse complement strand
CCCAGATAAAGTTGAGATTCCCAGCCGGTACTGGAAATGCAGGGATGAAAGACTCTCTCCAGTTGCCAGGAACCTGCCAAACATAAAAAGAAAAAATAATTATATTTCTGTCTTGGGTATTACTAAAAACACTGAAAATAAAAAAGTACATGGCCTAACTATTTTGCATGTTTTTTTAATACAACATAGCAAAAAAACATTTTATAAAGGCTTGGGATTAATATATGCCAGAAGAAAAACCATTATGCAAAAAAGCAATTTCACAAAAATAATGTTAAAAATCAATAGCCAAAAAATACCTAATTTTTTGGACCAAAAAAAAAAAAAAATAAAAAGCCAAAAAAATTATGCAAACATAACAACATACATACCGTAAGGTGACAAGGAGCCTTTCTTCGGGAGGAATGGCACGCCGGAGCTGAGTGTCCCTTCTCCGGATGTTTCCTTCAACCATACCCAGCAAGTCAAGGAAGCTTTCCTGGGACATCCGTGTATAGTCAGCAAATTTCTCCGGGTTTTCCTGTAGCTCGCTGTACAGCGTGTGATATGCTCCACGGCTTGGCCGGAGTTCGATGATTGGATGCCTCCAAAACCTACGCCGCTGCCGTCTCTGCTGTCTCTCCCTCTCCCTTTCTTGCTGGCAACAAAAGACATACGCCTGAGACAGCGCAATGTCAAGATCCAGCTTGAAGCGGAAATTATCCAGACGCAAGTCCATCTTGACACCGGAAACAGCAGCAAAATCTGATGAATTCAGCAGTACAGGGTCTATAAAACATTCCAATGAAACACGCCCACTGGTGACCCATTGGTGGTCAAAGATTTTGCTATTGTGAAATGTCACACCTAAAAACGCATGCGCATAAAAAACGCAACCGCATGCAAAAACGCATGTAAAACGCAAGTAACACTGCGTTATTTTGACGCATCAGCGTGCGCATGAAGAAAAAAAAACGCACATTTGTTTTGCGTTTTTCTTTGCGTTTTTTATGCGCACGATGCGCTGCGCAAAAAAACGCTAATGTGAAACTAGCCTTACTGGGAGGGGCTGGTGAGGATCCAGCGGTCATGGTGCACATTGGTACAAATGACACAGAGGTAGGTGGAAGGTCCTTAAAGATGATTTCAGGGAATTAGGCTGCAATCTTAAGGCAAGGACTTCCAAGGTGGTATTTTTGGAAATATTTCCTGTACCACGTGCCACGCCAGAGAGGAGATTAGGGAAGTTAATAAGTGGTTCAAGAATTAGTGTAGGAAGGAGGGGTTTGGGTTCCTGGAGAACTGGGCCGACTTCTCAGTTGGCTACAGGTTCTACGCTAGGGACGGGCTGCACCTCAATGGGGAGGGTGCAGCTGTGCTGGGGAAAAAAATGGCTAGAAGGGTGGAGGAGTGTTTAAACTTGGAACTAGGGGAGGGTATTCATTTTATAAGAGGGGAAGACTGTGTAGATAGAGACCTGGGCACAAATAATGAAATTGGAGGTGGTAGTGGCATGGGGGGTGAGGTTAGAACAGTTAATAATTTAAGAAATAGAGGTACAGACATACATAAAGTGCATGTATACAAATGCCAGAAGCCTCGCCAACAAAATGGAGGACTTAGAATTAATTTTGTTGGAAGATAAGGTATATTGCACCCCCTCATAGGGTATAAGGCTGCCCCCTCATAGGGTATAATGCTTCTCCCCCCTCATAGGGTATAATGCACCCCCTCATAGGGTATAATGCTGCCCCCTCATAGGGTATAACACTAGATAGATAGATAGATATGTGATAATTAGATGTATAGATAGATAATAGATAGATAGATCTATGGATAGACAGATAGAAATAAAGATATAAAGATAATAGATAGTGAAAGATATAGGTAGCTATAGAGATAGATAGATAGACCTAGATAGATATAGATAGATAAATAGATAGATAGGGGATAAATAGATATATGGATAGATAGATAGATAGATAGATAGATAGATAGATAGATAGATATAAAGATAATAGATAGTGATAGCTATAGATAGGTATATAGATAGATAGATAGATAGGGGATAAATAGATAGATCTATGGATACATGATATATAGATGGATAGATATAAAGATAATAGATAGAGATAGATATAGATAGGTATAGAGATAGATGGATATAGACTATTTATATCTATCTATATCTACCTCTATATCTATCTATCTATCTATATCTATCTCTATATCTAAGATAGAGACAGATAGATATAGAGATAGAGATATAGATATACAGATAGAAATAGATAGATATAGAGATATATAGATATAGAGACAGATAGATATAGAGATAGATATAGATAGATATAGAGATATATAAAAAACAAACCACAATACTCACCTCTCCTCCTGCTCCCACGCTGATGACGGCTTCAGTGTCAGCAGCTGACCCGTCTGCCAGACACACAGCGGGTGCGCGATGAAGTGACGTCATCGCGCATCGGCTGTGAGTCAGGAGCAGAGGGGACTGATGGGAGAGAGATGCTCTCTATTCCACTGAAATTGAGCGCAGCGCCGGCTGCCTAGGTTGGGGAGCGGGGCCCCGGGGTGAGTGGAGGCCGAGAGTGAATGAATATTCATTTCTCTTTAGTAGTGGGGACAGTGGCTCCTGCCTCCTGACACCCGCTGCTGCTCCGCTGGCAGGGCCCCCATAGCAGCTGTGTGGCACTGGCTGGGGGCCCCTGGAGCAGTGGGGGCCCTAGGCAACTGCTGTCCCTGTATACCAGTAGAGGTGCCAGGGCCCACCAGATGCCAGGGCCCACTGGAGAATCAGTCCGACGCTACCTGTCTGTATATATAATGTCAGTGTACAAGTAATAGAATGATCACTGGAGACATACACAGGAGTTCTGTATATAGTGTATAGTGTACAGGTAATACAGTGACTCACCAGTAACATTATACACAGGAGCTCTGCATATAGTCAGCGTACAGGTAATACAAGGATCACCAGTGACATTATACACAGGAGCTCTGTATATACTATATAATGTAAGTGTCCAGGTAAATCACTGACTTACCAGTGACCTCTGTATTTGTAGCGATTCATCTTCGCTTTTCTTCCTCTTCCAGCCAGGACACGTTTGCTGCAGAAAATAACACACTATACTTGATCACTTCTAGACCACATTCCCCACTTTCCCCCCCGACTTCTACACTTTATGTGTAAAGGTCAGCCAGGGCAGTAGTCATGGCTGAGTATTTCGGGTTCGGGCATTGTATACCCTGACCTCCCTCTACAGGAAAACGGTACCTCTTCTCTTGCATGGTACGGTGAATACTCACCGTGCCGTCAGCGTCCCCTTTGCTACGCCGACTTGATGCTGATCCTTGATCCCAATGAATAGAGACACAGTCCAGGGCAACTCTTAACTGAGCAAATTTATTTTCTTCAGGACACAGCACATCCACATAGTTTCCAGCATTTTCATCACAGTAAAGACAGCACATTACTTCATCTTTCCCTTCACTGTTCCTTGCAGTGTTTCCGTTTGACAAAGCGTCTCAGATGGCTCCTCAGTGTCCTCCCTGTATAGCGTCACCATGGTGAAGCGCTCTCCAGCATGTTTCGCCCCGGACATCAGAGATTCAGCCCACGTAGCTTTCCACCACATTCTGGAGTGACCTGCCCGTACCCTTTTACGGTAACCTTCAATCTTCCTCTGTTTACTTACACTCTTTTCCACTTTATTGCTGATTCTGCAGTACCATGTTCTTCTCTAGATGGCTGGGCATCAGCTTTAACATCACGGGGTAGTTAGGCAGCTCAGGCATATAGCCCACCCGAGCACAAAGGGGTCAGGCCTCTGACTGCCTGAAACTGAAGACCATCCTGGCTTATTCTCCAGCTATCCCCTCCTACAGTTAACTCCTATATGTCCTACAGCTACATCTACTGTGCAATGAGCTCAGTGCCCCATCTAGTGACCATAGCCCAGACTGCACTGTCCCTACCAAGTACAAGGTGCAGAAACATAGCTTATGCTATATAAATAATACAGCAACATGAAATATACGATAATGCGCAACAATGGTATAACATATATATAAATATATATACAAGTACAACAGCAACATGGGGGTTTAAAGGGGTAAGACTCTCAACCCCTTACACATGTCTACATATTGATATTAGTCATGTATTATACTACAGCACAGGCACCATTTTGATGAATGCAAACCTTTTTTTTGTAACCCCACAAACACCCGGAGCACCAGAATCTCAATAACTGAAATTTACAAATACAGATTACACAACAACCACAAGATGCATTTCATCACCCAGGTCACCTCATTTTAATCAGTATAACAGCGTAGACCTGACACTGTCTGTACTTTACTGTTCACAATCCTGCTGACAGGATCCCTTTAAATCTAAATTTTAATAAGTTTGTTCTTTTCTGCGCTAAACGTCCCCCAAACCCTGAGGACGGCGAGTATACCTTGGTTGTGTTTTGCTGTATGTGTATACAAAAGTAAAAGAAGAGCACCTATCAGGGGCTCAGAAAAGCTGGGTGGCATGTGTGCTAGTGTGTGACCCAGCGCAGGTGTCTCACTGGCCTATCAAAACAGTGACCGATAGCAGCAAACAGTGTGATGTGGATGTGAGAACTGTCTGCGGGGTGCGCTTAGGTGAGTGGACAAAAGAATATGGGAGGTTCACCTTTATAGTAACATCCCAGGGCAGGTGTGTCGTGAGCAAGTGGTGTTCAAGAAATATTGGTGGCAGTGGTTGTGACTTATCCTGACACACAATGTACAGGGAAATGGGAAAATTGTGAAAAAAAACGCAATTCTGACCTTAATTATGTTTACGGCGTACATTATGTGGTAAAAATGACCATGTAATATGATTCTCCTCATCAGTATGATTACAGAGATACTAAACGTGCCCAGATTTTTAAATTATTTTAGTGGTAGAAAAAAAATCAAGACTTTGAAATAAAAAATATGTTGGAGTTTGTGTTGCCATTTTCCGAGACCCGTAGTTTTACTTTTTCGTTCAATAGAGCTATGAGAGGGATTATTTTTTTATAAGGCGAGACGTTATTATGGATATTACTTTGGGATAGATATGACATTTTAGTTGCTTGTTACGTATTTTAAGTGGTATTGCAGCGACCAAAAAATACCGCAATGTTGGCGTTTTTAAATTTTTTGTGTTTACCAATTGGGTTAATTATTTTTATATTTTGATAGCTCGGACTTTGCTGGATGTGGCGATATCACTTGACATTTTTTTTTATGTTCATTTTCAATGGAGGAAAATTGAACTTTTATGAGTTTTTTTTTCAGATTTGTTTAAATCTTTTTTTGTTGTTTTACTTTTCTTTTCACTTCATTTATCGCTCCCTAAGGCCCCTTTCACACTTCAGTTTTTTGCAATCAGTCACAATCCGTCAGGTTTTGACAAAAACGGATCCTCAGTTTTTTTTTGAGGATCCGTTTTTTCCCCATTGACTTGCATTAATGGCGGATTGTGACGGATGGCTGTCCGTTTCATCCGTTTTTTTTTTGAGGATCCGCCAAAAGTTGCTGTCCGTCACCATCCTCAAAGATTTCAAAACGGAGCTTGCAACAAAACTCTCTCTCTCTCTCTCCTTCCCGACCAGCATTTCCTTTAAATTTCCTCATTTTCAGGATCCTGTGCCATCCGTTCACATCAGTTCAGAACGGATCCGCTTGTCTGCCTTTTTGGCGGATTTGAACTGATGCAAAAAACTGAAGTGTGAAAGAGGCCTAAGCTGTACTACATACAGGGGCTAATGGTGCAGCAGAAGTGTGAACTTTTTGATGCTTTTGTTTAATATTTTCCACTATAGTATATGGAGAGCATAAAAAACGCATGCAAAATTCCAATGAAGTCTCCAATTGTGGAACTGAAGCATTCCTCTACTAAAAAAAATGCATTCGAAAAAACTGCCACAAAAAAATACAATAGAAAGTTTTGATTGCTTTAGTGCGAATACCTATGGAAACAATGCAGCACTTCTGCACGTGTGAACATGGCCCAGGAGAGACTCTGGACAATTTGTACGTTCTACACCAGGTTCACACTTGGGGTTATTTATTTTTTTATCACTACTTAGAATTACAGACAAATTAAAAAAAGTGATCTGAGCCAATTATATGGAAAAAATACTATATTATTTAACATTTATTCTGAAGCTATATGAAATAATTCTGACTACAGCAATGGTCTGTGCCCATCACGGGTGATCCGTGTTACCGGGAAGAGAGGAGGAGACATTCCTGGAAGGAGCTGACAATAGATACATCACATTATCTCACGTATGAGGATACAGAATTATACAGGTTTGAAAATATCAAATAGAAAGATTTGCCTGTAAACAGGTAAAAAAGCAAAAACAGTAAATAAAGCAATGACTTGCGCTATTGTACCGGTAAGTTTTTATACATCTCATCCCAATCCAGCTAACCCCTATCCGTACAGTGGCAGCTGGTATTGGATGGTCTGCCATGGGTAACATAACTAGTTCTCCTATATTAGACCCATTGCCATGTTCGTCTTTATGACATCACAGAAGCGTTGTCCACGAGTCATGGAATGTTCCGCAAGAACGGTCAGTGCGAGGCAAGCAGAGATAGAGAGGAGAGCTGAACACTAACCCAGAGCGACTTGTAAATCACTTTTTACTTGTTTTGTTTATTTTTTTTACTTTTATTTCTTTTTTTTGGGAGTGTTTTCTACCATCCGCACACACTTTTGTGTGTGTGGAGGGGAAGGCAGCCTAATGGCTGCACCCGTAGCTGGAGGAAAGTTCCAACCACGGAGACGTCTCCCACATGCCAGGACATCCCTATACAGTCAGAGGCCTGAACACCACCAAAGGCCAACTGGCTTCACGGGGTATGTGATGGCAGTGCTTTATTATATCGTGTCAATTATTAAATGCCTGTTCAAAACACCAGAAAAGGCAAAGGACCGATATTCCAGACTGAAAAGTCCACCACCATATCCTACAATGCCCGAAATAGGCCGATTCGTACAACCTGCAGCAAACATCAGCGCAGAGCCAGAGGGTATGAAGGAACGCCTGATACTCACCAGAACAGTAGATGAGGAAGAGACAACAGCCACATTGCCCAGGAGCCCATCCCCATGCACCTGGATGGAGCTAACTCCCTCTCAAGCACGTATACTCCTCAGTATGCCTTACGACCATCAACCGCGTATTAAGGTGACTGCTAAACAAGGCTACAATCCTACACCACACCTGCCAGTCAGCTATACCACTGGAAAGATCATGCAAGTAATGCTGATGAGCCCACAGGATGTACAACGTGCCTACAAGAGAGATTTGGGTTTCCTTCCAAGTCCTAGGAAGATCATTCTCCCGAGAAGAGAATTCCGCGGCACTTTGATTTAGCCGGCGGAAAATGTAGTGGCGAGTTGCTTGCAGCAAGCACATACCATCTTCTGCACAGCTGCTTCTTAGACAGATTTTCCGGTTTTGACTATGGCTTGATCAATGGATCATGTTTCTATACTGCCGCCTGCCCTGACCTCTGCTTGTTTAAAGTTATGCATCTACACTGCCGCCTGCCCTGACCTTTGCTTGCTCAATGGATTATGTTTTTGAACTGCCGCCTGCCTGACCTCTGCTTGCTCAATGGATTGTTTCTGCACTGCCGCCTGCCTTGACCTCTGCTTGCTCAATGGATTATGTTTTTGAACTGCCGCCTACCCTGACCTCTGCTTGCTCAATGGATTATGTTTCTGCACTGCCGCCTGCCTTGACCTCTGCTTGCTCAGTGGATTATGTTTTTGAACTGCCGCCTGCCCTGACCTCTGCTTGCTCAATGGATTATGTTTTTGAACTGACGCCTGCCCTGACCTCTGCTTGCTCAATGGATTATGTTTCTGCACTGCCGCCTGCCTGACCTCTGCTTGCTCAATGGATTATGTTTTTGAACTGCTGCCTGCCCTGACCTCAGCTTGCTCAATGGATTATGTTTCTGCACTGCCGCCTGCCCTGACCTCAGCTTGCTCAATGGATTATGCTTCTGCACTGCCGCCTGCCCTGACCTCTGCTTGTTTCCGGTTATTAATCTGTGATACTAATAAAAATGTATATTATTCTGCACTATATGGACTGTGGGTCGTTTTTTTTCTTTGGTTTTATGGTTGTTTCCGGTTATGTTTTTGCACTGCTGCCTGCCCTGACCTCTGCTTGTTTCCGGTTATGTTTCTGCACTGCTGCCTGCCCTGACCTTTGCTTGTTTCTGACTACTCATTTGCCTGCTGATTTTGTACTTCTTCCTCAATGCCTGCACTTTTAAGACCCCAGTAGAGCTAATTTATATAAATCCTGCATCCTAACAATGAAGCCGGGTTATAGGGCTTCTGATCACAATGGTAGGATGATGCCTCAATGTGAAGAAGGGTAGCACCAGTTCTTCACCTAACAGTATGGAATGCTTATCTAAAAAAATGAAAAAGGAACAGTACAGTATAGACAAAGGTCCCATAAACTCAACAAGAACAAACCATTAAGAACTTTAAGCATAAACATATGAGACAACAAACCAAGTGGCTCAGAATACCACATCCGACCCAACCAGCAGTTTTGTTGAAGGTATTTTCCTCTGATCTTTCGTTAAGAGGGTACAACATCTCAAATACATTAGACTGGTGTGGGTCTCCAACCATTTAGGAACCCTCAAATCAATAGTACAGGGGTCTTGAATCAGCCACAAAATTGCTTCAGGAAGAATTGGGTGGAGCACTGGTTTCATATGTACCCTGCCGCTCATGTCAAGGTCTATGAAAATAACCAAACACAAGGCTGAGTACTCAGATCTTATAGGAACCTCCCCAATAGTGAATGGCCATCTGTATATTCATAGTTCCCCAGGTCTGTAGACAGATGCGGGTTTCACGTCCGGGACCTCTGCCTATCAGACATTTATAGAATATTTTATGGATAACACATAAATGTATGGGAAAACTCCTCTTGTAAATAGTGCGCCTCAAGTTTCTTCTGCTGTTTGCAGTGGAATGTAGTCATCATAGCTAATATGAGGGAAGGATTCCTGAGAGGGGGTATACATCTACTATATCCATATTCTGTGGATATCTACCCTAATAAAGCTTATGGACGGTGAGTGCAGTGATGAGACCGACCCTTTATCAACATGTTCTGTCCCACAAACTAATGTAGTACACTGCACTGACCGCCGATAGACTTTATTCTCCAAAGACAATTTAAGTTTGTTATATGTATTAAAATACTTTTTTTCCCAGAATTATCTAAGAATTATCGACAAGGAAAATGGACTCAAGATAAAGCTTAGAAACATATATTTCTTTACAGCTCCTGATATAGGTATTGCGGTCTTTAAAAACAGTAGTCCCCAACTTCTGCCTCCTCAGCAAGTTATCCCCTAGCCATTGGTAGATCATAACTTGCTGATTACGGGTGTTTCACTGCCAGGACCCCCACCAATCCTAAGAACAGGGTGTCTGGAACAAGCGGCTGTTAAGAATGCGCAACAACACTTCTTTCATTATGGGACAATGATGGGGCTGATATGCTGATGATGGACTATGATGGGGCTGATGTGCTGATGATGGACTATGATGGGGCTGATGTGCTGATGATGGACTATGATGGGGTTGATGTGCTGATGATGGACTATGATGGGGCTGATGTGCTGATGATGAACTATGATTGGGATGATGAAGTCTGCAATAACAGAGCATAGCAGTACAACCCCTTAGCCTGGAGTGCCCTAACAAATAGCTGGGGAGGGTCCGAGCTCACAGTCAGACCTTAGAAGAAGAGTTAATAGTTTTGTTTCTTCTGTCTTAAAGGACAAAAAAGGCTTACAGTATATACTCGCGTATAAGTCGAGATTTTCAGCCCATTTTTTGGGGCTGAAAGTCCCCCTCTCGGCTTATACGCGAGTCATATACCGGGGGTCGGCCAGGGAGGGGGAGCGGGGGGTGTCGGAGATCATACTCACCTCTCCTGGCATGTTTCTGCAGCCCCCCGTGCTTATTCCATCTTCTCGGCGCTGTTCTTCCTGCTTTCAGCGGTCACGTGGTACGCTCATTACCCTCATTAATATGCACATATGTAATGAGCGGCACCACGTGACCGCAGAAAGCAGGAAGAACAGCACTGAGAAGATGGAACAAGCACGGGGGGCTGCAGAGACATGCCAGGAGAGGTGAGTATAACGGGGGGAGCCATATTCACCTGTGCCCCATTCCACCGCTGCGCATCGCTCTGCTGTCTTGCTTCCTCTGGCAGTGACGTTAAGGTCAGAGGGTGCCATGACGTAGTTAGCAGGCGCCCTCTGCCTGAACAGTCACTGCAGAGCCAGCAACGCTAAGGAGCAGCAGCTGCAGCAGTGACAAGGTGAGTATATAGTTTTTTTTTTCATTTTTTTAATTGAGGCTGCGGCAGCAGCATTGTAAGGGGCCACTAATCACTGTGCAGCAATACAAGGGGCCACTCATCACTGTGCAGCATTATAAGGGGCCACTCATCACTGTGCAGCATTATAAGGGGCCACTCATCACTGTGCAGCATTATAAGGGGCCACTCATCACTGTGCAGCATTATAAGGGGCCACTCATCACCTTGCAGCATTATAAGGGGCCACTCATCACCGTGCAGCATAATAAGGGGCCACTAATCACCGTGCAGCATAATAAGGAGCCACTAATCACTGCAGCATTTCAAGGGGCCACTAATCACTGTGCAGCATTATAAGGGGCCACTCATCACTGTGCAGCATTACAAGGGGCCACTCATCACTGTGCAGCATTACAAGGGGCCACTAATCACTGTGCAGCATTACAAGGGGCCACTAATCACTGTGCAGCATTATATGGGGCCAGTAATCACTGTGCAGCATTATATGGGGCCAGTAATCACTGTGCAGCATTATATGGGGCCACTCATCACTGTGCTGCATTATAAGAGGCCACTCATTACTGTGCAGCATTATAAGGGGGCCTCTCATTACTGTGCAGCATTATACGGGGCCACTAATCACTGTGCAGCATTACAAAGGGCCACTAATCACCGTGCAGCATAAGGGGCCACTAATCACTGCAGCATTTCATGGGGCCACTAATCACTGTGCAGCATTATAAGTGGCCACTAATCACCGTGCAGCATTGTAAGGGGCCACTAATCAATGTGCAGCATTATAAGGGGCCACTAATCACTGTGCAGCATTATAAGGGGCCACTAATCACTGTGCAGCATTATAAGGGGCCACTAATCACTGTGCAGCATTATAAGGGGCCACTAATCATTGTGCAGCATTATAAGGGGCCACTCTCCATGCAGCATTATAAGGGGCCACCAATCACTGTGAAGCATTATATGGGGCATATGTTATTATGGACCATGTAATAGGGCTACCATTATTCACTGTGCAGCATTATTAGGCATATTTTTGTATGGAGCATCTTATGGAACCCATCATGAACTTTATGGAGCATTATATGGGGCCATCATGAACTTTATGGAGCATCTTATGGGGCCCATTTTATTTTTGAAATTTACCAGTAGCTTCGGCATTTTCCACCCTAGGTTTATAGGCGAGTCAATAAGTTTTCCCAGTTTTTTGTGACAAAATTAGGGTGGTCGGCTTATACATGGGTCGGCTTATACGCGAGTATATACGGACTTCTAAAGAAAATTGCCCCCAAGTTATTTTGAGCGACCCCGCCTGCTGTACCATCCTTGTGATTTACGAGAACGTTTCTCACTTCCTGCTAGGACAGCGGAAACCCAAGGAGTAAAGAGAGAAGGTCCTTATGGCTGCATGGAGTAATGCTGGAAATCTCTAAGTCTGCGGGGACAACAGAGACTTTAGAAGAAGGCAAACCAAGGTTTAGTGCTAGCACTAGTGTGAGAGAAGGTTTATACTACAGGAGAGAAGTGCTGTAACAGGAAAGAACCTAACAAATAAAAAAGATTGTAGACAAACCAGATTTTGCTATCTATTCATGTCATTGCCTTCCATATTACAGAGAAATTTCCCTAAATCCGGTATCTGATAATCCACAATGATGTATATTCAGGGTCGAACTGGGGTGTCTGGGGCCCACCAGGGGAATGGACTCTAGGGCCCCATCCTACAGCTATATGCTAATATCTGTCAGTCGTTATCCCCATTATAGTGGAGCATCGGCTGTAAAACACAGGCGGCTCCTGCACATCTACTGTGCACCCCCATAACTGGGATGTATAATTACGGTAGTTTACATTAATGTGGTTCTTTGGTTAAAACAATTTATCACCGATCCATGGGCTCTATAGGATAGCTGATCGCATACGTCCGACCATTAGAAACTGCACCGACCGGAAGAATGAGAAAGTTTTATCGTTGATAGGACACTTATCCCCATTTTAAAATGGAGCAGCAGGTTAGATATCTGACCGAAGCTTCATTCATTCTCTTTGGAGCTTCTATAAAAATACAAGTGCAGCCACTGAGGGAATGAATGGATCAGTGGTCAAGTCGGACATGCCACTCCAGTCTAATGGGGATAAAAAGTTCCACATTTTGCTGAATGGGTCCAAGTAGTTAGACCCCCCCAATCAATACGTTATCACTTGTCCTGTGAATAGGAGATTACGTTTTTCCACAGGAAACCCCTGTAAGTGCATCTCTGCCGCTGTTTACAAAGTATTTAATCTCTAATGGAAATAAAGAATATTCTCCTAATTAATATCAGAGAAGACTAATGACCGTCAAACACAACACAATCCACTGTACCAAGACCAATAATACCACATACAGGGGAGAAATACCACCACACCATGACCAGACCACATAGTACCCGCATCATATCACATAAAAGGCACAAATACAACCACACCATGACCAGACCACATATTACCACCACATAGTGACCGAATAATATGACATATTACCAGCATATAGGGACCAAATAATAATTCATACACGGAGAAATACTTCCACACTGTGAACAGTCCACAAATTACCACCACTTATTGATGGAATACTACAGTACTGATTATGAATACAAACCACAATAATAACAACACTGTTATTACCACCAGTGACATTATACACAGTACCTCTGTATATAGTGTCAGTGTACAGGTAATACAGTGATTACCAGTGACATTATACACAGGAGCTCAGTGATCACTGGCAACATTATTGTCAAGGTTTGCTCAGCTTGTGGGATTAGGTAGTTCAGAGGTTAATGTGGATGGCCTCACTCTGAGATTCTGGGAGGCTTTTTAAAGCCTCATTGTGGGCTCATTCCTCATCGTTTATACTCAGACCCTTGGCCGAGTGTGTGTGACCCTGGTGTGCTTTGTGACTGTAATACTTTATGCTTGTTTGGTTTTGATCTGGTTCTGTCCCTGTTACGAGTTCTGCCTGTCCCTCTTGTACTGCGTTGCTATCTCTGTGTATGACTCATTGCCTATGACCTGACTATTCTCTGATTGCCCCTCTTGTACTGTGCAGCTATCTCCATGTATGACTCATTGCTTACGTTCTGACTACTCTCTGCTCGCCCCTCTGGTATCGCGCCGCCCTCTCCATGTATGACCGCCCGTTTGTCTGACCTGAGTTCCCCTCGCCTCTACTCCAGGATTCCTGTAGTAGAGTCCTACAATCATCTTCAGAAGTGGGACACTAAGCCCCGCCCCCTGTGGTCACATGATCGTAGGTCCTTGTACTTCTTACTACCTTCAGCATCGCAGGTCCCGTCTGCCTCAACTTTCCCTGCAGTATCGGACCCCGGGCCCTCCCGCAGTAGGGGTGAGTCACGCTGCTCAGCCGTGGCAGTTCGCCGACGCTGACAGGATCCTGATATTTATACACAGAAGATCTGCATACAGTGTCAGTGTAATACAGTGACCACCAGTGAAATTATACACAGGAGCTTTTGGAAGTGCATTGAGCAGCAGGGTGGTTTGCTGGTGAAGGGAAAAAAAATCTCTTTAAATCTTCTGCCTGAGCGAGTGTAAACGAGCTGAGTGTGACCTGAGCGTAAGTGCGAACGGTGGTAAGTGTGTGACTTGTGATTCAGTGACTTTGGATTCAGGGAGTTTGCAAAGGAGGTATTACTGAATTGCTGTTATATTTTATTAATACTTTTTATTTATTTTTACTTATCTTTTCTGTCTGGTGCAATCCCCATTAGGAATGTGCTCCACTATTGCCAATGCCATCCAGTGTACGTCTTGCCGCATGTACGCAATCCTTGACCAGCCAGTCGAGGGTGCATACTGCTGTGCGAGATGTGAGCACATTGTGCATTTGGAAGCCCAGATACTGGATTTAAATGTGCAGCTGGCAACACTGAGATCAATAGACAATATGGAAAGGAGACTTCTACTCACTGAGCAGACGCTCAATGAGATAGATGAGGGGGGGATGCTAGGTTGGAGCTGCAGGACAGTGAAGCAGTAAGATGGGTGACAGTTAGAAGGTGGGGTAGACAGAAGAGTGCCAGGGAGGCTAGTCCTGATCTGGCACAACCCAATAAGTTTGCCAAGTTGGCAGATGAGGGGAGTGTCAGTGCAGGGGTAGCACTGCTGCAGCAAGGCATGTCCTCTGAAAGCCAGAGGAGTATATGCTCCAGTAAGGGGAGAAATAGGAGAGCAGGGCAGGCCAGACAGGTGCTGGTAGTGGGGGACTCAATTATTAGGGGAACAGATAGGGCAATCTGTCACAAAGAAAGGGATCGTCGAACGGTGTGCTGCCTATCTGGCGCGCAAGTCTGACACATCGCTGACCGGGTTGACAGATTACTGGGAGGGGCTGGTGAGGATCCAGCGGTCATGGTGCACATTGGTACAAATGACACAGAGGTAGGTGGAAGGTCCTTAAAGATGATTTCAGGGAATTAGGCTGCAATCTTAAGGCAAGGACCTCCAAGGTGGTATTTTTGGAAATATTTCCTGTACCACGTGCCACGCCAGAGAGGAGATTAGGGAAGTTAATAAGTGGTTCAAGAATTAGTGTAGGAAGGAGGGGTTTGGGTTCCTGGAGAACTGGGCCGACTTCTCAGTTGGCTACAGGTTCTACGCTAGGGACGGGCTGCACCTCAATGGGGAGGGTGCAGCTGTGCTGGGGAAAAAAATGGCTAGAAGGGTGGAGGAGTGTTTAAATTTGGAACTAGGGGAGGGTATTCATTTTATAAGAGGGGAAGACTGTGTAGATAGAGACCTGGGCACAAATAATGAAATTGGGGGTGGTAGTGGCATGGGGGGTGAGGTTAGAACAGTTAATAATTTAAGAAATAGAGGTACAGACATACATAAAGTGCATGTATACAAATGCCAGAAGCCTCGCCAACAAAATGGAGGACTTAGAATTAATTTTGTTGGAAGATAAGGTATATTGCACCCCCTCATAGGGTATAAGGCTGCCCCCTCATAGGGTATAATGCTTCTCCCCCCTCATAGGGTATAATGCACCCCCTCATAGGGTATAATGCTGCCCCCTCATAGGGTATAACACTAGATAGATAGATAGATAGATAGATAGATAGATAGATATGTGATAATTAGTTGTATAGATAGATAATAGATAGATCTATGGATAGACAGATAGATATAAAGATATAAAGATAATAGATAGTGAAAGATATAGGTAGCTATAGAGATAGATAGACCTAGATAGATATAGATAGATAAATAGATAGATAGGGGATAAATAGATATATGGATAGATAGAAAGATAGATAGATAGATAGATAGATATAAAGATAATAGATAGTGATAGCTATAGATAGGTATATAGATAGATAGATAGGGGATAAATAGATAGATCTATGGATAGATGATATATAGATGGATAGATATAAAGATAATAGATAGAGATAGATATAGATAGGTATAGAGATAGATGGATATAGACTATTTATATCTATCTATATCTACCTCTATATCTATCTATCTATCTATATCTATCTCTATATCTAAGATAGAGACAGATAGATATAGAGATAGAGATATAGATATACAGATAGATATAGAGATATATAGATATAGAGACAGATAGATATAGAGATAGATATAGATAGATATAGAGATATATAAAAAACAAACCACAATACTCACCTCTCCTCCTGCTCCCACGCTGATGACGGCTTCAGTGTCAGCAGCTGACCCGTCTGCCAGACACACAGCGGGTGCGCGATGAAGTGACGTCATCGCGCATCGGCTGTGAGTCAGGAGCAGAGGGGACTGATGGGAGAAAGATGCTCTCTCTTCCACTGCAATTGAGCGCGGCGCCGGCTGCCTAGGTTGGGGAGCGGGGCCCCGGGGTGAGTGAAGGCCGAGAGTGAATGAATATTCATTTCTCTTTAGTAGTGGGGACAGTGGCTCCTGCCTCCTGACACCCGCTGCTGCTCCGCTGGCAGGGCCCCCATAGCAGCTGTGTGGCACTGGCTGGGGGCCCCTGGAGCAGTGGGGGCCCTAGGCAACTGCTGTCCCTGTATACCAGTAGAGGTGCCAGGGCCCACCAGATGCCAGGGCCCACCGGAGAATCAGTCCGACGCTACCTGTCTGTATATATAATGTCAGTGTACAAGTAATAGAATGATCACTGGAGACATACACAGGAGTTCTGTATATAGTGTATAGTGTACAGGTAATACAGTGACTCACCAGTAACATTATACACAGGAGCTCTGCATATAGTCAGCGTACAGGTAATACAAGGATCACCAGTGACATTATACACAGGAGCTCTGTATATACTATATAATGTAAGTGTCCAGGTAAATCACTGACTTACCAGTGACCTCTGTATTTGTAGCGATTCATCTTCGCTTTTCTTCCTCTTCCAGCCAGGACACGTTTGCTGCAGAAAATAACACACTATACTTGATCACTTCTAGACCACATTCCCCACTTTCCCCCCCGACTTCTACACTTTATGTGTAAAGGTCAGCCAGGGCAGTAGTCGTGGCTGAGTATTTCGGGTTCGGGCATTGTATACCCTGACCTCCCTCTACAGGAAAACGGTACCTCTTCTCTTGCATGGTACGGTGAATACTCACCGTGCCGTCAGCGTCCCCTTTGCTACGCCGACTTGATGCTGATCCTTGATCCCAATGAATAGAGACACAGTCCAGGGCAACTCTTAACTGAGCAAATTTATTTTCTTCAGGACACAGCACATCCACATAGTTTCCAGCATTTTCATCACAGTAAAGACAGCACATTACTTCATCTTTCCCTTCACTGTTCCTTGCAGTGTTTCCGTTTGACGAAGCGTCTCAGATGGCTCCTCAGTGTCCTCCCTGTATAGCGTCACCACGGTGAAGCGCTCTCCAGCATGTTTCGCCCCGGACATCAGAGATTCAGCCCACGTAGCTTTCCACCACATTCTGGAGTGACCTGCCCGTACCCTTTTACGGTAACCTTCAATCTTCCTCTGTTTACTTACACTCTTTTCCACTTTATTGCTGATTCTGCAGTACCGTGTTCTTCTCTAGATGGCTGGGCATCAGCTTTAACATCACGGGGTAGTTAGGCAGCTCAGGCATATAGCCCACCCGAGCACAAAGGGGTCAGGCCTCTGACTGCCTGAAACTGGAAGACCATCCTGGCTTATTCTCCAGCTATCCCCTCCTACAGTTAACTCCTATATGTCCTACAGCTACATCTACTGTGCAATGAGCTCAGTGCCCCATCTAGTGACCATAGCCCAGACTGCACTGTCCCTACCAAGTACAAGGTGCAGAAACATAGCTTATGCTATATAAATAATACAGCAACATGAAATATACGATAATGCGCAACAATGGTATAACATATATATAAATATATATACAAGTACAACAGCAACATGGGGGTTTAAAGGGGTAAGACTCTCAACCCCTTACACATGTCTACATATTGATATTAGTCATGTATTATACTACAGCACAGGCACCATTTTGATGAATGCAAACCTTTTTTTTGTAACCCCACAAACACCCGGAGCACCAGAATCTCAATAACTGAAATTTACAAATACAGATTACACAACAACCACAAGATGCATTTCATCACCCAGGTCACCTCATTTTAATCAGTATAACAGCGTAGACCTGACACTGTCTGTACTTTACTGTTCACAATCCTGCTGACAGGATCCCTTTAAATCTAAATTTTAATAAGTTTGTTCTTTTCTGCGCTAAACGTCCCCCAAACCCTGAGGACGGCGAGTATACCTTGGTTGTGTTTTGCTGTATGTGTATACAAAAGTAAAAGAAGAGCACCTATCAGGGGCTCAGAAAAGCTGGGTGGCATGTGTGCTAGTGTGTGACCCAGCGCAGGTGTCTCACTGGCCTATCAAAACAGTGACCGATAGCAGCAAACAGTGTGATGTGGATGTGAGAACTGTCTGCGGGGTGCGCTTAGGTGAGTGGACAAAAGAATATGGGAGGTTCACCTTTATAGTAACATCCCAGGGCAGGTGTGTCGTGAGCAAGTGGTGTTCAAGAAATATTGGTGGCAGTGGTTGTGACTTATCCTGACACACAATGTACAGGGAAATGGGAAAATTGTGAAAAAAAACGCAATTCTGACCTTAACTATGTTTACGGCGTACATTATGTGGTAAAAATGACCATGTAATATGATTCTCCTCATCAGTATGATTACAGAGATACTAAACGTGCCCAGATTTTTAAATTATTTTAGTGGTAGAAAAAAAATCAAGACTTTGAAATAAAAAATATGTTGGAGTTTGTGTTGCCATTTTCCGAGACCCGTAGTTTTACTTTTTCGTTCAATAGAGCTATGAGAGGGATTATTTTTTCATAAGGCGAGACGTTATTATGGATATTACTTTGGGATACATATGACATTTTAGTTGCTTGTTACGTATTTTAAGTGGTATTGCAGCGACCAAAAAATACCGCAATGTTGGCGTTTTTAAATTTTTTGTGTTTACCAATTGGGTTAATTATTTTTATATTTTGATAGCTCGGACTTTGCTGGATGTGGCGATATCACTTGACATTTTTTTTTATGTTCATTTTCAATGGAGGAAAATTTAACTTTTATGAGTTTTTTTTCAGATTTGTTTAAATCTTTTTTTGTTGTTTTACTTTTCTTTTCACTTCATTTATCGCTCCCTAAGGCCCCTTTCACACTTCAGTTTTTTGCAATCAGTCACAATCCGTCAGGTTTTGACAAAAACGGATCCTCAATTTTTTTTGGAGGATCCGTTTTTTCCCCATTGACTTGCATTAATGGCGGATTGTGACGGATGGCTGTCCGTTTCATCCGTTTTTTTTTTGAGGATCCGCCAAAAGTTGCTGTCCGTCACCATCCTCAAAGATTTCAAAACGGAGCTTGCAACAAAACTCTCTCTCTCTCTCCTTCCCGACCAGCGTTTCCTTTAAATTTCCTCATTTTCAGGATCCTGTGCCATCCGTTCACATCAGTTCAGAACGGATCCGCTTGTCTGCCTTTTTGGCGGATTTGAACTGATGCAAAAAACTGAAGTGTGAAAGAGGCCTAAGCTGTACTACATACAGGGGCTAATGGTGCAGCAGAAGTGTGAACTTTTTGATGCTTTTGTTTAATATTTTCCACTATAGTATATGGAGAGCATAAAAAACGCATGCAAAATTCCAATGAAGTCTCCAATTGTGGAACTGAAGCATTCCTCTACTAAAAAAAATGCATTCGAAAAAACTGCCACAAAAAAATACAATAAAAAGTTTTGATTGCTTTAGTGCGAATACCTATGGAAACAATGCAGCACTTCTGCACGTGTGAACATGGCCCAGGAGAGACTCTGGACAATTTGTACGTTCTACACCAGGTTCACACTTGGGGTTATTTATTTTTTTATCACTACTTAGAATTACAGACAAATTAAAAAAAGTGATCTGAGCCAATTATATGGAAAAAATACAATATTATTTAACATTTATTCTGAAGCTATATGAAATAATTCCGACTACAGCAATGGTCTGTGCCCATCACGGGTGATCCGTGTTACCGGGAAGAGAGGAGGAGACATTCCTGGAAGAAGCTGACAATAGATACATCACATTATCTCACGTATGAGGATACAGAATTATACAGGTTTGAAAATATCAAATAGAAAGATTTGCCTGTAAACAGGTAAAAAAGCAAAAACAGTAAATAAAGCAATGACTTGCGCTATTGTACCGGTAAGTTTTTATACATCTCATCCCAATCCAGCTAACCCCTATCCGTACAGTGGCAGCTGGTATTGGATGGTCTGCCATGGGTAACATAACTAGTTCTCCTATATTAGACCCATTGCCATGTTCGTCTTTATGACATCACAGAAGCGTTGTCCACGAGTCATGGAATGTTCCGCAAGAACGGTCAGTGCGAGGCAAGCAGAGATAGAGAGGAGAGCTGAACACTAACCCAGAGCGACTTGTAAATCACTTTTTACTTGTTTTGTTTATTTTTTTTACTTTTATTTCTTTTTTTTGGGAGTGTTTTCTACCATCCGCACACACTTTTGTGTGTGTGGAGGGGAAGGCAGCCTAATGGCTGCACCCGTAGCTGGAGGAAAGTTCCAACCACGGAGACGTCTCCCACATGCCAGGACATCCCTATACAGTCAGAGGCCTGAACACCACCAAAGGCCAACTGGCTTCACGGGGTATGTGATGGCAGTGCTTTATTATATCGTGTCAATTATTAAATGCCTGTTCAAAACACCAGAAAAGGCAAAGGACCGATATTCCAGACTGAAAAGTCCACCACCATATCCTACAATGCCCGAAATAGGCTGATTCGTACAACCTGCAGCAAACATCAGCGCAGAGCCAGAGGGTATGAAGGAACGCCTGATACTCACCAGAACAGTAGATGAGGAAGAGACAACAGCCACATTGCCCAGGAGCCCATCCCCATGCACCTGGATGGAGCTAACTCCCTCTCAAGCACGTATACTCCTCAGTATGCCTTACGACCATCAACCGCGTATTAAGGTGACTGCTAAACAAGGCTACAATCCTACACCACACCTGCCAGTCAGCTATACCACTGGAAAGATCATGCAAGTAATGCTGATGAGCCCACAGGATGTACAACGTGCCTACAAGAGAGATTTGGGTTTCCTTCCAAGTCCTAGGAAGATCATTCTCCCGAGAAGAGAATTCCGCGGCACTTTGATTTAGCCGGCGGAAAATGTAGTGGCGAGTTGCTTGCAGCAAGCACATACCATCTTCTGCACAGCTGCTTCTTAGACAGATTTTCCGGTTTTGACTATGGCTTGATCAATGGATCATGTTTCTATACTGCCGCCTGCCCTGACCTCTGCTTGTTTAAAGTTATGCATCTACACTGCCGCCTGCCCTGACCTTTGCTTGCTCAATGGATTATGTTTTTGAACTGCCGCCTGCCTGACCTCTGCTTGCTCAATGGATTGTTTCTGCACTGCCGCCTGCCTTCACCTCTGCTTGCTCAATGGATTATGTTTTTGAACTGCCGCCTACCCTGACCTCTGCTTGCTCAATGGATTATGTTTCTGCACTGCCGCCTGCCTTGACCTCTGCTTGCTCAGTGGATTATGTTTTTGAACTGCCGCCTGCCCTGACCTCTGCTTGCTCAATGGATTATGTTTTTGAACTGACGCCTGCCCTGACCTCTGCTTGCTCAATGGATTATGTTTCTGCACTGCCGCCTGCCTGACCTCTGCTTGCTCAATGGATTATGTTTTTGAACTGCCGCCTGCCCTGACCTCAGCTTGCTCAATGGATTATGTTTCTGCACTGCCGCCTGCCCTGACCTCAGCTTGCTCAATGGATTATGCTTCTGCACTGCCGCCTGCCCTGACCTCTGCTTGTTTCCGGTTATTAATCTGTGATACTAATAAAAATGTATATTATTCTGCACTATATGGACTGTGGGTCGTTTTTTTTCTTTGGTTTTATGGTTGTTTCCGGTTATGTTTTTGCACTGCTGCCTGCCCTGACCTCTGCTTGTTTCCGGTTATGTTTCTGCACTGCTGCCTGCCCTGACCTTTGCTTGTTTCTGACTACTCATTTGCCTGCTGATTTTGTACTTCTTCCTCAATGCCTGCACTTTTAAGACCCCAGTAGAGCTAATTTATATAAATCCTGCATCCTAACAATGAAGCCGGGTTATAGGGCTTCTGATCACAATGGTAGGATGATGCCTCAATGTGAAGAAGGGTAGCACCAGTTCTTCACCTAACAGTATGGAATGCTTATCTAAAAAAATGAAAAAGGAACAGTACAGTATAGACAAAGGTCCCATAAACTCAACAAGAACAAACCATTAAGAACTTTAAGCATAAACATGTGAGACAACAAACCAAGTGGCTCAGAATACCACATCCGACCCAACCAGCAGTTTTGTTGAAGGTATTTTCCTCTGATCTTTCGTTAAGAGGGTACAACATCTCAAATACATTAGACTGGTGTGGGTCTCCAACCATTTAGGAACCCTCAAATCAATAGTACAGGGGTCTTGAATCAGCCACAAAATTGCTTCAGGAAGAATTGGGTGGAGCACTGGTTTCATATGTACCCTGCCGCTCATGTCAAGGTCTATGAAAATAACCAAACACAAGGCTGAGTACTCAGATCTTATAGGAACCTCCCCAATAGTGAATGGCCATCTGTACATTCATAGTTCCCCAGGTCTGTAGACAGATGCGGGTTTCACGTCCGGGACCTCTGCCTATCAGACATTTATAGAATATTTTATGGATAACACATAAATGTATGGGAAAACTCCTCTTGTAAATAGTGCGCCTCAAGTTTCTTCTGCTGTTTGCAGTGGAATGTAGTCATCATAGCTAATATGAGGGAAGGATTCCTGAGAGGGGGTATACATCTACTATATCCATATTCTGTGGATATCTACCCTAATAAAGCTTATGGACGGTGAGTGCAGTGATGAGACCGACCCTTTATCAACATGTTCTGTCCCACAAACTAATGTAGTACACTGCACTGACCGCCGATAGACTTTATTCTCCAAAGACAATTTAAGTTTGTTATATGTATTAAAATACTTTTTTTCCCAGAATTATCTAAGAATTATCGACAAGGAAAATGGACTCAAGATAAAGCTTAGAAACATATATTTCTTTACAGCTCCTGATATAGGTATTGCGGTCTTTAAAAACAGTAGTCCCCAACTTCTGCCTCCTCAGCAAGTTATCCCCTAGCCATTGGTAGATCATAACTTGCTGATTACGGGTGTTTCACTGCCAGGACCCCCACCAATCCTAAGAACAGGGTGTCTGGAACAAGCGGCTGTTAAGAATGCGCAACAACACTTCTTTCATTATGGGACAATGATGGGGCTGATATGCTGATGATGGACTATGATGGGGCTGATGTGCTGATGATGGACTATGATGGGGCTGATGTGCTGATGATGGACTATGATGGGGTTGATGTGCTGATGATGGACTATGATGGGGCTGATGTGCTGATGATGAACTATGATTGGGATGATGAAGTCTGCAATAACAGAGCATAGCAGTACAACCCCTTAGCCTGGAGTGCCCTAACAAATAGCTGGGGAGGGTCCGAGCTCACAGTCAGACCTTAGAAGAAGAGTTAATAGTTTTGTTTCTTCTGTCTTAAAGGACAAAAAAGGCTTACAGTATATACTCGCGTATAAGTCGAGATTTTCAGCCCATTTTTTGGGGCTGAAAGTCCCCCTCTCGGCTTATACGCGAGTCATATACCGGGGGTCGGCCAGGGAGGGGGAGCGGGGGGGGGTGTCGGAGATCATACTCACCTCTCCTGGCATGTTTCTGCAGCCCCCCGTGCTTATTCCATCTTCTCGGCGCTGTTCTTCCTGCTTTCAGCGGTCACGTGGTACGCTCATTACCCTCATTAATATGCACATATGTAATGAGCGGCACCACGTGACCGCAGAAAGCAGGAAGAACAGCACTGAGAAGATGGAACAAGCACGGGGGGCTGCAGAGACATGCCAGGAGAGGTGAGTATAACGGGGGGAGCCATATTCACCTGTGCCCCATTCCACCGCTGCGCATCGCTCTGCTGTCTTGCTTCCTCTGGCAGTGACGTTAAGGTCAGAGGGTGCCATGACGTAGTTAGCAGGCGCCCTCTGCCTGAACAGTCACTGCAGAGCCAGCAACGCTGAGGAGCAGCAGCTGCAGCAGTGACAAGGTGAGTATATAGTTTTTTTTTTCATTTTTTTAATTGAGGCTGCGGCAGCAGCATTGTAAGGGGCCACTAATCACTGTGCAGCAATACAAGGGGCCACTCATCACTGTGCAGCATTATAAGGGGCCACTCATCACTGTGCAGCATTATAAGGGGCCACTCATCACTGTGCAGCATTATAAGGGGCCACTCATCACTGTGCAGCATTATAAGGGGCCACTCATCACCTTGCAGCATTATAAGGGGCCACTCATCACCGTGCAGCATAATAAGGGGCCACTAATCACCGTGCAGCATAATAAGGAGCCACTAATCACTGCAGCATTTCAAGGGGCCACTAATCACTGTGCAGCATTATAAGGGGCCACTCATCACTGTGCAGCATTACAAGGGGCCACTCATCACTGTGCAGCATTACAAGGGGCCACTAATAACTGTGCAGCATTACAAGGGGCCACTAATCACTGTGCAGCATTACAAGGGGCCACTAATCACTGTGCAGCATTACAAGGGGCCACTAATCACTGTGCAGCATTATATGGGGCCAGTAATCACTGTGCAGCATTATATGGGGCCACTCATCACTGTGCAGCATTATATGGGGCCACTCATCACTGTGCTGCATTATAAGAGGCCACTCATCACTGTGCAGCATTATAAGGGGGCCTCTCATCACTGTGCAGCATTATACGGGGCCACTAATCACTGTGCAGCATTACAAAGGGCCACTAATCACCGTGCAGCATAAGGGGCCACTAATCACTGCATTTCAAGGGGCCACTAATCACTGTGCAGCATTATAAGTGGCCACTAATCACCGTGCAGCATTGTAAGGGGCCACTAATCAATGTGCAGCATTATAAGGGGCCACTAATCACTGTGCAGCATTATAAGGGGCCACTAATCACTGTGCAGCATTATAAGGGGCCACTAATCATTGTGCAGCATTATAAGGGTCCACTCTCCATGCAGCATTATAAGGGGCCACCAATCACTGTGCAGCATTATATGGGGCATATGTTATTATGGACCATGTTATAGGGCTACCATTATTCACTGTGCAGCATTATTAGGCATATTTTTGTATGGAGCATCTTATGGAACCCATCATGAACTTTATGGAGCATTATATGGGGCCATCATGAACTTTATGGAGCATCTTATGGGGCCCATTTTATTTTTGAAATTTACCAGTAGCTTCGGCATTTTCCACCCTAGGTTTATAGGCGAGTCAATAAGTTTTCCCAGTTTTTTGTGACAAAATTAGGGTGGTCGGCTTATACATGGGTCGGCTTATACACGAGTATATACGGACTTCTAAAGAAAATTGCCCCCAAGTTATTTTGAGCGACCCCGCCTGCTGTACCATCCTTGTGATTTACGAGAACGTTTCTCACTTCCTGCTAGGACAGCGGAAACCCAAGGAGTAAAGAGAGAAGGTCCTTATGGCTGCATGGAGTAATGCTGGAAATCTCTAAGTCTGCGGGGACAACAGAGACTTTAGAAGAAGGCAAACCAAGGTTTAGTGCTAGCACTAGTGTGAGAGAAGGTTTATACTACAGGAGAGAAGTGCTGTAACAGGAAAGAACCTAACAAATAAAAAAGATTGTAGACAAACCAGATTTTGCTATCTATTCATGTCATTGCCTTCCATATTACAGAGAAATTTCCCTAAATCCGGTATCTGATAATCCACAATGATGTATATTCAGGGTCGAACTGGGGTGTCTGGGGCCCACCAGGGGAATGGACTCTAGGGCCCCATCCTACAGCTATATGCTAATATCTGTCAGTCGTTATCCCCATTATAGTGGAGCATCGGCTGTAAAACACAGGCGGCTCCTGTACATCTACTGTGCATCCCCATAACTGGGATGTATAATTACGGTAGTTTACATTAATGTGGTTCTTTGGTTAAAACAATTTATCACCGATCCATGGGCTCTATAGGATAGCTGATCGCATACGTCCGACCATTAGAAACTGCACCGACCGGAAGAATGAGAAAGTTTTATCGTTGATAGGACACTTATCCCCATTTTAAAATGGAGCAGCAGGTTAGATATCTGACCGAAGCTTCATTCATTCTCTTTGGAGCTTCTATAAAAATACAAGTGCAGCCACTGAGGGAATGAATGGATCAGTGGTCAAGTCGGACATGCCACTCCAGTCTAATGGGGATAAAAAGTTCCACATTTTGCTGAATGGGTCCAAGTAGTTAGACCCCCCCAATCAATACGTTATCACTTGTCCTGTGAATAGGAGATTACGTTTTTCCACAGGAAACCCCTGTAAGTGCATCTCTGCCGCTGTTTACAAAGTATTTAATCTCTAATGGAAATAAAGAATATTCTCCTAATTAATATCAGAGAAGACTAATGACCGTCAAACACAACACAATCCACTGTACCAAGACCAATAATACCACATACAGGGGAGAAATACCACCACACCATGACCAGACCACATAGTACCCGCATCATATCACATAAAAGGCACAAATACAACCACACCATGACCAGACCACATATTACCACCACATAGTGACCGAATAATATGACATATTACCAGCATATAGGGACCAAATAATAATTCATACACGGAGAAATACTTCCACACTGTGAACAGTCCACAAATTACCACCACTTATTGATGGAATACTACAGTACTGATTATGAATACAAACCACAATAATAACAACACTGTTATTACCACCAGTGACATTATACACAGTACCTCTGTATATAGTGTCAGTGTACAGGTAATATAGTGATTACCAGTGACATTATACACAGGAGCTCAGTGATCACTGGCAACATTATTGTCAAGGTTTGCTCAGCTTGTGGGATTAGGTAGTTCAGAGGTTAATGTGGATGGCCTCACTCTGAGATTCTGGGAGGCTTTTTAAAGCCTCATTGTGGGCTCATTCCTCATCGTTTATACTCAGACCCTTGGCCGAGTGTGTGTGACCCTGGTGTGCTTTGTGACTGTAATACTTTATGCTTGTTTGGTTTTGATCTGGTTCTGTCCCTGTTACGAGTTCTGCCTGTCCCTCTTGTACTGCGTTGCTATCTCTGTGTATGACTCATTGCCTATGACCTGACTATTCTCTGATTGCCCCTCTTGTACTGTGCAGCTATCTCCATGTATGACTCATTGCTTACGTTCTGACTACTCTCTGCTCGCCCCTCTGGTATCGCGCCGCCCTCTCCATGTATGACCGCCCGTTTGTCTGACCTGAGTTCCCCTCGCCTCTACTCCAGGATTCCTGTAGTAGAGTCCTACAATCATCTTCAGAAGTGGGACACTAAGCCCCGCCCCCTGTGGTCACATGATCGTAGGTCCTTGTACTTCTTACTACCTTCAGCATCGCAGGTCCCGTCTGCCTCAACTTTCCCTGCAGTATCGGACCCCGGGCCCTCCCGCAGTAGGGGTGAGTCACGCTGCTCAGCCATGGCAGTTCGCCGACGCTGACAGGATCCTGATATTTATACACAGAAGATCTGCATACAGTGTCAGTGTAATACAGTGACCACCAGTGAAATTATACACAGGAGCTTTTGGAAGTGCATTGAGCAGCAGGGTGGTTTGCTGGTGAAGGGAAAAAAAATCTCTTTAAATCTTCTGCCTGAGCGAGTGTAAGCGAGCTGAGTGTGACCTGAGCGTCAGTGCGAACGGTGGTAAGTGTGTGACTTGTGATTCAGTGACTTTGGATTCAGGGAGTTTGCAAAGGAGGTATTACTGAATTGCTGTTATATTTTATTAATACTTTTTATTTATTTTTACTTATCTTTTCTGTCTGGTGCAATCCCCATTAGGAATGTGCTCCACTATTGCCAATGCCATCCAGTGTACGTCTTGACGCATGTACGCAATCCTTGACCAGCCAGTCGAGGGTGCATACTGCTGTGCGAGATGTGAGCACATTGTGCATTTGGAAGCCCAGATACTGGATTTAAATGTGCAGCTGGCAACACTGAGATCAATAGACAATATGGAAAGGAGACTTCTACTCACTGAGCAGACGCTCAATGAGATAGATGAGGGGGGGATGCTAGGTTGGAGCTGCAGGACAGTGAAGCAGTAAGATGGGTGACAGTTAGAAGGTGGGGTAGACAGAAGAGTGCCAGGGAGGCTAGTCCTGATCTGGCACAACCCAATAAGTTTGCCAAGTTGGCAGATGAGGGGAGTGTCAGTGCAGGGGTAGCACTGCTGCAGCAAGGCATGTCCTCTGAAAGCCAGAGGAGTATATGCTCCAGTAAGGGGAGAAATAGGAGAGCAGGGCAGGCCAGACAGGTGCTGGTAGTGGGGGACTCAATTATTAGGGGAACAGATAGGGCAATCTGTCACAAAGAAAGGGATCGTCGAACGGTGTGCTGCCTATCTGGCGCGCAAGTCTGACACATCGCTGACCGGGTTGACAGATTACTGGGAGGGGCTGGTGAGGATCCAGCGGTCATGGTGCACATTGGTACAAATGACACAGAGGTAGGTGGAAGGTCCTTAAAGATGATTTCAGGGAATTAGGCTGCAATCTTAAGGCAAGGACTTCCAAGGTGGTATTTTTGGAAATATTTCCTGTACCACGTGCCACGCCAGAGAGGAGATTAGGGAAGTTAATAAGTGGTTCAAGAATTAGTGTAGGAAGGAGGGGTTTGGGTTCCTGGAGAACTGGGCCGACTTCTCAGTTGGCTACAGGTTCTACGCTAGGGACGGGCTGCACCTCAATGGGGAGGGTGCAGCTGTGCTGGGGAAAAAAATGGCTAGAAGGGTGGAGGAGTGTTTAAACTTGGAACTAGGGGAGGGTATTCATTTTATAAGAGGGGAAGACTGTGTAGATAGAGACCTGGGCACAAATAATGAAATTGGAGGTGGTAGTGGCATGGGGGTGAGGTTAGAACAGTTAATAATTTAAGAAATAGAGGTACAGACATACATAAAGTGCATGTATACAAATGCCAGAAGCCTCGCCAACAAAATGGAGGACTTAGAATTAATTTTGTTGGAAGATAAGGTATATTGCACCCCCTCATAGGGTATAAGGCTGCCCCCTCATAGGGTATAATGCTTCTCCCCCCTCATAGGGTATAATGCACCCCCTCATAGGGTATAATGCTGCCCCCTCATAGGGTATAACACTAGATAGATAGATAGATATGTGATAATTAGATGTATAGATAGATAATAGATAGATAGATCTATGGATAGACAGATAGAAATAAAGATATAAAGATAATAGATAGTGAAAGATATAGGTAGCTATAGAGATAGATAGATAGACCTAGATAGATATAGATAGATAAATAGATAGATAGGGGATAAATAGATATATGGATAGATAGATAGATAGATATAAAGATAATAGATAGTGATAGCTATAGATAGGTATATAGATAGATAGATAGGGGATAAATAGATAGATCTATGGATACATGATATATAGATGGATAGATATAAAGATAATAGATAGAGATAGATATAGATAGGTATAGAGATAGATGGATATAGACTATTTATATCTATCTATATCTACCTCTATATCTATCTATCTATCTATCTATATCTATCTCTATATCTAAGATAGAGACAGATAGATATAGAGATAGAGATATAGATATACAGATAGAAATAGATAGATATAGAGATATATAGATATAGAGACAGATAGATATAGAGATAGATATAGATAGATATAGAGATATATAAAAAACAAACCACAATACTCACCTCTCCTCCTGCTCCCACGCTGATGACGGCTTCAGTGTCAGCAGCTGACCCGTCTGCCAGACACACAGCGGGTGCGCGATGAAGTGACGTCATCGCGCATCGGCTGTGAGTCAGGAGCAGAGGGGACTGATGGGAGAGAGATGCTCTCTATTCCACTGAAATTGAGCGCAGCGCCGGCTGCCTAGGTTGGGGAGCGGGGCCCCGGGGTGAGTGGAGGCCGAGAGTGAATGAATATTCATTTCTCTTTAGTAGTGGGGACAGTGGCTCCTGCCTCCTGACACCCGCTGCTGCTCCGCTGGCAGGGCCCCCATAGCAGCTGTGTGGCACTGGCTGGGGGCCCCTGGAGCAGTGGGGGCCCTAGGCAACTGCTGTCCCTGTATACCAGTAGAGGTGCCAGGGCCCACCAGATGCCAGGGCCCACCGGAGAATCAGTCCGACGCTACCTGTCTGTATATATAATGTCAGTGTACAAGTAATAGAATGATCACTGGAGACATACACAGGAGTTCTGTATATAGTGTATAGTGTACAGGTAATACAGTGACTCACCAGTAACATTATACACAGGAGCTCTGCATATAGTCAGCGTACAGGTAATACAAGGATCACCAGTGACATTATACACAGGAGCTCTGTATATACTATATAATGTAAGTGTCCAGGTAAATCACTGACTTACCAGTGACCTCTGTATTTGTAGCGATTCATCTTCGCTTTTCTTCCTCTTCCAGCCAGGACACGTTTGCTGCAGAAAATAACACACTATACTTGATCACTTCTAGACCACATTCCCCACTTTCCCCCCCGACTTCTACACTTTATGTGTAAAGGTCAGCCAGGGCAGTAGTCGTGGCTGAGTATTTCGGGTTTGGGCATTGTATACCCTGACCTCCCTCTACAGGAAAACGGTACCTCTTCTCTTGCATGGTACGGTGAATACTCACCGTGCCGTCAGCGTCCCCTTTGCTACGCCGACTTGATGCTGATCCTTGATCCCAATGAATAGAGACACAGTCCAGGGCAACTCTTAACTGAGCAAATTTATTTTCTTCAGGACACAGCACATCCACATAGTTTCCAGCATTTTCATCACAGTAAAGACAGCACATTACTTCATCTTTCCCTTCACTGTTCCTTGCAGTGTTTCCGTTTGACGAAGCGTCTCAGATGGCTCCTCAGTGTCCTCCCTGTATAGCGTCACCACGGTGAAGCGCTCTCCAGCATGTTTCGCCCCGGACATCAGAGATTCAGCCCACGTAGCTTTCCACCACATTCTGGAGTGACCTGCCCGTACCCTTTTACGGTAACCTTCAATCTTCCTTTGTTTACTTACACTCTTTTCCACTTTATTGCTGATTCTGCAGTACCGTGTTCTTCTCTAGATGGCTGGGCATCAGCTTTAACATCACGGGGTAGTTAGGCAGCTCAGGCATATAGCCCACCCGAGCACAAAGGGGTCAGGCCTCTGACTGCCTGAAACTGGAAGACCATCCTGGCTTATTCTCCAGCTATCCCCTCCTACAGTTAACTCCTATATGTCCTACAGCTACATCTACTGTGCAATGAGCTCAGTGCCCCATCTAGTGACCATAGCCCAGACTGCACTGTCCCTACCAAGTACAAGGTGCAGAAACATAGCTTATGCTATATAAATAATACAGCAACATGAAATATACGATAATGCGCAACAATGGTATAACATATATATAAATATATATACAAGTACAACAGCAACATGGGGGTTTAAAGGGGTAAGACTCTCAACCCCTTACACATGTCTACATATTGATATTAGTCATGTATTATACTACAGCACAGGCACCATTTTGATGAATGCAAACCTTTTTTTTGTAACCCCACAAACACCCGGAGCACCAGAATCTCAATAACTGAAATTTACAAATACAGATTACACAACAACCATAAGATGCATTTCATCACCCAGGTCACCTCATTTTAATCAGTATAACAGCGTAGACCTGACACTGTCTGTACTTTACTGTTCACAATCCTGCTGACAGGATCCCTTTAAATCTAAATTTTAATAAGTTTGTTCTTTTCTGCGCTAAACGTCCCCCAAACCCTGAGGACGGCGAGTATACCTTGGTTGTGTTTTGCTGTATGTGTATACAAAAGTAAAAGAAGAGCACCTATCAGGGGCTCAGAAAAGCTGGGTGGCATGTGTGCTAGTGTGTGACCCAGCGCAGGTGTCTCACTGGCCTATCAAAACAGTGACCGATAGCAGCAAACAGTGTGATGTGGATGTGAGAACTGTCTGCGGGGTGCGCTTAGGTGAGTGGACAAAAGAATATGGGAGGTTCACCTTTATAGTAACATCCCAGGGCAGGTGTGTCGTGAGCAAGTGGTGTTCAAGAAATATTGGTGGCAGTGGTTGTGACTTATCCTGACACACAATGTACAGGGAAATGGGAAAATTGTGAAAAAAAACGCAATTCTGACCTTAATTATGTTTACGGCGTACATTATGTGGTAAAAATGACCATGTAATATGATTCTCCTCATCAGTATGATTACAGAGATACTAAACGTGCCCAGATTTTTAAATTATTTTAGTGGTAGAAAAAAAATCAAGACTTTGAAATAAAAAATATGTTGGAGTTTGTGTTGCCATTTTCCGAGACCCGTAGTTTTACTTTTTCGTTCAATAGAGCTATGAGAGGGATTATTTTTTTATAAGGCGAGACGTTATTATGGATATTACTTTGGGATAGATATGACATTTTAGTTGCTTGTTACGTATTTTAAGTGGTATTGCAGCGACCAAAAAATACCGCAATGTTGGCGTTTTTAAATTTTTTGTGTTTACCAATTGGGTTAATTATTTTTATATTTTGATAGCTCGGACTTTGCTGGATGTGGCGATATCACTTGACATTTTTTTTTATGTTCATTTTCAATGGAGGAAAATTGAACTTTTATGAGTTTTTTTTTCAGATTTGTTTAAATCTTTTTTTGTTGTTTTACTTTTCTTTTCACTTCATTTATCGCTCCCTAAGGCCCCTTTCACACTTCAGTTTTTTGCAATCAGTCACAATCCGTCAGGTTTTGACAAAAACGGATCCTCAGTTTTTTTTTGAGGATCCGTTTTTTCCCCATTGACTTGCATTAATGGCGGATTGTGACGGATGGCTGTCCGTTTCATCCGTTTTTTTTTTGAGGATCCGCCAAAAGTTGCTGTCCGTCACCATCCTCAAAGATTTCAAAACGGAGCTTGCAACAAAACTCTCTCTCTCTCTCTCTCTCCTTCCCGACCAGCGTTTCCTTTAAATTTCCTCATTTTCAGGATCCTGTGCCATCCGTTCACATCAGTTCAGAACGGATCCGCTTGTCTGCCTTTTTGGCGGATTTGAACTGATGCAAAAAACTGAAGTGTGAAAGAGGCCTAAGCTGTACTACATACAGGGGCTAATGGTGCAGCAGAAGTGTGAACTTTTTGATGCTTTTGTTTAATATTTTCCACTATAGTATATGGAGAGCATAAAAAACGCATGCAAAATTCCAATGAAGTCTCCAATTGTGGAACTGAAGCATTCCTCTACTAAAAAAAATGCATTCGAAAAAACTGCCACAAAAAAATACAATAAAAAGTATTGATTGCTTTAGTGCGAATACCTATGGAAACAATGCAGCACTTCTGCACGTGTGAACATGGCCCAGGAGAGACTCTGGACAATTTGTACGTTCTACACCAGGTTCACACTTGGGGTTATTTATTTTTTTATCACTACTTAGAATTACAGACAAATTAAAAAAGTGATCTGAGCCAATTATATGAAAAAAATACAATATTATTTAACATTTATTCTGAAGCTATATGAAATAATTCTGACTACAGCAATGGTCTGTGCCCATCACGGGTGATCCGTGTTACCGGGAAGAGAGGAGGAGACATTCCTGGAAGAAGCTGACAATAGATACATCACATTATCTCACGTATGAGGATACAGAATTATACAGGTTTGAAAATATCAAATAGAAAGATTTGCCTGTAAACAGGTAAAAAAGCAAAAACAGTAAATAAAGCAATGACTTGCGCTATTGTACCGGTAAGTTTTTATACATCTCATCCCAATCCAGCTAACCCCTATCCGTACAGTGGCAGCTGGTATTGGATGGTCTGCCATGGGTAACATAACTAGTTCTCCTATATTAGACCCATTGCCATGTTCGTCTTTATGACATCACAGAAGCGTTGTCCACGAGTCATGGAATGTTCCGCAAGAACGGTCAGTGCGAGGCAAGCAGAGATAGAGAGGAGAGCTGAACACTAACCCAGAGCGACTTGTAAATCACTTTTTACTTGTTTTGTTTATTTTTTTTACTTTTATTTCTTTTTTTTGGGAGTGTTTTCTACCATCCGCACACACTTTTGTGTGTGTGGAGGGGAAGGCAGCCTAATGGCTGCACCCGTAGCTGGAGGAAAGTTCCAACCACGGAGACGTCTCCCACATGCCAGGACATCCCTATACAGTCAGAGGCCTGAACACCACCAAAGGCCAACTGGCTTCACGGGGTATGTGATGGCAGTGCTTTATTATATCGTGTCAATTATTAAATGCCTGTTCAAAACACCAGAAAAGGCAAAGGACCGATATTCCAGACTGAAAAGTCCACCACCATATCCTACAATGCCCAAAATAGGCCAATTCGTACAACCTGCAGCAAACATCAGCGCAGAGCCAGAGGGTATGAAGGAACGCCTGATACTCACCAGAACAGTAGATGAGGAAGAGACAACAGCCACATTGCCCAGGAGCCCATCCCCATGCACCTGGATGGAGCTAACTCCCTCTCAAGCACGTATACTCCTCAGTATGCCTTACGACCATCAACCGCGTATTAAGGTGACTGCTAAACAAGGCTACAATCCTACACCACACCTGCCAGTCAGCTATACCACTGGAAAGATCATGCAAGTAATGCTGATGAGCCCACAGGATGTACAACGTGCCTACAAGAGAGATTTGGGTTTCCTTCCAAGTCCTAGGAAGATCATTCTCCCGAGAAGAGAATTCCGCGGCACTTTGATTTAGCCGGCGGAAAATGTAGTGGCGAGTTGCTTGCAGCAAGCACATACCATCTTCTGCACAGCTGCTTCTTAGACAGATTTTCCGGTTTTGACTATGGCTTGATCAATGGATCATGTTTCTATACTGCCGCCTGCCCTGACCTCTGCTTGTTTAAAGTTATGCATCTACACTGCCGCCTGCCCTGACCTTTGCTTGCTCAATGGATTATGTTTTTGAACTGCCGCCTGCCTGACCTCTGCTTGCTCAATGGATTGTTTCTGCACTGCCGCCTGCCTTGACCTCTGCTTGCTCAGTGGATTATGTTTTTGAACTGCCGCCTGCCCTGACCTCTGCTTGCTCAATGGATTATGTTTTTGAACTGACGCCTGCCCTGACCTCTGCTTGCTCAATGGATTATGTTTCTGCACTGCCGCCTGCCTGACCTCTGCTTGCTCAATGGATTATGTTTTTGAACTGCCGCCTGCCCTGACCTCAGCTTGCTCAATGGATTATGTTTCTGCACTGCCGCCTGCCCTGACCTCAGCTTGCTCAATGGATTATGCTTCTGCACTGCCGCCTGCCCTGACCTCTGCTTGTTTCCGGTTATTAATCTGTGATACTAATAAAAATGTATATTATTCTGCACTATATGGACTGTGGGTCGTTTTTTTTCTTTGGTTTTATGGTTGTTTCCGGTTATGTTTTTGCACTGCTGCCTGCCCTGACCTCTGCTTGTTTCCGGTTATGTTTCTGCACTGCTGCCTGCCCTGACCTTTGCTTGTTTCTGACTACTCATTTGCCTGCTGATTTTGTACTTCTTCCTCAATGCCTGCACTTTTAAGACCCCAGTAGAGCTAATTTATATAAATCCTGCATCCTAACAATGAAGCCGGGTTATAGGGCTTCTGATCACAATGGTAGGATGATGCCTCAATGTGAAGAAGGGTAGCACCAGTTCTTCACCTAACAGTATGGAATGCTTATCTAAAAAAATGAAAAAGGAACAGTACAGTATAGACAAAGGTCCCATAAACTCAACAAGAACAAACCATTAAGAACTTTAAGCATAAACATATGAGACAACAAACCAAGTGGCTCAGAATACCACATACGACCCAACCAGCAGTTTTGTTGAAGGTATTTTCCTCTGATCTTTCGTTAAGAGGGTACAACATCTCAAATACATTAGACTGGTGTGGGTCTCCAACCATTTAGGAACCCTCAAATCAATAGTACAGGGGTCTTGAATCAGCCACAAAATTGCTTCAGGAAGAATTGGGTGGAGCACTGGTTTCATATGTACCCTGCCGCTCATGTCAAGGTCTATGAAAATAACCAAACACAAGGCTGAGTACTCAGATCTTATAGGAACCTCCCCAATAGTGAATGGCCATCTGTATATTCATAGTTCCCCAGGTCTGTAGACAGATGCGGGTTTCACGTCCGGGACCTCTGCCTATCAGACATTTATAGAATATTTTATGGATAACACATAAATGTATGGGAAAACTCCTCTTGTAAATAGTGCGCCTCAAGTTTCTTCTGCTGTTTGCAGTGGAATGTAGTCATCATAGCTAATATGAGGGAAGGATTCCTGAGAGGGGGTATACATCTACTATATCCATATTCTGTGGATATCTACCCTAATAAAGCTTATGGACGGTGAGTGCAGTGATGAGACCGACCCTTTATCAACATGTTCTGTCCCACAAACTAATGTAGTACACTGCACTGACCGCCGATAGACTTTATTCTCCAAAGACAATTTAAGTTTGTTATATGTATTAAAATACTTTTTTTCCCAGAATTATCTAAGAATTATCGACAAGGAAAATGGACTCAAGATAAAGCTTAGAAACATATATTTCTTTACAGCTCCTGATATAGGTATTGCGGTCTTTAAAAACAGTAGTCCCCAACTTCTGCCTCCTCAGCAAGTTATCCCCTAGCCATTGGTAGATCATAACTTGCTGATTACGGGTGTTTCACTGCCAGGACCCCCACCAATCCTAAGAACAGGGTGTCTGGAACAAGCGGCTGTTAAGAATGCGCAACAACACTTCTTTCATTATGGGACAATGATGGGGCTGATATGCTGATGATGGACTATGATGGGGCTGATGTGCTGATGATGGACTATGATGGGGCTGATGTGCTGATGATGGACTATGATGGGGCTGATGTGCTGATGATGGACTATGATGGGGCTGATGTGCTGATGATGAACTATGATTGGGATGATGAAGTCTGCAATAACAGAGCATAGCAGTACAACCCCTTAGCCTGGAGTGCCCTAACAAATAGCTGGGGAGGGTCCGAGCTCACAGTCAGACCTTAGAAGAAGAGTTAATAGTTTTGTTTCTTCTGTCTTAAAGGACAAAAAAGGCTTACAGTATATACTCGCGTATAAGTCGAGATTTTCAGCCCATTTTTTGGGGCTGAAAGTCCCCCTCTCGGCTTATACGCGAGTCATATACCGGGGGTCGGCCAGGGAGGGGGAGCGGGGGGTGTCGGAGATCATACTCACCTCTCCTGGCATGTTTCTACAGCCCCCCGTGCTTATTCCATCTTCTCGGCGCTGTTCTTCCTGCTTTCAGCGGTCACGTGGTACGCTCATTACCCTCATTAATATGCACATATGTAATGAGCGGCACCACGTGACCGCAGAAAGCAGGAAGAACAGCACTGAGAAGATGGAACAAGCACGGGGGGCTGCAGAGACATGCCAGGAGAGGTGAGTATAACGGGGGGAGCCATATTCACCTGTGCCCCATTCCACCGCTGCGCATCGCTCTGCTGTCTTGCTTCCTCTGGCAGTGACGTTAAGGTCAGAGGGTGCCATGACGTAGTTAGCAGGCGCCCTCTGCCTGAACAGTCACTGCAGAGCCAGCAACGCTGAGGAGCAGCAGCTGCAGCAGTGACAAGGTGAGTATATAGTTTTTTTTTTTCATTTTTTTAATTGAGGCTGCGGCAGCAGCATTGTAAGGGGCCACTAATCACTGTGCAGCAATACAAGGGGCCACTCATCACTGTGCAGCATTATAAGGGGCCACTCATCACTGTGCAGCATTATAAGGGGCCACTCATCACTGTGCAGCATTATAAGGGGCCACTCATCACTGTGCAGCATTATAAGGGGCCACTCATCACCTTGCAGCATTATAAGGGGCCACTCATCACCGTGCAGCATAATAAGGGGCCACTAATCACCGTGCAGCATAATAAGGAGCCACTAATCACTGCAGCATTTCAAGGGGCCACTAATCACTGTGCAGCATTATAAGGGGCCACTCATCACTGTGCAGCATTACAAGGGGCCACTCATCACTGTGCAGCATTACAAGGGGCCACTAATAACTGTGCAGCATTACAAGGGGCCACTAATCACTGTGCAGCATTACAAGGGGCCACTAATCACTGTGCAGCATTATATGGGGCCAGTAATCACTGTGCAGCATTATATGGGGCCAGTAATCACTGTGCAGCATTATATGGGGCCACTCATCACTGTGCTGCATTATAAGAGGCCACTCATTACTGTGCAGCATTATAAGGGGGCCTCTCATTACTGTGCAGCATTATACGGGGCCACTAATCACTGTGCAGCATTACAAAGGGCCACTAATCACCGTGCAGCATAAGGGGCCACTAATCACTGCAGCATTTCAAGGGGCCACTAATCACTGTGCAGCATTATAAGTGGCCACTAATCACCGTGCAGCATTGTAAGGGGCCACTAATCAATGTGCAGAATTATAAGGGGCCACTAATCACTGTGCAGCATTATAAGGGGCCACTAATCACTGTGCAGCATTATAAGGGGCCACTAATCACTGTGCAGCATTATAAGGGGCCACTAATCATTGTGCAGCATTATAAGGGGCCACTCTCCATGCAGCATTATAAGGGGCCACCAATCACTGTGAAGCATTATATGGGGCATATGTTATTATGGACCATGTAATAGGGCTACCATTATTCACTGTGCAGCATTATTAGGCATATTTTTGTATGGAGCATCTTATGGAACCCATCATGAACTTTATGGAGCATTATATGGGGCCATCATGAACTTTATGGAGCATCTTATGGGGCCCATTTTATTTTTGAAATTTACCAGTAGCTTCGGCATTTTCCACCCTAGGTTTATAGGCGAGTCAATAAGTTTTCCCAGTTTTTTGTGACAAAATTAGGGTGGTCGGTTTATACATGGGTCGGCTTATACGCGAGTATATACGGACTTCTAAAGAAAATTGCCCCCAAGTTATTTTGAGCGACCCCGCCTGCTGTACCATCCTTGTGATTTACGAGAACGTTTCTCACTTCCTGCTAGGACAGCGGAAACCCAAGGAGTAAAGAGAGAAGGTCCTTATGGCTGCATGGAGTAATGCTGGAAATCTCTAAGTCTGCGGGGACAACAGAGACTTTAGAAGAAGGCAAACCAAGGTTTAGTGCTAGCACTAGTGTGAGAGAAGGTTTATACTACAGGAGAGAAGTGCTGTAACAGGAAAGAACCTAACAAATAAAAAAGATTGTAGACAAACCAGATTTTGCTATCTATTCATGTCATTGCCTTCCATATTACAGAGAAATTTCCCTAAATCCGGTATCTGATAATCCACAATGATGTATATTCAGGGTCGAACTGGGGTGTCTGGGGCCCACCAGGGGAATGGACTCTAGGGCCCCATCCTACAGCTATATGCTAATATCTGTCAGTCGTTATCCCCATTATAGTGGAGCATCGGCTGTAAAACACAGGCGGCTCCTGCACATCTACTGTGCACCCCCATAACTGGGATGTATAATTACGGTAGTTTACATTAATGTGGTTCTTTGGTTAAAACAATTTATCACCGATCCATGGGCTCTATAGGATAGCTGATCGCATACGTCCGACCATTAGAAACTGCACCGACCGGAAGAATGAGAAAGTTTTATCGTTGATAGGACACTTATCCCCATTTTAAAATGGAGCAGCAGGTTAGATATCTGACCGAAGCTTCATTCATTCTCTTTGGAGCTTCTATAAAAATACAAGTGCAGCCACTGAGGGAATGAATGGATCAGTTGTCAAGTCGGACATGCCACTCCAGTCTAATGGGGATAAAAAGTTCCACATTTTGCTGAATGGGTCCAAGTAGTTAGACCCCCCCAATCAATACGTTATCACTTGTCCTGTGAATAGGAGATTACGTTTTTCCACAGGAAACCCCTGTAAGTGCATCTCTGCCGCTGTTTACAAAGTATTTAATCTCTAATGGAAATAAAGAATATTCTCCTAATTAATATCAGAGAAGACTAATGACCGTCAAACACAACACAATCCACTGTACCAAGACCAATAATACCACATACAGGGGAGAAATACCACCACACCATGACCAGACCACATAGTACCCGCATCATATCACATAAAAGGCACAAATACAACCACACCATGACCAGACCACATATTACCACCACATAGTGACCGAATAATATGACATATTACCAGCATATAGGGACCAAATAATAATTCATACACGGAGAAATACTTCCACACTGTGAACAGTCCACAAATTACCACCACTTATTGATGGAATACTACAGTACTGATTATGAATACAAACCACAATAATAACAACACTGTTATTACCACCAGTGACATTATACACAGTACCTCTGTATATAGTGTCAGTGTACAGGTAATACAGTGATTACCAGTGACATTATACACAGGAGCTCAGTGATCACTGGCAACATTATTGTCAAGGTTTGCTCAGCTTGTGGGATTAGGTAGTTCAGAGGTTAATGTGGATGGCCTCACTCTGAGATTCTGGGAGGCTTTTTAAAGCCTCATTGTGGGCTCATTCCTCATCGTTTATACTCAGACCCTTGGCCGAGTGTGTGTGACCCTGGTGTGCTTTGTGACTGTAATACTTTATGCTTGTTTGGTTTTGATCTGGTTCTGTCCCTGTTACGAGTTCTGCCTGTCCCTCTTGTACTGCGTTGCTATCTCTGTGTATGACTCATTGCCTATGACCTGACTATTCTCTGATTGCCCCTCTTGTACTGTGCAGCTATCTCCATGTATGACTCATTGCTTACGTTCTGACTACTCTCTGCTCGCCCCTCTGGTATCGCGCCGCCCTCTCCATGTATGACCGCCCGTTTGTCTGACCTGAGTTCCCCTCGCCTCTACTCCAGGATTCCTGTAGTAGAGTCCTACAATCATCTTCAGAAGTGGGACACTAAGCCCCGCCCCCTGTGGTCACATGATCGTAGGTCCTTGTACTTCTTACTACCTTCAGCATCGCAGGTCCCGTCTGCCTCAACTTTCCCTGCAGTATCGGACCCCGGGCCCTCCCGCAGTAGGGGTGAGTCACGCTGCTCAGCCGTGGCAGTTCGCCGACGCTGACAGGATCCTGATATTTATACACAGAAGATCTGCATACAGTGTCAGTGTAATACAGTGACCACCAGTGAAATTATACACAGGAGCTTTTGGAAGTGCATTGAGCAGCAGGGTGGTTTGCTGGTGAAGGGAAAAAAAATCTCTTTAAATCTTCTGCCTGAGCGAGTGTAAACGAGCTGAGTGTGACCTGAGCGTAAGTGCGAACGGTGGTAAGTGTGTGACTTGTGATTCAGTGACTTTGGATTCAGGGAGTTTGCAAAGGAGGTATTACTGAATTGCTGTTATATTTTATTAATACTTTTTATTTATTTTTACTTATCTTTTCTGTCTGGTGCAATCCCCATTAGGAATGTGCTCCACTATTGCCAATGCCATCCAGTGTACGTCTTGCCGCATGTACGCAATCCTTGACCAGCCAGTCGAGGGTGCATACTGCTGTGCGAGATGTGAGCACATTGTGCATTTGGAAGCCCAGATACTGGATTTAAATGTGCAGCTGGCAACACTGAGATCAATAGACAATATGGAAAGGAGACTTCTACTCACTGAGCAGACGCTCAATGAGATAGATGAGGGGGGGATGCTAGGTTGGAGCTGCAGGACAGTGAAGCAGTAAGATGGGTGACAGTTAGAAGGTGGGGTAGACAGAAGAGTGCCAGGGAGGCTAGTCCTGATCTGGCACAACCCAATAAGTTTGCCAAGTTGGCAGATGAGGGGAGTGTCAGTGCAGGGGTAGCACTGCTGCAGCAAGGCATGTCCTCTGAAAGCCAGAGGAGTATATGCTCCAGTAAGGGGAGAAATAGGAGAGCAGGGCAGGCCAGACAGGTGCTGGTAGTGGGGGACTCAATTATTAGGGGAACAGATAGGGCAATCTGTCACAAAGAAAGGGATCGTCGAACGGTGTGCTGCCTATCTGGCGCGCAAGTCTGACACATCGCTGACCGGGTTGACAGATTACTGGGAGGGGCTGGTGAGGATCCAGCGGTCATGGTGCACATTGGTACAAATGACACAGAGGTAGGTGGAAGGTCCTTAAAGATGATTTCAGGGAATTAGGCTGCAATCTTAAGGCAAGGACCTCCAAGGTGGTATTTTTGGAAATATTTCCTGTACCACGTGCCACGCCAGAGAGGAGATTAGGGAAGTTAATAAGTGGTTCAAGAATTAGTGTAGGAAGGAGGGGTTTGGGTTCCTGGAGAACTGGGCCGACTTCTCAGTTGGCTACAGGTTCTACGCTAGGGACGGGCTGCACCTCAATGGGGAGGGTGCAGCTGTGCTGGGGAAAAAAATGGCTAGAAGGGTGGAGGAGTGTTTAAATTTGGAACTAGGGGAGGGTATTCATTTTATAAGAGGGGAAGACTGTGTAGATAGAGACCTGGGCACAAATAATGAAATTGGGGGTGGTAGTGGCATGGGGGGTGAGGTTAGAACAGTTAATAATTTAAGAAATAGAGGTACAGACATACATAAAGTGCATGTATACAAATGCCAGAAGCCTCGCCAACAAAATGGAGGACTTAGAATTAATTTTGTTGGAAGATAAGGTATATTGCACCCCCTCATAGGGTATAAGGCTGCCCCCTCATAGGGTATAATGCTTCTCCCCCCTCATAGGGTATAATGCACCCCCTCATAGGGTATAATGCTGCCCCCTCATAGGGTATAACACTAGATAGATAGATAGATAGATATGTGATAATTAGATGTATAGATAGATAATAGATAGATCTATGGATAGACAGATAGATATAAAGATATAAAGATAATAGATAGTGAAAGATATAGGTAGCTATAGAGATAGATAGACCTAGATAGATATAGATAGATAAATAGATAGATAGGGGATAAATAGATATATGGATAGATAGATAGAAAGATAGATAGATAGATAGATAGATAGATATAAAGATAATAGATAGTGATAGCTATAGATAGGTATATAGATAGATAGATAGGGGATAAATAGATAGATCTATGGATAGATGATATATAGATGGATAGATATAAAGATAATAGATAGAGATAGATATAGATAGGTATAGAGATAGATGGATATAGACTATTTATATCTATCTATATCTACCTCTATATCTATCTATCTATCTATATCTATCTCTATATCTAAGATAGAGACAGATAGATATAGAGATAGAGATATAGATATACAGATAGAAATAGATAGATATAGAGATATATAGATATAGAGACAGATAGATATAGAGATAGATATAGATAGATATAGAGATATATAAAAAACAAACCACAATACTCACCTCTCCTCCTGCTCCCACGCTGATGACGGCTTCAGTGTCAGCAGCTGACCCGTCTGCCAGACACACAGCGGGTGCGCGATGAAGTGACGTCATCGCGCATCGGCTGTGAGTCAGGAGCAGAGGGGACTGATGGGAGAAAGATGCTCTCTCTTCCACTGCAATTGAGCGCGGCGCCGGCTACCTAGGTTGGGGAGCGGGGCCCCGGGGTGAGTGGAGGCCGAGAGTGAATGAATATTCATTTCTCTTTAGTAGTGGGGACAGTGGCTCCTGCCTCCTGACACCCGCTGCTGCTCCGCTGGCAGGGCCCCCATAGCAGCTGTGTGGCACTGGCTGGGGGCCCCTGGAGCAGTGGGGGCCCTAGGCAACTGCTGTCCCTGTATACCAGTAGAGGTGCCAGGGCCCACCAGATGCCAGGGCCCACCGGAGAATCAGTCCGACGCTACCTGTCTGTATATATAATGTCAGTGTACAAGTAATAGAATGATCACTGGAGACATACACAGGAGTTCTGTATATAGTGTATAGTGTACAGGTAATACAGTGACTCACCAGTAACATTATACACAGGAGCTCTGCATATAGTCAGCGTACAGGTAATACAAGGATCACCAGTGACATTATACACAGGAGCTCTGTATATACTATATAATGTAAGTGTCCAGGTAAATCACTGACTTACCAGTGACCTCTGTATTTGTAGCGATTCATCTTCGCTTTTCTTCCTCTTCCAGCCAGGACACGTTTGCTGCAGAAAATAACACACTATACTTGATCACTTCTAGACCACATTCCCCACTTTCCCCCCCGACTTCTACACTTTATGTGTAAAGGTCAGCCAGGGCAGTAGTCGTGGCTGAGTATTTCGGGTTCGGGCATTGTATACCCTGACCTCCCTCTACAGGAAAACGGTACCTCTTCTCTTGCATGGTACGGTGAATACTCACCGTGCCGTCAGCGTCCCCTTTGCTACGCCGACTTGATGCTGATCCTTGATCCCAATGAATAGAGACACAGTCCAGGGCAACTCTTAACTGAGCAAATTTATTTTCTTCAGGACACAGCACATCCACATAGTTTCCAGCATTTTCATCACAGTAAAGACAGCACATTACTTCATCTTTCCCTTCACTGTTCCTTGCAGTGTTTCCGTTTGACGAAGCGTCTCAGATGGCTCCTCAGTGTCCTCCCTGTATAGCGTCACCACGGTGAAGCGCTCTCCAGCATGTTTCGCCCCGGACATCAGAGATTCAGCCCACGTAGCTTTCCACCACATTCTGGAGTGACCTGCCCGTACCCTTTTACGGTAACCTTCAATCTTCCTCTGTTTACTTACACTCTTTTCCACTTTATTGCTGATTCTGCAGTACCGTGTTCTTCTCTAGATGGCTGGGCATCAGCTTTAACATCACGGGGTAGTTAGGCAGCTCAGGCATATAGCCCACCCGAGCACAAAGGGGTCAGGCCTCTGACTGCCTGAAACTGGAAGACCATCCTGGCTTATTCTCCAGCTATCCCCTCCTACAGTTAACTCCTATATGTCCTACAGCTACATCTACTGTGCAATGAGCTCAGTGCCCCATCTAGTGACCATAGCCCAGACTGCACTGTCCCTACCAAGTACAAGGTGCAGAAACATAGCTTATGCTATATAAATAATACAGCAACATGAAATATACGATAATGCGCAACAATGGTATAACATATATATAAATATATATACAAGTACAACAGCAACATGGGGGTTTAAAGGGGTAAGACTCTCAACCCCTTACACATGTCTACATATTGATATTAGTCATGTATTATACTACAGCACAGGCACCATTTTGATGAATGCAAACCTTTTTTTTGTAACCCCACAAACACCCGGAGCACCAGAATCTCAATAACTGAAATTTACAAATACAGATTACACAACAACCACAAGATGCATTTCATCACCCAGGTCACCTCATTTTAATCAGTATAACAGCGTAGACCTGACACTGTCTGTACTTTACTGTTCACAATCCTGCTGACAGGATCCCTTTAAATCTAAATTTTAATAAGTTTGTTCTTTTCTGCGCTAAACGTCCCCCAAACCCTGAGGACGGCGAGTATACCTTGGTTGTGTTTTGCTGTATGTGTATACAAAAGTAAAAGAAGAGCACCTATCAGGGGCTCAGAAAAGCTGGGTGGCATGTGTGCTAGTGTGTGACCCAGCGCAGGTGTCTCACTGGCCTATCAAAACAGTGACCGATAGCAGCAAACAGTGTGATGTGGATGTGAGAACTGTCTGCGGGGTGCGCTTAGGTGAGTGGACAAAAGAATATGGGAGGTTCACCTTTATAGTAACATCCCAGGGCAGGTGTGTCGTGAGCAAGTGGTGTTCAAGAAATATTGGTGGCAGTGGTTGTGACTTATCCTGACACACAATGTACAGGGAAATGGGAAAATTGTGAAAAAAAACGCAATTCTGACCTTAATTATGTTTACGGCGTACATTATGTGGTAAAAATGACCATGTAATATGATTCTCCTCATCAGTATGATTACAGAGATACTAAACGTGCCCAGATTTTTAAATTATTTTAGTGGTAGAAAAAAAATCAAGACTTTGAAATAAAAAATATGTTGGAGTTTGTGTTGCCATTTTCCGAGACCCGTAGTTTTACTTTTTCGTTCAATAGAGCTATGAGAGGGATTATTTTTTCATAAGGCGAGACGTTATTATGGATATTACTTTGGGATACATATGACATTTTAGTTGCTTGTTACGTATTTTAAGTGGTATTGCAGCGACCAAAAAATACCGCAATGTTGGCGTTTTTAAATTTTTTGTGTTTACCAATTGGGTTAATTATTTTTATATTTTGATAGCTCGGACTTTGCTGGATGTGGCGATATCACTTGACATTTTTTTTTATGTTCATTTTCAATGGAGGAAAATTGAACTTTTATGAGTTTTTTTTTCAGATTTGTTTAAATCTTTTTTTGTTGTTTTACTTTTCTTTTCACTTCATTTATCGCTCCCTAAGGCCCCTTTCACACTTCAGTTTTTTGCAATCAGTCACAATCCGTCAGGTTTTGACAAAAACGGATCCTCAGTTTTTTTTTGAGGATCCGTTTTTTCCCCATTGACTTGCATTAATGGCGGATTGTGACGGATGGCTGTCCGTTTCATCAGTTTTTTTTTTGAGGATCCGCCAAAAGTTGCTGTCCGTCACCATCCTCAAAGATTTCAAAACGGAGCTTGCAACAAAACTCTCTCTCTCTCTCTCTCCTTCCCGACCAGCGTTTCCTTTAAATTTCCTCATTTTCAGGATCCTGTGCCATCCGTTCACATCAGTTCAGAACGGATCCGCTTGTCTGCCTTTTTGGCGGATTTGAACTGATGCAAAAAACTGAAGTGTGAAAGAGGCCTAAGCTGTACTACATACAGGGGCTAATGGTGCAGCAGAAGTGTGAACTTTTTGATGCTTTTGTTTAATATTTTCCACTATAGTATATGGAGAGCATAAAAAACGCATGCAAAATTCCAATGAAGTCTCCAATTGTGGAACTGAAGCATTCCTCTACTAAAAAAAATGCATTCGAAAAAACTGCCACAAAAAAATACAATAAAAAGTATTGATTGCTTTAGTGCGAATACCTATGGAAACAATGCAGCACTTCTGCACGTGTGAACATGGCCCAGGAGAGACTCTGGACAATTTGTACGTTCTACACCAGGTTCACACTTGGGGTTATTTATTTTTTTATCACTACTTAGAATTACAGACAAATTAAAAAAAGTGATCTGAGCCAATTATATGGAAAAAATACAATATTATTTAACATTTATTCTGAAGCTATATGAAATAATTCTGACTACAGCAATGGTCTGTGCCCATCACGGGTGATCCGTGTTACCGGGAAGAGAGGAGGAGACATTCCTGGAAGAAGCTGACAATAGATACATCACATTATCTCACGTATGAGGATACAGAATTATACAGGTTTGAAAATATCAAATAGAAAGATTTGCCTGTAAACAGGTAAAAAAGCAAAAACAGTAAATAAAGCAATGACTTGCGCTATTGTACCGGTAAGTTTTTATACATCTCATCCCAATCCAGCTAACCCCTATCCGTACAGTGGCAGCTGGTATTGGATGGTCTGCCATGGGTAACATAACTAGTTCTCCTATATTAGACCCATTGCCATGTTCGTCTTTATGACATCACAGAAGCGTTGTCCACGAGTCATGGAATGTTCCGCAAGAACGGTCAGTGCGAGGCAAGCAGAGATAGAGAGGAGAGCTGAACACTAACCCAGAGCGACTTGTAAATCACTTTTTACTTGTTTTGTTTATTTTTTTTACTTTTATTTCTTTTTTTTGGGAGTGTTTTCTACCATCCGCACACACTTTTGTGTGTGTGGAGGGGAAGGCAGCCTAATGGCTGCACCCGTAGCTGGAGGAAAGTTCCAACCACGGAGACGTCTCCCACATGCCAGGACATCCCTATACAGTCAGAGGCCTGAACACCACCAAAGGCCAACTGGCTTCACGGGGTATGTGATGGCAGTGCTTTATTATATCGTGTCAATTATTAAATGCCTGTTCAAAACACCAGAAAAGGCAAAGGACCGATATTCCAGACTGAAAAGTCCACCACCATATCCTACAATGCCCGAAATAGGCCGATTCGTACAACCTGCAGCAAACATCAGCGCAGAGCCAGAGGGTATGAAGGAACGCCTGATACTCACCAGAACAGTAGATGAGGAAGAGACAACAGCCACATTGCCCAGGAGCCCATCCCCATGCACCTGGATGGAGCTAACTCCCTCTCAAGCACGTATACTCCTCAGTATGCCTTACGACCATCAACCGCGTATTAAGGTGACTGCTAAACAAGGCTACAATCCTACACCACACCTGCCAGTCAGCTATACCACTGGAAAGATCATGCAAGTAATGCTGATGAGCCCACAGGATGTACAACGTGCCTACAAGAGAGATTTGGGTTTCCTTCCAAGTCCTAGGAAGATCATTCTCCCGAGAAGAGAATTCCGCGGCACTTTGATTTAGCCGGCGGAAAATGTAGTGGCGAGTTGCTTGCAGCAAGCACATACCATCTTCTGCACAGCTGCTTCTTAGACAGATTTTCCGGTTTTGACTATGGCTTGATCAATGGATCATGTTTCTATACTGCCGCCTGCCCTGACCTCTGCTTGTTTAAAGTTATGCATCTACACTGCCGCCTGCCCTGACCTTTGCTTGCTCAATGGATTATGTTTTTGAACTGCCGCCTGCCTGACCTCTGCTTGCTCAATGGATTGTTTCTGCACTGCCGCCTGCCTTGACCTCTGCTTGCTCAGTGGATTATGTTTTTGAACTGCCGCCTGCCCTGACCTCTGCTTGCTCAATGGATTATGTTTTTGAACTGACGCCTGCCCTGACCTCTGCTTGCTCAATGGATTATGTTTCTGCACTGCCGCCTGCCTGACCTCTGCTTGCTCAATGGATTATGTTTTTGAACTGCCGCCTGCCCTGACCTCAGCTTGCTCAATGGATTATGTTTCTGCACTGCCGCCTGCCCTGACCTCAGCTTGCTCAATGGATTATGCTTCTGCACTGCCGCCTGCCCTGACCTCTGCTTGTTTCCGGTTATTAATCTGTGATACTAATAAAAATGTATATTATTCTGCACTATATGGACTGTGGGTCGTTTTTTTTCTTTGGTTTTATGGTTGTTTCCGGTTATGTTTTTGCACTGCTGCCTGCCCTGACCTCTGCTTGTTTCCGGTTATGTTTCTGCACTGCTGCCTGCCCTGACCTTTGCTTGTTTCTGACTACTCATTTGCCTGCTGATTTTGTACTTCTTCCTCAATGCCTGCACTTTTAAGACCCCAGTAGAGCTAATTTATATAAATCCTGCATCCTAACAATGAAGCCGGGTTATAGGGCTTCTGATCACAATGGTAGGATGATGCCTCAATGTGAAGAAGGGTAGCACCAGTTCTTCACCTAACAGTATGGAATGCTTATCTAAAAAAATGAAAAAGGAACAGTACAGTATAGACAAAGGTCCCATAAACTCAACAAGAACAAACCATTAAGAACTTTAAGCATAAACATATGAGACAACAAACCAAGTGGCTCAGAATACCACATACGACCCAACCAGCAGTTTTGTTGAAGGTATTTTCCTCTGATCTTTCGTTAAGAGGGTACAACATCTCAAATACATTAGACTGGTGTGGGTCTCCAACCATTTAGGAACCCTCAAATCAATAGTACAGGGGTCTTGAATCAGCCACAAAATTGCTTCAGGAAGAATTGGGTGGAGCACTGGTTTCATATGTACCCTGCCGCTCATGTCAAGGTCTATGAAAATAACCAAACACAAGGCTGAGTACTCAGATCTTATAGGAACCTCCCCAATAGTGAATGGCCATCTGTATATTCATAGTTCCCCAGGTCTGTAGACAGATGCGGGTTTCACGTCCGGGACCTCTGCCTATCAGACATTTATAGAATATTTTATGGATAACACATAAATGTATGGGAAAACTCCTCTTGTAAATAGTGCGCCTCAAGTTTCTTCTGCTGTTTGCAGTGGAATGTAGTCATCATAGCTAATATGAGGGAAGGATTCCTGAGAGGGGGTATACATCTACTATATCCATATTCTGTGGATATCTACCCTAATAAAGCTTATGGACGGTGAGTGCAGTGATGAGACCGACCCTTTATCAACATGTTCTGTCCCACAAACTAATGTAGTACACTGCACTGACCGCCGATAGACTTTATTCTCCAAAGACAATTTAAGTTTGTTATATGTATTAAAATACTTTTTTTCCCAGAATTATCTAAGAATTATCGACAAGGAAAATGGACTCAAGATAAAGCTTAGAAACATATATTTCTTTACAGCTCCTGATATAGGTATTGCGGTCTTTAAAAACAGTAGTCCCCAACTTCTGCCTCCTCAGCAAGTTATCCCCTAGCCATTGGTAGATCATAACTTGCTGATTACGGGTGTTTCACTGCCAGGACCCCCACCAATCCTAAGAACAGGGTGTCTGGAACAAGCGGCTGTTAAGAATGCGCAACAACACTTCTTTCATTATGGGACAATGATGGGGCTGATATGCTGATGATGGACTATGATGGGGCTGATGTGCTGATGATGGACTATGATGGGGCTGATGTGCTGATGATGGACTATGATGGGGCTGATGTGCTGATGATGGACTATGATGGGGCTGATGTGCTGATGATGAACTATGATTGGGATGATGAAGTCTGCAATAACAGAGCATAGCAGTACAACCCCTTAGCCTGGAGTGCCCTAACAAATAGCTGGGGAGGGTCCGAGCTCACAGTCAGACCTTAGAAGAAGAGTTAATAGTTTTGTTTCTTCTGTCTTAAAGGACAAAAAAGGCTTACAGTATATACTCGCGTATAAGTCGAGATTTTCAGCCCATTTTTTGGGGCTGAAAGTCCCCCTCTCGGCTTATACGCGAGTCATATACCGGGGGTCGGCCAGGGAGGGGGAGCGGGGGGTGTCGGAGATCATACTCACCTCTCCTGGCATGTTTCTGCAGCCCCCCGTGCTTATTCCATCTTCTCGGCGCTGTTCTTCCTGCTTTCAGCGGTCACGTGGTACGCTCATTACCCTCATTAATATGCACATATGTAATGAGCGGCACCACGTGACCGCAGAAAGCAGGAAGAACAGCACTGAGAAGATGGAACAAGCACGGGGGGCTGCAGAGACATGCCAGGAGAGGTGAGTATAACGGGGGGAGCCATATTCACCTGTGCCCCATTCCACCGCTGCGCATCGCTCTGCTGTCTTGCTTCCTCTGGCAGTGACGTTAAGGTCAGAGGGTGCCATGACGTAGTTAGCAGGCGCCCTCTGCCTGAACAGTCACTGCAGAGCCAGCAACGCTGAGGAGCAGCAGCTGCAGCAGTGACAAGGTGAGTATATAGTTTTTTTTTTTCATTTTTTTAATTGAGGCTGCGGCAGCAGCATTGTAAGGGGCCACTAATCACTGTGCAGCAATACAAGGGGCCACTCATCACTGTGCAGCATTATAAGGGGCCACTCATCACTGTGCAGCATTATAAGGGGCCACTCATCACTGTGCAGCATTATAAGGGGCCACTCATCACTGTGCAGCATTATAAGGGGCCACTCATCACCTTGCAGCATTATAAGGGGCCACTCATCACCGTGCAGCATAATAAGGGGCCACTAATCACCGTGCAGCATAATAAGGAGCCACTAATCACTGCAGCATTTCAAGGGGCCACTAATCACTGTGCAGCATTATAAGGGGCCACTCATCACTGTGCAGCATTACAAGGGGCCACTCATCACTGTGCAGCATTACAAGGGGCCACTAATAACTGTGCAGCATTACAAGGGGCCACTAATCACTGTGCAGCATTACAAGGGGCCACTAATCACTGTGCAGCATTACAAGGGGCCACTAATCACTGTGCAGCATTATATGGGGCCAGTAATCACTGTGCAGCATTATATGGGGCCAGTAATCACTGTGCAGCATTATATGGGGCCACTCATCACTGTGCTGCATTATAAGAGGCCACTCATTACTGTGCAGCATTATAAGGGGGCCTCTCATTACTGTGCAGCATTATACGGGGCCACTAATCACTGTGCAGCATTACAAAGGGCCACTAATCACCGTGCAGCATAAGGGGCCACTAATCACTGCAGCATTTCAAGGGGCCACTAATCACTGTGCAGCATTATAAGTGGCCACTAATCACCGTGCAGCATTGTAAGGGGCCACTAATCAATGTGCAGAATTATAAGGGGCCACTAATCACTGTGCAGCATTATAAGGGGCCACTAATCACTGTGCAGCATTATAAGGGGCCACTAATCACTGTGCAGCATTATAAGGGGCCACTAATCATTGTGCAGCATTATAAGGGGCCACTCTCCATGCAGCATTATAAGGGGCCACCAATCACTGTGAAGCATTATATGGGGCATATGTTATTATGGACCATGTAATAGGGCTACCATTATTCACTGTGCAGCATTATTAGGCATATTTTTGTATGGAGCATCTTATGGAACCCATCATGAACTTTATGGAGCATTATATGGGGCCATCATGAACTTTATGGAGCATCTTATGGGGCCCATTTTATTTTTGAAATTTACCAGTAGCTTCGGCATTTTCCACCCTAGGTTTATAGGCGAGTCAATAAGTTTTCCCAGTTTTTTGTGACAAAATTAGGGTGGTCGGCTTATACATGGGTCGGCTTATACGCGAGTATATACGGACTTCTAAAGAAAATTGCCCCCAAGTTATTTTGAGCGACCCCGCCTGCTGTACCATCCTTGTGATTTACGAGAACGTTTCTCACTTCCTGCTAGGACAGCGGAAACCCAAGGAGTAAAGAGAGAAGGTCCTTATGGCTGCATGGAGTAATGCTGGAAATCTCTAAGTCTGCGGGGACAACAGAGACTTTAGAAGAAGGCAAACCAAGGTTTAGTGCTAGCACTAGTGTGAGAGAAGGTTTATACTACAGGAGAGAAGTGCTGTAACAGGAAAGAACCTAACAAATAAAAAAGATTGTAGACAAACCAGATTTTGCTATCTATTCATGTCATTGCCTTCCATATTACAGAGAAATTTCCCTAAATCCGGTATCTGATAATCCACAATGATGTATATTCAGGGTCGAACTGGGGTGTCTGGGGCCCACCAGGGGAATGGACTCTAGGGCCCCATCCTACAGCTATATGCTAATATCTGTCAGTCGTTATCCCCATTATAGTGGAGCATCGGCTGTAAAACACAGGCGGCTCCTGCACATCTACTGTGCACCCCCATAACTGGGATGTATAATTACGGTAGTTTACATTAATGTGGTTCTTTGGTTAAAACAATTTATCACCGATCCATGGGCTCTATAGGATAGCTGATCGCATACGTCCGACCATTAGAAACTGCACCGACCGGAAGAATGAGAAAGTTTTATCGTTGATAGGACACTTATCCCCATTTTAAAATGGAGCAGCAGGTTAGATATCTGACCGAAGCTTCATTCATTCTCTTTGGAGCTTCTATAAAAATACAAGTGCAGCCACTGAGGGAATGAATGGATCAGTTGTCAAGTCGGACATGCCACTCCAGTCTAATGGGGATAAAAAGTTCCACATTTTGCTGAATGGGTCCAAGTAGTTAGACCCCCCCAATCAATACGTTATCACTTGTCCTGTGAATAGGAGATTACGTTTTTCCACAGGAAACCCCTGTAAGTGCATCTCTGCCGCTGTTTACAAAGTATTTAATCTCTAATGGAAATAAAGAATATTCTCCTAATTAATATCAGAGAAGACTAATGACCGTCAAACACAACACAATCCACTGTACCAAGACCAATAATACCACATACAGGGGAGAAATACCACCATACCATGACCAGACCACATAGTACCCGCATCATATCACATAAAAGGCACAAATACAACCACACCATGACCAGACCACATATTACCACCACATAGTGACCGAATAATATGACATATTACCAGCATATAGGGACCAAATAATAATTCATACACGGAGAAATACTTCCACACTGTGAACAGTCCACAAATTACCACCACTTATTGATGGAATACTACAGTACTGATTATGAATACAAACCACAATAATAACAACACTGTTATTACCACCAGTGACATTATACACAGTACCTCTGTATATAGTGTCAGTGTACAGGTAATACAGTGATTACCAGTGACATTATACACAGGAGCTCAGTGATCACTGGCAACATTATTGTCAAGGTTTGCTCAGCTTGTGGGATTAGGTAGTTCAGAGGTTAATGTGGATGGCCTCACTCTGAGATTCTGGGAGGCTTTTTAAAGCCTCATTGTGGGCTCATTCCTCATCGTTTATACTCAGACCCTTGGCCGAGTGTGTGTGACCCTGGTGTGCTTTGTGACTGTAATACTTTATGCTTGTTTGGTTTTGATCTGGTTCTGTCCCTGTTACGAGTTCTGCCTGTCCCTCTTGTACTGCGTTGCTATCTCTGTGTATGACTCATTGCCTATGACCTGACTATTCTCTGATTGCCCCTCTTGTACTGTGCAGCTATCTCCATGTATGACTCATTGCTTACGTTCTGACTACTCTCTGCTCGCCCCTCTGGTATCGCGCCGCCCTCTCCATGTATGACCGCCCGTTTGTCTGACCTGAGTTCCCCTCGCCTCTACTCCAGGATTCCTGTAGTAGAGTCCTACAATCATCTTCAGAAGTGGGACACTAAGCCCCGCCCCCTGTGGTCACATGATCGTAGGTCCTTGTACTTCTTACTACCTTCAGCATCGCAGGTCCCGTCTGCCTCAACTTTCCCTGCAGTATCGGACCCCGGGCCCTCCCGCAGTAGGGGTGAGTCACGCTGCTCAGCCGTGGCAGTTCGCCGACGCTGACAGGATCCTGATATTTATACACAGAAGATCTGCATACAGTGTCAGTGTAATACAGTGACCACCAGTGAAATTATACACAGGAGCTTTTGGAAGTGCATTGAGCAGCAGGGTGGTTTGCTGGTGAAGGGAAAAAAAATCTCTTTAAATCTTCTGCCTGAGCGAGTGTAAACGAGCTGAGTGTGACCTGAGCGTAAGTGCGAACGGTGGTAAGTGTGTGACTTGTGATTCAGTGACTTTGGATTCAGGGAGTTTGCAAAGGAGGTATTACTGAATTGCTGTTATATTTTATTAATACTTTTTATTTATTTTTACTTATCTTTTCTGTCTGGTGCAATCCCCATTAGGAATGTGCTCCACTATTGCCAATGCCATCCAGTGTACGTCTTGCCGCATGTACGCAATCCTTGACCAGCCAGTCGAGGGTGCATACTGCTGTGCGAGATGTGAGCACATTGTGCATTTGGAAGCCCAGATACTGGATTTAAATGTGCAGCTGGCAACACTGAGATCAATAGACAATATGGAAAGGAGACTTCTACTCACTGAGCAGACGCTCAATGAGATAGATGAGGGGGGGATGCTAGGTTGGAGCTGCAGGACAGTGAAGCAGTAAGATGGGTGACAGTTAGAAGGTGGGGTAGACAGAAGAGTGCCAGGGAGGCTAGTCCTGATCTGGCACAACCCAATAAGTTTGCCAAGTTGGCAGATGAGGGGAGTGTCAGTGCAGGGGTAGCACTGCTGCAGCAAGGCATGTCCTCTGAAAGCCAGAGGAGTATATGCTCCAGTAAGGGGAGAAATAGGAGAGCAGGGCAGGCCAGACAGGTGCTGGTAGTGGGGGACTCAATTATTAGGGGAACAGATAGGGCAATCTGTCACAAAGAAAGGGATCGTCGAACGGTGTGCTGCCTATCTGGCGCGCAAGTCTGACACATCGCTGACCGGGTTGACAGATTACTGGGAGGGGCTGGTGAGGATCCAGCGGTCATGGTGCACATTGGTACAAATGACACAGAGGTAGGTGGAAGGTCCTTAAAGATGATTTCAGGGAATTAGGCTGCAATCTTAAGGCAAGGACCTCCAAGGTGGTATTTTTGGAAATATTTCCTGTACCACGTGCCACGCCAGAGAGGAGATTAGGGAAGTTAATAAGTGGTTCAAGAATTAGTGTAGGAAGGAGGGGTTTGGGTTCCTGGAGAACTGGGCCGACTTCTCAGTTGGCTACAGGTTCTACGCTAGGGACGGGCTGCACCTCAATGGGGAGGGTGCAGCTGTGCTGGGGAAAAAAATGGCTAGAAGGGTGGAGGAGTGTTTAAATTTGGAACTAGGGGAGGGTATTCATTTTATAAGAGGGGAAGACTGTGTAGATAGAGACCTGGGCACAAATAATGAAATTGGGGGTGGTAGTGGCATGGGGGGTGAGGTTAGAACAGTTAATAATTTAAGAAATAGAGGTACAGACATACATAAAGTGCATGTATACAAATGCCAGAAGCCTCGCCAACAAAATGGAGGACTTAGAATTAATTTTGTTGGAAGATAAGGTATATTGCACCCCCTCATAGGGTATAAGGCTGCCCCCTCATAGGGTATAATGCTTCTCCCCCCTCATAGGGTATAATGCACCCCCTCATAGGGTATAATGCTGCCCCCTCATAGGGTATAACACTAGATAGATAGATAGATAGATATGTGATAATTAGATGTATAGATAGATAATAGATAGATCTATGGATAGACAGATAGATATAAAGATATAAAGATAATAGATAGTGAAAGATATAGGTAGCTATAGAGATAGATAGACCTAGATAGATATAGATAGATAAATAGATAGATAGGGGATAAATAGATATATGGATAGATAGATAGAAAGATAGATAGATAGATAGATAGATAGATATAAAGATAATAGATAGTGATAGCTATAGATAGGTATATAGATAGATAGATAGGGGATAAATAGATAGATCTATGGATAGATGATATATAGATGGATAGATATAAAGATAATAGATAGAGATAGATATAGATAGGTATAGAGATAGATGGATATAGACTATTTATATCTATCTGTATCTACCTCTATATCTATCTATCTATCTATATCTATCTCTATATCTAAGATAGAGACAGATAGATATAGAGATAGAGATATAGATATACAGATAGAAATAGATAGATATAGAGATATATAGATATAGAGACAGATAGATATAGAGATAGATATAGATAGATATAGAGATATATAAAAAACAAACCACAATACTCACCTCTCCTCCTGCTCCCACGCTGATGACGGCTTCAGTGTCAGCAGCTGACCCGTCTGCCAGACACACAGCGGGTGCGCGATGAAGTGACGTCATCGCGCATCGGCTGTGAGTCAGGAGCAGAGGGGACTGATGGGAGAAAGATGCTCTCTCTTCCACTGCAATTGAGCGCGGCGCCGGCTGCCTAGGTTGGGGAGCGGGGCCCCGGGGTGAGTGGAGGCCGAGAGTGAATGAATATTCATTTCTCTTTAGTAGTGGGGACAGTGGCTCCTGCCTCCTGACACCCGCTGCTGCTCCGCTGGCAGGGCCCCCATAGCAGCTGTGTGGCACTGGCTGGGGGCCCCTGGAGCAGTGGGGGCCCTAGGCAACTGCTGTCCCTGTATACCAGTAGAGGTGCCAGGGCCCACCAGATGCCAGGGCCCACCGGAGAATCAGTCCGACGCTACCTGTCTGTATATATAATGTCAGTGTACAAGTAATAGAATGATCACTGGAGACATACACAGGAGTTCTGTATATAGTGTATAGTGTACAGGTAATACAGTGACTCACCAGTAACATTATACACAGGAGCTCTGCATATAGTCAGCGTACAGGTAATACAAGGATCACCAGTGACATTATACACAGGAGCTCTGTATATACTATATAATGTAAGTGTCCAGGTAAATCACTGACTTACCAGTGACCTCTGTATTTGTAGCGATTCATCTTCGCTTTTCTTCCTCTTCCAGCCAGGACACGTTTGCTGCAGAAAATAACACACTATACTTGATCACTTCTAGACCACATTCCCCACTTTCCCCCCCGACTTCTACACTTTATGTGTAAAGGTCAGCCAGGGCAGTAGTCGTGGCTGAGTATTTCGGGTTCGGGCATTGTATACCCTGACCTCCCTCTACAGGAAAACGGTACCTCTTCTCTTGCATGGTACGGTGAATACTCACCGTGCCGTCAGCGTCCCCTTTGCTACGCCGACTTGATGCTGATCCTTGATCCCAATGAATAGAGACACAGTCCAGGGCAACTCTTAACTGAGCAAATTTATTTTCTTCAGGACACAGCACATCCACATAGTTTCCAGCATTTTCATCACAGTAAAGACAGCACATTACTTCATCTTTCCCTTCACTGTTCCTTGCAGTGTTTCCGTTTGACGAAGCGTCTCAGATGGCTCCTCAGTGTCCTCCCTGTATAGCGTCACCACGGTGAAGCGCTCTCCAGCATGTTTCGCCCCGGACATCAGAGATTCAGCCCACGTAGCTTTCCACCACATTCTGGAGTGACCTGCCCGTACCCTTTTACGGTAACCTTCAATCTTCCTCTGTTTACTTACACTCTTTTCCACTTTATTGCTGATTCTGCAGTACCGTGTTCTTCTCTAGATGGCTGGGCATCAGCTTTAACATCACGGGGTAGTTAGGCAGCTCAGGCATATAGCCCACCCGAGCACAAAGGGGTCAGGCCTCTGACTGCCTGAAACTGGAAGACCATCCTGGCTTATTCTCCAGCTATCCCCTCCTACAGTTAACTCCTATATGTCCTACAGCTACATCTACTGTGCAATGAGCTCAGTGCCCCATCTAGTGACCATAGCCCAGACTGCACTGTCCCTACCAAGTACAAGGTGCAGAAACATAGCTTATGCTATATAAATAATACAGCAACATGAAATATACGATAATGCGCAACAATGGTATAACATATATATAAATATATATACAAGTACAACAGCAACATGGGGGTTTAAAGGGGTAAGACTCTCAACCCCTTACACATGTCTACATATTGATATTAGTCATGTATTATACTACAGCACAGGCACCATTTTGATGAATGCAAACCTTTTTTTTGTAACCCCACAAACACCCGGAGCACCAGAATCTCAATAACTGAAATTTACAAATACAGATTACACAACAACCACAAGATGCATTTCATCACCCAGGTCACCTCATTTTAATCAGTATAACAGCGTAGACCTGACACTGTCTGTACTTTACTGTTCACAATCCTGCTGACAGGATCCCTTTAAATCTAAATTTTAATAAGTTTGTTCTTTTCTGCGCTAAACGTCCCCCAAACCCTGAGGACGGCGAGTATACCTTGGTTGTGTTTTGCTGTATGTGTATACAAAAGTAAAAGAAGAGCACCTATCAGGGGCTCAGAAAAGCTGGGTGGCATGTGTGCTAGTGTGTGACCCAGCGCAGGTGTCTCACTGGCCTATCAAAACAGTGACCGATAGCAGCAAACAGTGTGATGTGGATGTGAGAACTGTCTGCGGGGTGCGCTTAGGTGAGTGGACAAAAGAATATGGGAGGTTCACCTTTATAGTAACATCCCAGGGCAGGTGTGTCGTGAGCAAGTGGTGTTCAAGAAATATTGGTGGCAGTGGTTGTGACTTATCCTGACACACAATGTACAGGGAAATGGGAAAATTGTGAAAAAAAACGCAATTCTGACCTTAATTATGTTTACGGCGTACATTATGTGGTAAAAATGACCATGTAATATGATTCTCCTCATCAGTATGATTACAGAGATACTAAACGTGCCCAGATTTTTAAATTATTTTAGTGGTAGAAAAAAAATCAAGACTTTGAAATAAAAAATATGTTGGAGTTTGTGTTGCCATTTTCCGAGACCCGTAGTTTTACTTTTTCGTTCAATAGAGCTATGAGAGGGATTATTTTTTCATAAGGCGAGACGTTATTATGGATATTACTTTGGGATACATATGACATTTTAGTTGCTTGTTACGTATTTTAAGTGGTATTGCAGCGACCAAAAAATACCGCAATGTTGGCGTTTTTAAATTTTTTGTGTTTACCAATTGGGTTAATTATTTTTATATTTTGATAGCTCGGACTTTGCTGGATGTGGCGATATCACTTGACATTTTTTTTTATGTTCATTTTCAATGGAGGAAAATTGAACTTTTATGAGTTTTTTTTTCAGATTTGTTTAAATCTTTTTTTGTTGTTTTACTTTTCTTTTCACTTCATTTATCGCTCCCTAAGGCCCCTTTCACACTTCAGTTTTTTGCAATCAGTCACAATCCGTCAGGTTTTGACAAAAACGGATCCTCAGTTTTTTTTTGAGGATCCGTTTTTTCCCCATTGACTTGCATTAATGGCGGATTGTGACGGATGGCTGTCCGTTTCATCAGTTTTTTTTTTGAGGATCCGCCAAAAGTTGCTGTCCGTCACCATCCTCAAAGATTTCAAAACGGAGCTTGCAACAAAACTCTCTCTCTCTCTCTCTCCTTCCCGACCAGCGTTTCCTTTAAATTTCCTCATTTTCAGGATCCTGTGCCATCCGTTCACATCAGTTCAGAACGGATCCGCTTGTCTGCCTTTTTGGCGGATTTGAACTGATGCAAAAAACTGAAGTGTGAAAGAGGCCTAAGCTGTACTACATACAGGGGCTAATGGTGCAGCAGAAGTGTGAACTTTTTGATGCTTTTGTTTAATATTTTCCACTATAGTATATGGAGAGCATAAAAAACGCATGCAAAATTCCAATGAAGTCTCCAATTGTGGAACTGAAGCATTCCTCTACTAAAAAAAATGCATTCGAAAAAACTGCCACAAAAAAATACAATAAAAAGTATTGATTGCTTTAGTGCGAATACCTATGGAAACAATGCAGCACTTCTGCACGTGTGAACATGGCCCAGGAGAGACTCTGGACAATTTGTACGTTCTACACCAGGTTCACACTTGGGGTTATTTATTTTTTTATCACTACTTAGAATTACAGACAAATTAAAAAAAGTGATCTGAGCCAATTATATGGAAAAAATACAATATTATTTAACATTTATTCTGAAGCTATATGAAATAATTCTGACTACAGCAATGGTCTGTGCCCATCACGGGTGATCCGTGTTACCGGGAAGAGAGGAGGAGACATTCCTGGAAGAAGCTGACAATAGATACATCACATTATCTCACGTATGAGGATACAGAATTATACAGGTTTGAAAATATCAAATAGAAAGATTTGCCTGTAAACAGGTAAAAAAGCAAAAACAGTAAATAAAGCAATGACTTGCGCTATTGTACCGGTAAGTTTTTATACATCTCATCCCAATCCAGCTAACCCCTATCCGTACAGTGGCAGCTGGTATTGGATGGTCTGCCATGGGTAACATAACTAGTTCTCCTATATTAGACCCATTGCCATGTTCGTCTTTATGACATCACAGAAGCGTTGTCCACGAGTCATGGAATGTTCCGCAAGAACGGTCAGTGCGAGGCAAGCAGAGATAGAGAGGAGAGCTGAACACTAACCCAGAGCGACTTGTAAATCACTTTTTACTTGTTTTGTTTATTTTTTTTACTTTTATTTCTTTTTTTTGGGAGTGTTTTCTACCATCCGCACACACTTTTGTGTGTGTGGAGGGAAAGGCAGCCTAATGGCTGCACCCGTAGCTGGAGGAAAGTTCCAACCACGGAGACGTCTCCCACATGCCAGGACATCCCTATACAGTCAGAGGCCTGAACACCACCAAAGGCCAACTGGCTTCACGGGGTATGTGATGGCAGTGCTTTATTATATCGTGTCAATTATTAAATGCCTGTTCAAAACACCAGAAAAGGCAAAGGACCGATATTCCAGACTGAAAAGTCCACCACCATATCCTACAATGCCCGAAATAGGCCGATTCGTACAACCTGCAGCAAACATCAGCGCAGAGCCAGAGGGTATGAAGGAACGCCTGATACTCACCAGAACAGTAGATGAGGAAGAGACAACAGCCACATTGCCCAGGAGCCCATCCCCATGCACCTGGATGGAGCTAACTCCCTCTCAAGCACGTATACTCCTCAGTATGCCTTACGACCATCAACCGCGTATTAAGGTGACTGCTAAACAAGGCTACAATCCTACACCACACCTGCCAGTCAGCTATACCACTGGAAAGATCATGCAAGTAATGCTGATGAGCCCACAGGATGTACAACGTGCCTACAAGAGAGATTTGGGTTTCCTTCCAAGTCCTAGGAAGATCATTCTCCCGAGAAGAGAATTCCGCGGCACTTTGATTTAGCCGGCGGAAAATGTAGTGGCGAGTTGCTTGCAGCAAGCACATACCATCTTCTGCACAGCTGCTTCTTAGACAGATTTTCCGGTTTTGACTATGGCTTGATCAATGGATCATGTTTCTATACTGCCGCCTGCCCTGACCTCTGCTTGTTTAAAGTTATGCATCTACACTGCCGCCTGCCCTGACCTTTGCTTGCTCAATGGATTATGTTTTTGAACTGCCGCCTGCCTGACCTCTGCTTGCTCAATGGATTGTTTCTGCACTGCCGCCTGCCTTGACCTCTGCTTGCTCAGTGGATTATGTTTTTGAACTGCCGCCTGCCCTGACCTCTGCTTGCTCAATGGATTATGTTTTTGAACTGACGCCTGCCCTGACCTCTGCTTGCTCAATGGATTATGTTTCTGCACTGCCGCCTGCCTGACCTCTGCTTGCTCAATGGATTATGTTTTTGAACTGCCGCCTGCCCTGACCTCAGCTTGCTCAATGGATTATGTTTCTGCACTGCCGCCTGCCCTGACCTCAGCTTGCTCAATGGATTATGCTTCTGCACTGCCGCCTGCCCTGACCTCTGCTTGTTTCCGGTTATTAATCTGTGATACTAATAAAAATGTATATTATTCTGCACTATATGGACTGTGGGTCGTTTTTTTTCTTTGGTTTTATGGTTGTTTCCGGTTATGTTTTTGCACTGCTGCCTGCCCTGACCTCTGCTTGTTTCCGGTTATGTTTCTGCACTGCTGCCTGCCCTGACCTTTGCTTGTTTCTGACTACTCATTTGCCTGCTGATTTTGTACTTCTTCCTCAATGCCTGCACTTTTAAGACCCCAGTAGAGCTAATTTATATAAATCCTGCATCCTAACAATGAAGCCGGGTTATAGGGCTTCTGATCACAATGGTAGGATGATGCCTCAATGTGAAGAAGGGTAGCACCAGTTCTTCACCTAACAGTATGGAATGCTTATCTAAAAAAATGAAAAAGGAACAGTACAGTATAGACAAAGGTCCCATAAACTCAACAAGAACAAACCATTAAGAACTTTAAGCATAAACATATGAGACAACAAACCAAGTGGCTCAGAATACCACATACGACCCAACCAGCAGTTTTGTTGAAGGTATTTTCCTCTGATCTTTCGTTAAGAGGGTACAACATCTCAAATACATTAGACTGGTGTGGGTCTCCAACCATTTAGGAACCCTCAAATCAATAGTACAGGGGTCTTGAATCAGCCACAAAATTGCTTCAGGAAGAATTGGGTGGAGCACTGGTTTCATATGTACCCTGCCGCTCATGTCAAGGTCTATGAAAATAACCAAACACAAGGCTGAGTACTCAGATCTTATAGGAACCTCCCCAATAGTGAATGGCCATCTGTATATTCATAGTTCCCCAGGTCTGTAGACAGATGCGGGTTTCACGTCCGGGACCTCTGCCTATCAGACATTTATAGAATATTTTATGGATAACACATAAATGTATGGGAAAACTCCTCTTGTAAATAGTGCGCCTCAAGTTTCTTCTGCTGTTTGCAGTGGAATGTAGTCATCATAGCTAATATGAGGGAAGGATTCCTGAGAGGGGGTATACATCTACTATATCCATATTCTGTGGATATCTACCCTAATAAAGCTTATGGACGGTGAGTGCAGTGATGAGACCGACCCTTTATCAACATGTTCTGTCCCACAAACTAATGTAGTACACTGCACTGACCGCCGATAGACTTTATTCTCCAAAGACAATTTAAGTTTGTTATATGTATTAAAATACTTTTTTTCCCAGAATTATCTAAGAATTATCGACAAGGAAAATGGACTCAAGATAAAGCTTAGAAACATATATTTCTTTACAGCTCCTGATATAGGTATTGCGGTCTTTAAAAACAGTAGTCCCCAACTTCTGCCTCCTCAGCAAGTTATCCCCTAGCCATTGGTAGATCATAACTTGCTGATTACGGGTGTTTCACTGCCAGGACCCCCACCAATCCTAAGAACAGGGTGTCTGGAACAAGCGGCTGTTAAGAATGCGCAACAACACTTCTTTCATTATGGGACAATGATGGGGCTGATATGCTGATGATGGACTATGATGGGGCTGATGTGCTGATGATGGACTATGATGGGGCTGATGTGCTGATGATGGACTATGATGGGGTTGATGTGCTGATGATGGACTATGATGGGGCTGATGTGCTGATGATGAACTATGATTGGGATGATGAAGTCTGCAATAACAGAGCATAGCAGTACAACCCCTTAGCCTGGAGTGCCCTAACAAATAGCTGGGGAGGGTCCGAGCTCACAGTCAGACCTTAGAAGAAGAGTTAATAGTTTTGTTTCTTCTGTCTTAAAGGACAAAAAAGGCTTACAGTATATACTCGCGTATAAGTCGAGATTTTCAGCCCATTTTTTGGGGCTGAAAGTCCCCCTCTCGGCTTATACGCGAGTCATATACCGGGGGTCGGCCAGGGAGGGGGAGCGGGGGGTGTCGGAGATCATACTCACCTCTCCTGGCATGTTTCTGCAGCCCCCCGTGCTTATTCCATCTTCTCGGCGCTGTTCTTCCTGCTTTCAGCGGTCACGTGGTACGCTCATTACCCTCATTAATATGCACATATGTAATGAGCGGCACCACGTGACCGCAGAAAGCAGGAAGAACAGCACTGAGAAAATGGAACAAGCACGGGGGGCTGCAGAGACATGCCAGGAGAGGTGAGTATAACGGGGGGAGCCATATTCACCTGTGCCCCATTCCACCGCTGCGCATCGCTCTGCTGTCTTGCTTCCTCTGGCAGTGACGTTAAGGTCAGAGGGTGCCATGACGTAGTTAGCAGGCGCCCTCTGCCTGAACAGTCACTGCAGAGCCAGCAACGCTGAGGAGCAGCAGCTGCAGCAGTGACAAGGTGAGTATATAGTTTTTTTTTTCATTTTTTTAATTGAGGCTGCGGCAGCAGCATTGTAAGGGGCCACTAATCACTGTGCAGCAATACAAGGGGCCACTCATCACTGTGCAGCATTATAAGGGGCCACTCATCACTGTGCAGCATTATAAGGGGCCACTCATCACTGTGCAGCATTATAAGGGGCCACTCATCACTGTCCAGCATTATAAGGGGCCACTCATCACCTTGCAGCATTATAAGGGGCCACTCATCACCGTGCAGCATAATAAGGGGCCACTAATCACCGTGCAGCATAATAAGGAGCCACTAATCACTGCAGCATTTCAAGGGGCCACTAATCACTGTGCAGCATTATAAGGGGCCACTCATCACTGTGCAGCATTACAAGGGGCCACTCATCACTGTGCAGCATTACAAGGGGCCACTAATAACTGTGCAGCATTACAAGGGGCCACTAATCACTGTGCAGCATTACAAGGGGCCACTAATCACTGTGCAGCATTACAAGGGGCCACTAATCACTGTGCAGCATTATATGGGGCCAGTAATCACTGTGCAGCATTATATGGGGCCAGTAATCACTGTGCAGCATTATATGGGGCCACTCATCACTGTGCTGCATTATAAGAGGCCACTCATTACTGTGCAGCATTATAAGGGGGCCTCTCATTACTGTGCAGCATTATACGGGGCCACTAATCACTGTGCAGCATTACAAAGGGCCACTAATCACCGTGCAGCATAAGGGGCCACTAATCACTGCAGCATTTCAAGGGGCCACTAATCACTGTGCAGCATTATAAGTGGCCACTAATCACCGTGCAGCATTGTAAGGGGCCACTAATCAATGTGCAGAATTATAAGGGGCCACTAATCACTGTGCAGCATTATAAGGGGCCACTAATCACTGTGCAGCATTATAAGGGGCCACTAATCACTGTGCAGCATTATAAGGGGCCACTAATCATTGTGCAGCATTATAAGGGGCCACTCTCCATGCAGCATTATAAGGGGCCACCAATCACTGTGAAGCATTATATGGGGCATATGTTATTATGGACCATGTAATAGGGCTACCATTATTCACTGTGCAGCATTATTAGGCATATTTTTGTATGGAGCATCTTATGGAACCCATCATGAACTTTATGGAGCATTATATGGGGCCATCATGAACTTTATGGAGCATCTTATGGGGCCCATTTTATTTTTGAAATTTACCAGTAGCTTCGGCATTTTCCACCCTAGGTTTATAGGCGAGTCAATAAGTTTTCCCAGTTTTTTGTGACAAAATTAGGGTGGTCGGCTTATACATGGGTCGGCTTATACGCGAGTATATACGGACTTCTAAAGAAAATTGCCCCCAAGTTATTTTGAGCGACCCCGCCTGCTGTACCATCCTTGTGATTTACGAGAACGTTTCTCACTTCCTGCTAGGACAGCGGAAACCCAAGGAGTAAAGAGAGAAGGTCCTTATGGCTGCATGGAGTAATGCTGGAAATCTCTAAGTCTGCGGGGACAACAGAGACTTTAGAAGAAGGCAAACCAAGGTTTAGTGCTAGCACTAGTGTGAGAGAAGGTTTATACTACAGGAGAGAAGTGCTGTAACAGGAAAGAACCTAACAAATAAAAAAGATTGTAGACAAACCAGATTTTGCTATCTATTCATGTCATTGCCTTCCATATTACAGAGAAATTTCCCTAAATCCGGTATCTGATAATCCACAATGATGTATATTCAGGGTCGAACTGGGGTGTCTGGGGCCCACCAGGGGAATGGACTCTAGGGCCCCATCCTACAGCTATATGCTAATATCTGTCAGTCGTTATCCCCATTATAGTGGAGCATCGGCTGTAAAACACAGGCGGCTCCTGCACATCTACTGTGCACCCCCATAACTGGGATGTATAATTACGGTAGTTTACATTAATGTGGTTCTTTGGTTAAAACAATTTATCACCGATCCATGGGCTCTATAGGATAGCTGATCGCATACGTCCGACCATTAGAAACTGCACCGACCGGAAGAATGAGAAAGTTTTATCGTTGATAGGACACTTATCCCCATTTTAAAATGGAGCAGCAGGTTAGATATCTGACCGAAGCTTCATTCATTCTCTTTGGAGCTTCTATAAAAATACAAGTGCAGCCACTGAGGGAATGAATGGATCAGTTGTCAAGTCGGACATGCCACTCCAGTCTAATGGGGATAAAAAGTTCCACATTTTGCTGAATGGGTCCAAGTAGTTAGACCCCCCCAATCAATACGTTATCACTTGTCCTGTGAATAGGAGATTACGTTTTTCCACAGGAAACCCCTGTAAGTGCATCTCTGCCGCTGTTTACAAAGTATTTAATCTCTAATGGAAATAAAGAATATTCTCCTAATTAATATCAGAGAAGACTAATGACCGTCAAACACAACACAATCCACTGTACCAAGACCAATAATACCACATACAGGGGAGAAATACCACCACACCATGACCAGACCACATAGTACCCGCATCAAATCACATAAAAGGCACAAATACAACCACACCATGACCAGACCACATATTACCACCACATAGTGACCGAATAATATGACATATTACCAGCATATAGGAACCAAATAATAATTCATACACGGAGAAATACTTCCACACTGTGAACAGTCCACAAATTACCACCACTTATTGATGGAATACTACAGTACTGATTATGAATACAAACCACAATAATAACAACACTGTTATTACCACCAGTGACATTATACACAGTACCTCTGTATATAGTGTCAGTGTACAGGTAATACAGTGATTACCAGTGACATTATACACAGGAGCTCAGTGATCACTGGCAACATTATTGTCAAGGTTTGCTCAGCTTGTGGGATTAGGTAGTTCAGAGGTTAATGTGGATGGCCTCACTCTGAGATTCTGGGAGGCTTTTTAAAGCCTCATTGTGGGCTCATTCCTCATCGTTTATACTCAGACCCTTGGCCAAGTGTGTGTGACCCTGGTGTGCTTTGTGACTGTAATACTTTATGCTTGTTTGGTTTTGATCTGGTTCTGTCCCTGTTACGAGTTCTGCCTGTCCCTCTTGTACTGCGTTGCTATCTCTGTGTATGACTCATTGCCTATGACCTGACTATTCTCTGATTGCCCCTCTTGTACTGTGCAGCTATCTCCATGTATGACTCATTGCTTACGTTCTGACTACTCTCTGCTCGCCCCTCTGGTATCGCGCCGCCCTCTCCATGTATGACCGCCCGTTTGTCTGACCTGAGTTCCCCTCGCCTCTACTCCAGGATTCCTGTAGTAGAGTCCTACAATCATCTTCAGAAGTGGGACACTAAGCCCTGCCCCCTGTGGTCACATGATCGTAGGTCCTTGTACTTCTTACTACCTTCAGCATCGCAGGTCCCGTCTGCCTCAACTTTCCCTGCAGTATCGGACCCCGGGCCCTCCCGCAGTAGGGGTGAGTCACGCTGCTCAGCCGTGGCAGTTCGCCGACGCTGACAGGATCCTGATATTTATACACAGAAGATCTGCATACAGTGTCAGTGTAATACAGTGACCACCAGTGAAATTATACACAGGAGCTTTTGGAAGTGCATTGAGCAGCAGGGTGGTTTGCTGGTGAAGGGAAAAAAAATCTCTTTAAATCTTCTGCCTGAGCGAGTGTAAACGAGCTGAGTGTGACCTGAGCGTAAGTGCGAACGGTGGTAAGTGTGTGACTTGTGATTCAGTGACTTTGGATTCAGGGAGTTTGCAAAGGAGGTATTACTGAATTGCTGTTATATTTTATTAATACTTTTTATTTATTTTTACTTATCTTTTCTGTCTGGTGCAATCCCCATTAGGAATGTGCTCCACTATTGCCAATGCCATCCAGTGTACGTCTTGCCGCATGTACGCAATCCTTGACCAGCCAGTCGAGGGTGCATACTGCTGTGCGAGATGTGAGCACATTGTGCATTTGGAAGCCCAGATACTGGATTTAAATGTGCAGCTGGCAACACTGAGATCAATAGACAATATGGAAAGGAGACTTCTACTCACTGAGCAGACGCTCAATGAGATAGATGAGGGGGGGATGCTAGGTTGGAGCTGCAGGACAGTGAAGCAGTAAGATGGGTGACAGTTAGAAGGTGGGGTAGACAGAAGAGTGCCAGGGAGGCTAGTCCTGATCTGGCACAACCCAATAAGTTTGCCAAGTTGGCAGATGAGGGGAGTGTCAGTGCAGGGGTAGCACTGCTGCAGCAAGGCATGTCCTCTGAAAGCCAGAGGAGTATATGCTCCAGTAAGGGGAGAAATAGGAGAGCAGGGCAGGCCAGACAGGTGCTGGTAGTGGGGGACTCAATTATTAGGGGAACAGATAGGGCAATCTGTCACAAAGAAAGGGATCGTCGAACGGTGTGCTGCCTATCTGGCGCGCAAGTCTGACACATCGCTGACCGGGTTGACAGATTACTGGGAGGGGCTGGTGAGGATCCAGCGGTCATGGTGCACATTGGTACAAATGACACAGAGGTAGGTGGAAGGTCCTTAAAGATGATTTCAGGGAATTAGGCTGCAATCTTAAGGCAAGGACCTCCAAGGTGGTATTTTTGGAAATATTTCCTGTACCACGTGCCACGCCAGAGAGGAGATTAGGGAAGTTAATAAGTGGTTCAAGAATTAGTGTAGGAAGGAGGGGTTTGGGTTCCTGGAGAACTGGGCCGACTTCTCAGTTGGCTACAGGTTCTACGCTAGGGACGGGCTGCACCTCAATGGGGAGGGTGCAGCTGTGCTGGGGAAAAAAATGGCTAGAAGGGTGGAGGAGTGTTTAAACTTGGAACTAGGGGAGGGTATTCATTTTATAAGAGGGGAAGACTGTGTAGATAGAGACCTGGGCACAAATAATGAAATTGGGGGTGGTAGTGGCATGGGGGGTGAGGTTAGAACAGTTAATAATTTAAGAAATAGAGGTACAGACATACATAAAGTGCATGTATACAAATGCCAGAAGCCTCGCCAACAAAATGGAGGACTTAGAATTAATTTTGTTGGAAGATAAGGTATATTGCACCCCCTCATAGGGTATAAGGCTGCCCCCTCATAGGGTATAATGCTTCTCCCCCCTCATAGGGTATAATGCACCCCCTCATAGGGTATAATGCTGCCCCCTCATAGGGTATAACACTAGATAGATAGATAGATAGATATGTGATAATTAGATGTATAGATAGATAATAGATAGATAGATCTATGGATAGACAGATAGATATAAAGATATAAAGATAATAGATAGTGAAAGATATAGGTAGCTATAGAGATAGATAGACCTAGATAGATATAGATAGATAAATAGATAGATAGGGGATAAATAGATATATGGATAGATAGATAGAAAGATAGATAGATAGATATAAAGATAATAGATAGTGATAGCTATAGATAGGTATATAGATAGATAGATAGGGGATAAATAGATAGATCTATGGATAGATGATATATAGATGGATAGATATAAAGATAATAGATAGAGATAGATATAGATAGGTATAGAGATAGATGGATATAGACTATTTATATCTATCTATATCTACCTCTATATCTATCTATCTATATCTATCTCTATATCTAAGATAGAGACAGATAGATATAGAGATAGAGATATAGATATACAGATAGAAATAGATAGATATAGAGATATATAGATATAGAGACAGATAGATATAGAGATAGATATAGATAGATATAGAGATATATAAAAAACAAACCACAATACTCACCTCTCCTCCTGCTCCCACGCTGATGACGGCTTCAGTGTCAGCAGCTGACCCGTCTGCCAGACACACAGCGGGTGCGCGATGAAGTGACGTCATCGCGCATCGGCTGTGAGTCAGGAGCAGAGGGGACTGATGGGAGAGAGATGCTCTCTCTTCCACTGCAATTGAGCGCGGCGCCGGCTGCCTAGGTTGGGGAGCGGGGCCCCGGGGTGAGTGAAGGCCGAGAGTGAATGAATATTCATTTCTCTTTAGTAGTGGGGACAGTGGCTCCTGCCTCCTGACACCCGCTGCTGCTCCGCTGGCAGGGCCCCCATAGCAGCTGTGTGGCACTGGCTGGGGGCCCCTGGAGCAGTGGGGGCCCTAGGCAACTGCTGTCCCTGTATACCAGTAGAGGTGCCAGGGCCCACCAGATGCCAGGGCCCACCGGAGAATCAGTCCGACGCTACCTGTCTGTATATATAATGTCAGTGTACAAGTAATAGAATGATCACTGGAGACATACACAGGAGTTCTGTATATAGTGTATAGTGTACAGGTAATACAGTGACTCACCAGTAACATTATACACAGGAGCTCTGCATATAGTCAGCGTACAGGTAATACAAGGATCACCAGTGACATTATACACAGGAGCTCTGTATATACTATATAATGTAAGTGTCCAGGTAAATCACTGACTTACCAGTGACCTCTGTATTTGTAGCGATTCATCTTCGCTTTTCTTCCTCTTCCAGCCAGGACACGTTTGCTGCAGAAAATAACACACTATACTTGATCACTTCTAGACCACATTCCCCACTTTCCCCCCCGACTTCTACACTTTATGTGTAAAGGTCAGCCAGGGCAGTAGTCGTGGCTGAGTATTTCGGGTTCGGGCATTGTATACCCTGACCTCCCTCTACAGGAAAACGGTACCTCTTCTCTTGCATGGTACGGTGAATACTCACCGTGCCGTCAGCGTCCCCTTTGCTACGCCGACTTGATGCTGATCCTTGATCCCAATGAATAGAGACACAGTCCAGGGCAACTCTTAACTGAGCAAATTTATTTTCTTCAGGACACAGCACATCCACATAGTTTCCAGCATTTTCATCACAGTAAAGACAGCACATTACTTCATCTTTCCCTTCACTGTTCCTTGCAGTGTTTCCGTTTGACGAAGCGTCTCAGATGGCTCCTCAGTGTCCTCCCTGTATAGCGTCACCACGGTGAAGCGCTCTCCAGCATGTTTCGCCCCGGACATCAGAGATTCAGCCCACGTAGCTTTCCACCACATTCTGGAGTGACCTGCCCGTACCCTTTTACGGTAACCTTCAATCTTCCTCTGTTTACTTACACTCTTTTCCACTTTATTGCTGATTCTGCAGTACCGTGTTCTTCTCTAGATGGCTGGGCATCAGCTTTAACATCACGGGGTAGTTAGGCAGCTCAGGCATATAGCCCACCCGAGCACAAAGGGGTCAGGCCTCTGACTGCCTGAAACTGGAAGACCATCCTGGCTTATTCTCCAGCTATCCCCTCCTACAGTTAACTCCTATATGTCCTACAGCTACATCTACTGTGCAATGAGCTCAGTGCCCCATCTAGTGACCATAGCCCAGACTGCACTGTCCCTACCAAGTACAAGGTGCAGAAACATAGCTTATGCTATATAAATAATACAGCAACATGAAATATACGATAATGCGCAACAATGGTATAACATATATATAAATATATATACAAGTACAACAGCAACATGGGGGTTTAAAGGGGTAAGACTCTCAACCCCTTACACATGTCTACATATTGATATTAGTCATGTATTATACTACAGCACAGGCACCATTTTGATGAATGCAAACCTTTTTTTTGTAACCCCACAAACACCCGGAGCACCAGAATCTCAATAACTGAAATTTACAAATACAGATTACACAACAACCACAAGATGCATTTCATCACCCAGGTCACCTCATTTTAATCAGTATAACAGCGTAGACCTGACACTGTCTGTACTTTACTGTTCACAATCCTGCTGACAGGATCCCTTTAAATCTAAATTTTAATAAGTTTGTTCTTTTCTGCGCTAAACGTCCCCCAAACCCTGAGGACGGCGAGTATACCTTGGTTGTGTTTTGCTGTATGTGTATACAAAAGTAAAAGAAGAGCACCTATCAGGGGCTCAGAAAAGCTGGGTGGCATGTGTGCTAGTGTGTGACCCAGCGCAGGTGTCTCACTGGCCTATCAAAACAGTGACCGATAGCAGCAAACAGTGTGATGTGGATGTGAGAACTGTCTGCGGGGTGCGCTTAGGTGAGTGGACAAAAGAATATGGGAGGTTCACCTTTATAGTAACATCCCAGGGCAGGTGTGTCGTGAGCAAGTGGTGTTCAAGAAATATTGGTGGCAGTGGTTGTGACTTATCCTGACACACAATGTACAGGGAAATGGGAAAATTGTGAAAAAAAACGCAATTCTGACCTTAATTATGTTTACGGCGTACATTATGTGGTAAAAATGACCATGTAATATGATTCTCCTCATCAGTATGATTACAGAGATACTAAACGTGCCCAGATTTTTAAATTATTTTAGTGGTAGAAAAAAAATCAAGACTTTGAAATAAAAAATATGTTGGAGTTTGTGTTGCCATTTTCCGAGACCCGTAGTTTTACTTTTTCGTTCAATAGAGCTATGAGAGGGATTATTTTTTTATAAGGCGAGACGTTATTATGGATATTACTTTGGGATAGATATGACATTTTAGTTGCTTGTTACGTATTTTAAGTGGTATTGCAGCGACCAAAAAATACCGCAATGTTGGCGTTTTTAAATTTTTTGTGTTTACCAATTGGGTTAATTATTTTTATATTTTGATAGCTCGGACTTTGCTGGATGTGGCGATATCACTTGACATTTTTTTTTATGTTCATTTTCAATGGAGGAAAATTGAACTTTTATGAGTTTTTTTTCAGATTTGTTTAAATCTTTTTTTGTTGTTTTACTTTTCTTTTCACTTCATTTATCACTCCCTAAGGCCCCTTTCACACTTCAGTTTTTTGCAATCAGTCACAATCCGTCAGGTTTTGACAAAAACGGATCCTCTATTTTTTTTGGAGGATCCGTTTTTTCCCCATTGACTTGCATTAATGGCGGATTGTGACGGATGGCTGTCCGTTTCATCCGTTTTTTTTTTGAGGATCCGCCAAAAGTTGCTGTCCGTCACCATCCTCAAAGATTTCAAAACGGAGCTTGCAACAAAACTCTCTCTCTCTCTCTCCTTCCCGACCAGCATTTCCTTTAAATTTCCTCATTTTCAGGATCCTGTGCCATCCGTTCACATCAGTTCAGAACGGATCCGCTTGTCTGCCTTTTTGGCGGATTTGAACTGATGCAAAAAACTGAAGTGTGAAAGAGGCCTAAGCTGTACTACATACAGGGGCTAATGGTGCAGCAGAAGTGTGAACTTTTTGATGCTTTTGTTTAATATTTTCCACTATAGTATATGGAGAGCATAAAAAACGCATGCAAAATTCCAATGAAGTCTCCAATTGTGGAACTGAAGCATTCCTCTACTAAAAAAAATGCATTCGAAAAAACTGCCACAAAAAAATACAATAAAAAGTTTTGATTGCTTTAGTGCGAATACCTATGGAAACAATGCAGCACTTCTGCACGTGTGAACATGGCCCAGGAGAGACTCTGGACAATTTGTACGTTCTACACCAGGTTCACACTTGGGGTTATTTATTTTTTTATCACTACTTAGAATTACAGACAAATTAAAAAAAGTGATCTGAGCCAATTATATGGAAAAAATACAATATTATTTAACATTTATTCTGAAGCTATATGAAATAATTCCGACTACAGCAATGGTCTGTGCCCATCACGGGTGATCCGTGTTACCGGGAAGAGAGGAGGAGACATTCCTGGAAGAAGCTGACAATAGATACATCACATTATCTCACATATGAGGATACAGAATTATACAGGTTTGAAAATATCAAATAGAAAGATTTGCCTGTAAACAGGTAAAAAAGCAAAAACAGTAAATAAAGCAATGACTTGCGCTATTGTACCGGTAAGTTTTTATACATCTCATCCCAATCCAGCTAACCCCTATCCGTACAGTGGCAGCTGGTATTGGATGGTCTGCCATGGGTAACATAACTAGTTCTCCTATATTAGACCCATTGCCATGTTCGTCTTTATGACATCACAGAAGCGTTGTCCACGAGTCATGGAATGTTCCGCAAGAACGGTCAGTGCGAGGCAAGCAGAGATAGAGAGGAGAGCTGAACACTAACCCAGAGCGACTTGTAAATCACTTTTTACTTGTTTTGTTTATTTTTTTTACTTTTATTTCTTTTTTTTGGGAGTGTTTTCTACCATCCGCACACACTTTTGTGTGTGTGGAGGGGAAGGCAGCCTAATGGCTGCACCCGTAGCTGGAGGAAAGTTCCAACCACGGAGACGTCTCCCACATGCCAGGACATCCCTATACAGTCAGAGGCCTGAACACCACCAAAGGCCAACTGGCTTCACGGGGTATGTGATGGCAGTGCTTTATTATATCGTGTCAATTATTAAATGCCTGTTCAAAACACCAGAAAAGGCAAAGGACCGATATTCCAGACTGAAAAGTCCACCACCATATCCTACAATGCCCGAAATAGGCCGATTCGTACAACCTGCAGCAAACATCAGCGCAGAGCCAGAGGGTATGAAGGAACGCCTGATACTCACCAGAACAGTAGATGAGGAAGAGACAACAGCCACATTGCCCAGGAGCCCATCCCCATGCACCTGGATGGAGCTAACTCCCTCTCAAGCACGTATACTCCTCAGTATGCCTTACGACCATCAACCGCGTATTAAGGTGACTGCTAAACAAGGCTACAATCCTACACCACACCTGCCAGTCAGCTATACCACTGGAAAGATCATGCAAGTAATGCTGATGAGCCCACAGGATGTACAACGTGCCTACAAGAGAGATTTGGGTTTCCTTCCAAGTCCTAGGAAGATCATTCTCCCGAGAAGAGAATTCCGCGGCACTTTGATTTAGCCGGCGGAAAATGTAGTGGCGAGTTGCTTGCAGCAAGCACATACCATCTTCTGCACAGCTGCTTCTTAGACAGATTTTCCGGTTTTGACTATGGCTTGATCAATGGATCATGTTTCTATACTGCCGCCTGCCCTGACCTCTGCTTGTTTAAAGTTATGCATCTACACTGCCGCCTGCCCTGACCTTTGCTTGCTCAATGGATTATGTTTTTGAACTGCCGCCTGCCTGACCTCTGCTTGCTCAATGGATTGTTTCTGCACTGCCGCCTGCCTTCACCTCTGCTTGCTCAATGGATTATGTTTTTGAACTGCCGCCTACCCTGACCTCTGCTTGCTCAATGGATTATGTTTCTGCACTGCCGCCTGCCTTGACCTCTGCTTGCTCAGTGGATTATGTTTTTGAACTGCCGCCTGCCCTGACCTCTGCTTGCTCAATGGATTATGTTTTTGAACTGACGCCTGCCCTGACCTCTGCTTGCTCAATGGATTATGTTTCTGCACTGCCGCCTGCCTGACCTCTGCTTGCTCAATGGATTATGTTTTTGAACTGCCGCCTGCCCTGACCTCAGCTTGCTCAATGGATTATGTTTCTGCACTGCCGCCTGCCCTGACCTCAGCTTGCTCAATGGATTATGCTTCTGCACTGCCGCCTGCCCTGACCTCTGCTTGTTTCCGGTTATTAATCTGTGATACTAATAAAAATGTATATTATTCTGCACTATATGGACTGTGGGTCGTTTTTTTTCTTTGGTTTTATGGTTGTTTCCGGTTATGTTTTTGCACTGCTGCCTGCCCTGACCTCTGCTTGTTTCCGGTTATGTTTCTGCACTGCTGCCTGCCCTGACCTTTGCTTGTTTCTGACTACTCATTTGCCTGCTGATTTTGTACTTCTTCCTCAATGCCTGCACTTTTAAGACCCCAGTAGAGCTAATTTATATAAATCCTGCATCCTAACAATGAAGCCGGGTTATAGGGCTTCTGATCACAATGGTAGGATGATGCCTCAATGTGAAGAAGGGTAGCACCAGTTCTTCACCTAACAGTATGGAATGCTTATCTAAAAAAATGAAAAAGGAACAGTACAGTATAGACAAAGGTCCCATAAACTCAACAAGAACAAACCATTAAGAACTTTAAGCATAAACATATGAGACAACAAACCAAGTGGCTCAGAATACCACATCCGACCCAACCAGCAGTTTTGTTGAAGGTATTTTCCTCTGATCTTTCGTTAAGAGGGTACAACATCTCAAATACATTAGACTGGTGTGGGTCTCCAACCATTTAGGAACCCTCAAATCAATAGTACAGGGGTCTTGAATCAGCCACAAAATTGCTTCAGGAAGAATTGGGTGGAGCACTGGTTTCATATGTACCCTGCCGCTCATGTCAAGGTCTATGAAAATAACCAAACACAAGGCTGAGTACTCAGATCTTATAGGAACCTCCCCAATAGTGAATGGCCATCTGTATATTCATAGTTCCCCAGGTCTGTAGACAGATGCGGGTTTCACGTCCGGGACCTCTGCCTATCAGACATTTATAGAATATTTTATGGATAACACATAAATGTATGGGAAAACTCCTCTTGTAAATAGTGCGCCTCAAGTTTCTTCTGCTGTTTGCAGTGGAATGTAGTCATCATAGCTAATATGAGGGAAGGATTCCTGAGAGGGGGTATACATCTACTATATCCATATTCTGTGGATATCTACCCTAATAAAGCTTATGGACGGTGAGTGCAGTGATGAGACCGACCCTTTATCAACATGTTCTGTCCCACAAACTAATGTAGTACACTGCACTGACCGCCGATAGACTTTATTCTCCAAAGACAATTTAAGTTTGTTATATGTATTAAAATACTTTTTTTCCCAGAATTATCTAAGAATTATCGACAAGGAAAATGGACTCAAGATAAAGCTTAGAAACATATATTTCTATACAGCTCCTGATATAGGTATTGCGGTCTTTAAAAACAGTAGTCCCCAACTTCTGCCTCCTCAGCAAGTTATCCCCTAGCCATTGGTAGATCATAACTTGCTGATTACGGGTGTTTCACTGCCAGGACCCCCACCAATCCTAAGAACAGGGTGTCTGGAACAAGCGGCTGTTAAGAATGCGCAACAACACTTCTTTCATTATGGGACAATGATGGGGCTGATATGCTGATGATGGACTATGATGGGGCTGATGTGCTGATGATGGACTATGATGGGGCTGATGTGCTGATGATGGACTATGATGGGGTTGATGTGCTGATGATGGACTATGATGGGGCTGATGTGCTGATGATGAACTATGATTGGGATGATGAAGTCTGCAATAACAGAGCATAGCAGTACAACCCCTTAGCCTGGAGTGCCCTAACAAATAGCTGGGGAGGGTCCGAGCTCACAGTCAGACCTTAGAAGAAGAGTTAATAGTTTTGTTTCTTCTGTCTTAATGGACAAAAAAGGCTTACAGTATATACTCGCGTATAAGTCGAGATTTTCAGCCCATTTTTTGGGGCTGAAAGTCCCCCTCTCGGCTTATACGCGAGTCATATACCGGGGGTCGGCCAGGGAGGGGGAGCGGGGGGGGTGTCGGAGATCATACTCACCTCTCCTGGCATGTTTCTGCAGCCCCCCGTGCTTATTCCATCTTCTCGGCGCTGTTCTTCCTGCTTTCAGCGGTCACGTGGTACGCTCATTACCCTCATTAATATGCACATATGTAATGAGCGGCACCACGTGACCGCAGAAAGCAGGAAGAACAGCACTGAGAAGATGGAACAAGCACGGGGGGCTGCAGAGACATGCCAGGAGAGGTGAGTATAACGGGGGGAGCCATATTCACCTGTGCCCCATTCCACCGCTGCGCATCGCTCTGCTGTCTTGCTTCCTCTGGCAGTGACGTTAAGGTCAGAGGGTGCCATGACGTAGTTAGCAGGCGCCCTCTGCCTGAACAGTCACTGCAGAGCCAGCAACGCTGAGGAGCAGCAGCTGCAGCAGTGACAAGGTGAGTATATAGTTTTTTTTTTCATTTTTTTAATTGAGGCTGCGGCAGCAGCATTGTAAGGGGCCACTAATCACTGTGCAGCAATACAAGGGGCCACTCATCACTGTGCAGCATTATAAGGGGCCACTCATCACTGTGCAGCATTATAAGGGGCCACTCATCACTGTGCAGCATTATAAGGGGCCACTCATCACTGTGCAGCATTATAAGGGGCCACTCATCACCTTGCAGCATTATAAGGGGCCACTCATCACCGTGCAGCATAATAAGGGGCCACTAATCACCGTGCAGCATAATAAGGAGCCACTAATCACTGCAGCATTTCAAGGGGCCACTAATCACTGTGCAGCATTATAAGGGGCCACTCATCACTGTGCAGCATTACAAGGGGCCACTCATCACTGTGCAGCATTACAAGGGGCCACTAATAACTGTGCAGCATTACAAGGGGCCACTAATCACTGTGCAGCATTACAAGGGGCCACTAATCACTGTGCAGCATTACAAGGGGCCACTAATCACTGTGCAGCATTATATGGGGCCAGTAATCACTGTGCAGCATTATATAGGGCCAGTAATCACTGTGCAGCATTATATGGGGCCACTCATCACTGTGCTGCATTATAAGAGGCCACTCATCACTGTGCAGCATTATAAGGGGGCCTCTCATCACTGTGCAGCATTATACGGGGCCACTAATCACTGTGCAGCATTACAAAGGGCCACTAATCACCGTGCAGCATAAGGGGCCACTAATCACTGCATTTCAAGGGGCCACTAATCACTGTGCAGCATTATAAGTGGCCACTAATCACCGTGCAGCATTGTAAGGGGCCACTAATCAATGTGCAGCATTATAAGGGGCCACTAATCACTGTGCAGCATTATAAGGGGCCACTAATCACTGTGCAGCATTATAAGGGGCCACTAATCACTGTGCAGCATTATAAGGGGCCACTAATCATTGTGCAGCATTATAAGGGTCCACTCTCCATGCAGCATTATAAGGGGCCACCAATCATTGTGCAGCATTATATGGGGCATATGTTATTATGGACCATGTTATAGGGCTACCATTATTCACTGTGCAGCATTATTAGGCATATTTTTGTATGGAGCATCTTATGGAACCCATCATGAACTTTATGGAGCATTATATGGGGCCATCATGAACTTTATGGAGCATCTTATGGGGCCCATTTTATTTTTGAAATTTACCAGTAGCTTCGGCATTTTCCACCCTAGGTTTATAGGCGAGTCAATAAGTTTTCCCAGTTTTTTGTGACAAAATTAGGGTGGTCGGCTTATACATGGGTCGGCTTATACACGAGTATATACGGACTTCTAAAGAAAATTGCCCCCAAGTTATTTTGAGCGACCCCGCCTGCTGTACCATCCTTGTGATTTACGAGAACGTTTCTCACTTCCTGCTAGGACAGCGGAAACCCAAGGAGTAAAGAGAGAAGGTCCTTATGGCTGCATGGAGTAATGCTGGAAATCTCTAAGTCTGCGGGGACAACAGAGACTTTAGAAGAAGGCAAACCAAGGTTTAGTGCTAGCACTAGTGTGAGAGAAGGTTTATACTACAGGACAGAAGTGCTGTAACAGGAAAGAACCTAACAAATAAAAAAGATTGTAGACAAACCAGATTTTGCTATCTATTCATGTCATTGCCTTCCATATTACAGAGAAATTTCCCTAAATCCGGTATCTGATAATCCACAATGATGTATATTCAGGGTCGAACTGGGGTGTCTGGGGCCCACCAGGGGAATGGACTCTAGGGCCCCATCCTACAGCTATATGCTAATATCTGTCAGTCGTTATCCCCATTATAGTGGAGCATCGGCTGTAAAACACAGGCGGCTCCTGTACATCTACTGTGCATCCCCATAACTGGGATGTATAATTACGGTAGTTTACATTAATGTGGTTCTTTGGTTAAAACAATTTATCACCGATCCATGGGCTCTATAGGATAGCTGATCGCATACGTCCGACCATTAGAAACTGCACCGACCGGAAGAATGAGAAAGTTTTATCGTTGATAGGACACTTATCCCCATTTTAAAATGGAGCAGCAGGTTAGATATCTGACCGAAGCTTCATTCATTCTCTTTGGAGCTTCTATAAAAATACAAGTGCAGCCACTGAGGGAATGAATGGATCAGTGGTCAAGTCGGACATGCCACTCCAGTCTAATGGGGATAAAAAGTTCCACATTTTGCTGAATGGGTCCAAGTAGTTAGACCCCCCCAATCAATACGTTATCACTTGTCCTGTGAATAGGAGATTACGTTTTTCCACAGGAAACCCCTGTAAGTGCATCTCTGCCGCTGTTTACAAAGTATTTAATCTCTAATGGAAATAAAGAATATTCTCCTAATTAATATCAGAGAAGACTAATGACCGTCAAACACAACACAATCCACTGTACCAAGACCAATAATACCACATACAGGGGAGAAATACCACCACACCATGACCAGACCACATAGTACCCGCATCATATCACATAAAAGGCACAAATACAACCACACCATGACCAGACCACATATTACCACCACATAGTGACCGAATAATATGACATATTACCAGCATATAGGGACCAAATAATAATTCATACACGGAGAAATACTTCCACACTGTGAACAGTCCACAAATTACCACCACTTATTGATGGAATACTACAGTACTGATTATGAATACAAACCACAATAATAACAACACTGTTATTACCACCAGTGACATTATACACAGTACCTCTGTATATAGTGTCAGTGTACAGGTAATATAGTGATTACCAGTGACATTATACACAGGAGCTCAGTGATCACTGGCAACATTATTGTCAAGGTTTGCTCAGCTTGTGGGATTAGGTAGTTCAGAGGTTAATGTGGATGGCCTCACTCTGAGATTCTGGGAGGCTTTTTAAAGCCTCATTGTGGGCTCATTCCTCATCGTTTATACTCAGACCCTTGGCCGAGTGTGTGTGACCCTGGTGTGCTTTGTGACTGTAATACTTTATGCTTGTTTGGTTTTGATCTGGTTCTGTCCCTGTTACGAGTTCTGCCTGTCCCTCTTGTACTGCGTTGCTATCTCTGTGTATGACTCATTGCCTATGACCTGACTATTCTCTGATTGCCCCTCTTGTACTGTGCAGCTATCTCCATGTATGACTCATTGCTTACGTTCTGACTACTCTCTGCTCGCCCCTCTGGTATCGCGCCGCCCTCTCCATGTATGACCGCCCGTTTGTCTGACCTGAGTTCCCCTCGCCTCTACTCCAGGATTCCTGTAGTAGAGTCCTACAATCATCTTCAGAAGTGGGACACTAAGCCCCGCCCCCTGTGGTCACATGATCGTAGGTCCTTGTACTTCTTACTACCTTCAGCATCGCAGGTCCCGTCTGCCTCAACTTTCCCTGCAGTATCGGACCCCGGGCCCTCCCGCAGTAGGGGTGAGTCACGCTGCTCAGCCATGGCAGTTCGCCGACGCTGACAGGATCCTGATATTTATACACAGAAGATCTGCATACAGTGTCAGTGTAATACAGTGACCACCAGTGAAATTATACACAGGAGCTTTTGGAAGTGCATTGAGCAGCAGGGTGGTTTGCTGGTGAAGGGAAAAAAAATCTCTTTAAATCTTCTGCCTGAGCGAGTGTAAACGAGCTGAGTGTGACCTGAGCGTAAGTGCGAACGGTGGTAAGTGTGTGACTTGTGATTCAGTGACTTTGGATTCAGGGAGTTTGCAAAGGAGGTATTACTGAATTGCTGTTATATTTTATTAATACTTTTTATTTATTTTTACTTATCTTTTCTGTCTGGTGCAATCCCCATTAGGAATGTGCTCCACTATTGCCAATGCCATCCAGTGTACGTCTTGCCGCATGTACGCAATCCTTGACCAGCCAGTCGAGGGTGCATACTGCTGTGCGAGATGTGAGCACATTGTGCATTTGGAAGCCCAGATACTGGATTTAAATGTGCAGCTGGCAACACTGAGATCAATAGACAATATGGAAAGGAGACTTCTACTCACTGAGCAGACGCTCAATGAGATAGATGAGGGGGGGATGCTAGGTTGGAGCTGCAGGACAGTGAAGCAGTAAGATGGGTGACAGTTAGAAGGTGGGGTAGACAGAAGAGTGCCAGGGAGGCTAGTCCTGATCTGGCACAACCCAATAAGTTTGCCAAGTTGGCAGATGAGGGGAGTGTCAGTGCAGGGGTAGCACTGCTGCAGCAAGGCATGTCCTCTGAAAGCCAGAGGAGTATATGCTCCAGTAAGGGGAGAAATAGGAGAGCAGGGCAGGCCAGACAGGTGCTGGTAGTGGGGGACTCAATTATTAGGGGAACAGATAGGGCAATCTGTCACAAAGAAAGGGATCGTCGAACGGTGTGCTGCCTATCTGGCGCGCAAGTCTGACACATCGCTGACCGGGTTGACAGATTACTGGGAGGGGCTGGTGAGGATCCAGCGGTCATGGTGCACATTGGTACAAATGACACAGAGGTAGGTGGAAGGTCCTTAAAGATGATTTCAGGGAATTAGGCTGCAATCTTAAGGCAAGGACCTCCAAGGTGGTATTTTTGGAAATATTTCCTGTACCACGTGCCACGCCAGAGAGGAGATTAGGGAAGTTAATAAGTGGTTCAAGAATTAGTGTAGGAAGGAGGGGTTTGGGTTCCTGGAGAACTGGGCCGACTTCTCAGTTGGCTACAGGTTCTACGCTAGGGACGGGCTGCACCTCAATGGGGAGGGTGCAGCTGTGCTGGGGAAAAAAATGGCTAGAAGGGCGGAGGAGTGTTTAAACTTGGAACTAGGGGAGGGTATTCATTTTATAAGAGGGGAAGACTGTGTAGATAGAGACCTGGGCACAAATAATGAAATTGGGGGTGGTAGTGGCATGGGGGGTGAGGTTAGAACAGTTAATAATTTAAGAAATAGAGGTACAGACATACATAAAGTGCATGTATACAAATGCCAGAAGCCTCGCCAACAAAATGGAGGACTTAGAATTAATTTTGTTGGAAGATAAGGTATATTGCACCCCCTCTTAGGGTATAAGGCTGCCCCCTCATAGGGTATAATGCTTCTCCCCCCTCATAGGGTATAATGCACCCCCTCATAGGGTATAATGCTGCCCCCTCATAGGGTATAACACTAGATAGATAGATAGATAGATATGTGATAATTAGATGTATAGATAGATAATAGATAGATAGATCTATGGATAGACAGATAGATATAAAGATATAAAGATAATAGATAGTGAAAGATATAGGTAGCTATAGAGATAGATAGACCTAGATAGATATAGATAGATAAATAGATAGATAGGGGATAAATAGATATATGGATAGATAGATAGAAAGATAGATAGATAGATATAAAGATAATAGATAGTGATAGCTATAGATAGGTATATAGATAGATAGATAGGGGATAAATAGATAGATCTATGGATAGATGATATATAGATGGATAGATATAAAGATAATAGATAGAGATAGATATAGATAGGTATAGAGATAGATGGATATAGACTATTTATATCTATCTATATCTACCTCTATATCTATCTATCTATCTATATCTATCTCTATATCTAAGATAGAGACAGATAGATATAGAGATAGAGATATAGATATACAGATAGAAATAGATAGATATAGAGATATATAGATATAGAGACAGATAGATATAGAGATAGATATAGATAGATATAGAGATATATAAAAAACAAACCACAATACTCACCTCTCCTCCTGCTCCCACGCTGATGACAGCTTCAGTGTCAGCAGCTGACCCGTCTGCCAGACACACAGCGGGTGCGCGATGAAGTGACGTCATCGCGCATCGGCTGTGAGTCAGGAGCAGAGGGGACTGATGGGAGAGAGATGCTCTCTCTTCCACTGCAATTGAGCGCGGCGCCGGCTGCCTAGGTTGGGGAGCGGGGCCCCGGGGTGAGTGGAGGCCGAGAGTGAATGAATATTCATTTCTCTTTAGTAGTGGGGACAGTGGCTCCTGCCTCCTGACACCCGCTGCTGCTCCGCTGGCAGGGCCCCCATAGCAGCTGTGTGGCACTGGCTGGGGGCCCCTGGAGCAGTGGGGGCCCTAGGCAACTGCTGTCCCTGTATACCAGTAGAGGTGCCAGGGCCCACCAGATGCCAGGGCCCACCGGAGAATCAGTCCGACGCTACCTGTCTGTATATATAATGTCAGTGTACAAGTAATAGAATGATCACTGGAGACATACACAGGAGTTCTGTATATAGTGTATAGTGTACAGGTAATACAGTGACTCACCAGTAACATTATACACAGGAGCTCTGCATATAGTCAGCGTACAGGTAATACAAGGATCACCAGTGACATTATACACAGGAGCTCTGTATATACTATATAATGTAAGTGTCCAGGTAAATCACTGACTTACCAGTGACCTCTGTATTTGTAGCGATTCATCTTCGCTTTTCTTCCTCTTCCAGCCAGGACACGTTTGCTGCAGAAAATAACACACTATACTTGATCACTTCTAGACCACATTCCCCACTTTCCCCCCCGACTTCTACACTTTATGTGTAAAGGTCAGCCAGGGCAGTAGTCGTGGCTGAGTATTTCGGGTTCGGACATTGTATACCCTGACCTCCCTCTACAGGAAAACGGTACCTCTTCTCTTGCATGGTACGGTGAATACTCACCGTGCCGTCAGCGTCCCCTTTGCTACGCCGACTTGATGCTGATCCTTGATCCCAATGAATAGAGACACAGTCCAGGGCAACTCTTAACTGAGCAAATTTATTTACTTCAGGACACAGCACATCCACATAGTTTCCAGCATTTTCATCACAGTAAAGACAGCACATTACTTCATCTTTCCCTTCACTGTTCCTTGCAGTGTTTCCGTTTGACGAAGCGTCTCAGATGGCTCCTCAGTGTCCTCCCTGTATAGCGTCACCACGGTGAAGCGCTCTCCAGCATGTTTCGCCCCGGACATCAGAGATTCAGCCCACGTAGCTTTCCACCACATTCTGGAGTGACCTGCCAGTACCCTTTTACGGTAACCTTCAATCTTCCTCTGTTTACTTACACTCTTTTCCACTTTATTGCTGGTTCTGCTGTACCGTGTTCTTCTCTAGATGGCTGGGCATCAGCTTTAACATCACGGGGTAGTTAGGCAGCTCAGGCATATAGCCCACCCGAGCACAAAGGGGTCAGGCCTCTGACTGCCTGAAACTGGAAGACCATCCTGGCTTATTCTCCAGCTATCCCCTCCTACAGTTAACTCCTATATGTCCTACAGCTACATCTACTGTGCAATGAGCTCAGTGCCCCATCTAGTGACCATAGCCCAGACTGCACTGTCCCTACCAAGTACAAGGTGCAGAAACATAGCTTATGCTATATAAATAATACAGCAACATGAAATATACGATAATGCGCAACAATGGTATAACATATATATAAATATATATACAAGTACAACAGCAACATGGGGGTTTAAAGGGGTAAGACTCTCAACCCCTTACACATGTATACATATGATATTAGTCATGTATTATACCACAGCACAGGCACCATTTTGATGAATGCAAACCTTTTTTTTGTAACCCCACAAACACCCGGAGCACCAGAATCTCAATAACTGAAATTTACAAATACAGATTACACAACAACCACAAGATGCATTTCATCACCCAGGTCACCTCATTTTAATCAGTATAACAGCGTAGACCTGACACTGTCTGTACTTTACTGTTCACAATCCTGCTGACAGGATCCCTTTAAATCTAAATTTTAATAAGTTTGTTCTTTTCTGCGCTAAACGTCCCCCAAACCCTGAGGACGGCGAGTATACCTTGGTTGTGTTTTGCTGTATGTGTATACAAAAGTACAAGAAGAGCACCTATCAGGGGCTCAGAAAAGCTGGGTGGCATGTGTGCTAGTGTGTGACCCAGCGCAGGTGTCTCACTGGCCTATCAAAACAGTGACCGATAGCAGCAAACAGTGTGATGGTGATGTGAGAACTGTCTGCGGGGTAAGCTTAGGTGAGTGGACAAAAGAATATGGGAGGTTCACCTTTATAGTAACATCCCAGGGCAGGTGTGTCGTGAGCAAGTGGTGTTCAAGAAATATTGGTGACAGTGGTTGTGACTTATCCTGACACACAATGTACAGGGAAATGGGAAAATTGTGAAAAAAAAGGCAATTCTGACCTTAATTATGTTTACGGCGTACATTATGTGGTAAAAATGACCATGTAATATGATTCTCCTCATCAGTATGATTACAGAGATACTAAACGTGCCCAGATTTTTAAATTATTTTAGTGGTAGAAAAAAATCAAGACTTTGAAATAAAAAATATGTTGGAGTTTGTGTTGCCATTTTCCGAGACCCGTAGTTTTACTTTTTCGTTCAATAGAGCTATGAGAGGGATTATTTTTTCATAAGGCGAGACGTTATTATGGATATTACTTTGGGATAGATATGACATTTTAGTTGCTTGTTACGTATTTTAAGTGGTATTGCAGCGACCAAAAAATACCGCAATGTTGGCGTTTTTAAATTTTTTGTGTTTACCAATTGGGTTAATTATTTTTATATTTTGATAGCTCGGACTTTGCTGGATGTGGCGATATCACTTGACATTTTTTTTTATGTTCATTTTCAATGGAGGAAAATTGAACTTTTATGAGTTTTTTTTTCATATTTGTTTAAATCTTTTTTTGTTGTTTTACTTTTCTTTTCACTTCATTTATCGCTCCCTAAGGCCCCTTTCACACTTCAGTTTTTTGCAATCAGTCACAATCCGTCAGGTTTTGACAAAAACGGATCCTCAATTTTTTTTTGAGGATCCGTTTTTTCCCCATTGACTTGCATTAATGGCGGATTGTGACGGATGGCTGTCCGTTTCATCCGTTTTTTTTGAGGATCCGCTAAACGTTACTCTCTCTCTCTCTCTCCTTCCCGACCAGCGTTTCCTTTAAATTTCCTCATTTTCAGGATCCTGTGCCATCCGTTCACATCAGTTCAGAACGGATCCGCTTGTCTGCCTTTTTGGCGGATTTGAACTGATGCAAAAAACTGAAGTGTGAAAGAGGCCTAAGCTGTACTACATACAGGGGCTAATGGTGCAGCAGAAGTGTGAACTTTTTGATGCTTTTGTTTAATATTTTCCACTATAGTATATGGAGAGCATAAAAAAAACGCATGCAAAATTCCAATGAAGTCTCCAATTGTGGAACTGAAGCATTCCTCTACTAAAAAAAATGCATTCGAAAAAACTGCCACAAAAAAATACAATAAAAAGTTTTGATTGCTTTAGTGCGAATACCTATGGAAACAATGCAGCACTTCTGCACGTGTGAACATGGCCCAGGAGAGACTCTGGACAATTTGTATGTTCTACACCAGGTTCACACTTGGGATTATTTATTTTTTTATCACTACTTAGAATTACAGACAAATTAAAAAAAGTGATCTGAGCCAATTATATGGAAAAAATACAATATTATTTAACATTTATTCTGAAGCTATATGAAATAATTCTGACTACAGCAATGGTCTGTGCCCATCACGGGTGATCCGTGTTACCGGGAAGAGAGGAGGAGACATTCCTGGAAGAAGCTGACAATAGATACATCACATTATCTCACGTATGAGGATACAGAATTATACAGGTTTGAAAATATCAAATAGAAAGATTTGCCTGTAAACAGGTAAAAAAGCAAAAACAGTAAATAAAGCAATGACTTGGGCTCTTGTACCGGTAAGTTTTTATACATCTCATCCCAATCCAGCTAACCCCTATCCGTACAGTGGCAGCTGGTATTGGATGGTCTGCCATGGGTAACATAACTAGTTCTCCTATATTAGACCCATTGCCATGTTCGTCTTTATGACATCACAGAAGCGTTGTCCACGAGTCATGGAATGTTCCGCAAGAACGGTCAGTGCGAGGCAAGCAGAGATAGAGAGGAGAGCTGAACACTAACCCAGAGCGACTTGTAAATCACTTTTTACTTGTTTTGTTTATTTTTTTTTAACTTTTATTTCTTTTTTTTGGGAGTGTTTTCTACCATCCGCACACACTTTTGTGTGTGTGGAGGGGAAGGCAGCCTAATGGCTGCACCCGTAGCTGGAGGAAAGTTCCAACCACGGAGACGTCTCCCACATGCCAGGACATCCCTTTACAGTCAGAGGCCTGAACACCACCAAAGGCCAACTGGCTTCACGGGGTATGTGATGGCAGTGCTTTATTATATCGTGTCATTTATTAAATGCCTGTTCAAAACACCGGAAAAGGCAAAGGACCGATATTCCAGACTGAAAAGTCCACCACCATATCCTACAATGCCCGAAATAGGCCGATTCGTACAACCTGCAGCAAACATCAGCGCAGAGCCAGAGGGTATGAAGGAACGCCTGATACTCACCAGAACAGTAGATGAGGAAGAGACAACAGCCACATTGCCCAGGAGCCCATCCCCATGCACCTGGATGGAGTTAACTCCCTCTCAAGCACGTATACTCCTCAGTATGCCTTACGACCATCAACCGCGTATTAAGGTGACTGCTAAACAAGGCTACAATCCTACACCACACCTGCCAGTCAGCTATACCACTGGAAAGATCATGCAAGTAATGCTGATGAGCCCACAAGATGTACAACGTGCCTACAAGAGAGATTTGGGTTTCCTTCCAAGTCCTAGGAAGATCATTCTCCCGAGAAGAGAATTCCGCGGCACTTTGATTTAGCCGGTGGAAAATGTAGTGGCGAGCACATACCATCTTCTGCACAGCTGCTTCTCAGACAGATTTTCCGGTTTTGACTATGGCTTGATCAATGGATTATGTTTCTATACTGCCGCCTGCCCTGACCTCTGCTTGTTTAAAGTTATGCATCTACACTGCCGCCTGCCCTGACCTTTGCTTGCTCAATGGATTATGTTTTTGAACTGCCGCCTGCTTGACCTCTGCTTGCTCAATGGATTGTTTCTGCACTGTCGCCTGCCTTGACCTCTGCTTGCTCAATGGATTATGTTTTTGAACTGCCACCTGCCCTGACCTCTGCTTGCTCAATGGATTATGTTTTTGAACTGCCGCCTGCCCTGACCTCTGCTTGCTCAATGGATAATGTTTTTGAACTGCCGCCTGCCCTGACCTCTGCTTGCTCAATGGATAATGTTTTTGAACTGCCGCCTGCCCTGACCTCTGCTTGCTCAATGGATTATGTTTCTGCACTGCCGCCTGACCTCTGCTTGCTCAATGGATTATGTTTTTGAACTGCCGCCTGCCCTGACCTCAGCTTGCTCAATGGATTATGTTTCTGCACTGCCGCCTGCCCTGACCTCAGCTTGCTCAATGGATTATGTTTCTGCACTGCCGCCTGCCCTGACTTCTGCTTGTTTCCGGTTATTAATCTGTGATACTAATAAAAATGTATATTATTCTGCACTATATGGACTGTGGGTCGTTTTTTTTCTTTGGTTTTATGGTTGTTTCCGGTTATGTTTTTGCACTGCTGCCTGCCCTGACCTCTGCTTGTTTCCGGTAATGTTTCTGCACTGCTGCCTGCCCTGACCTTTGCTTGTTTCTGACTACTCATTTGCCTGCTGATTTTGTACTTCTTCCTCAATGCCTGCACTGGTAAGACCCCAGTAGAGCTAATTTATATAAATCCTGCATCCTAACAATGAAGCCGGGTTATAGGGCTTCTGATCACAATGGTAGGATGATGCCTCAATGTGAAGAAGGGTAGCACCAGTTCTTCACCTAACAGTATGGAATTCTTATCTAAAAAATTGATAAAGGAACAGTACAGTATAGACAAAGGTCCCATAAACTCAACAAGCACAAACCATAAAGAACTTTAAGCATAAACATATGAGACAACAAACCAAATGGCTCAGAATACCACATCCGACCCAACCAGCAGTTTTGTTGAAGGCATTTTCCTCTGAACTTTCGTTAAGAGGGTACAACATCTCAAATACAATAGACTGGTGTGGGTCTCCAACCATTTAGGAACCCTCAAATCAATAGTACAGGGGTCTTGAATCAGCCAAAAAATTGCTTCAGGAAGAATTGGGTGGAGCACTGGTTTCATATGTACCCTGCCGCTCATGTCAAGGTCTATGAAAATAACCAAACACAAGGCTGAGTACTCAGATCTTATAGGAACCTCCCCAATAGTGAATGGCCATCTCTCCATTCATAGTTCCCCCAGGTCTGTAGACAGATGCGGGTTTCACGTCCGGGACCTCTGCCTATCAGACATTTATAGAATATTTTATGGATAACACATAAATGTTTGGGAAAACTCCTCTTCTAAATAGTGCGCCTCAAGTTTCATCTGCTGTTTGCAGTGGTATGTAGTCATCATAGCTCATATGAGGGAAGGTTTCCTGAGAGGGGAGTATCCATCTACTATATCCATATTCTGCGGATATCTACCCTAATGGACGGTGAGTGCCACTAATCACCGTGCAGTATTGTAAGGGGCCACTAATCAATGTGCAGCATTATAAGGTGCCACTAATCACTGTGCAGCATTATAAGGGGCCACTAATCACTGTGCAGCATTAAAATTGGCCACTCACCGTGCAGCATTACAAGGGGCCACTAATCACTGTGCAGCATTATAAGGGGCCACTAATCACTGCACAGCATTATAAGGGGCCACCAATCACTGTGCAGCATTACAAGGGGCCACCAATCACTGTGCAGCATTATATGGGGCATATGTTATTATGGACCATGTTATAGGGCCACCATTATTCACTGTGCAGCATTATTAGGCATATTTTTGTATGGAGCATCTTATGGAACCCATCATGAACTTTATGGAGCATTATATGGGGCCATCATAAACTTTATGGAGCATCTTATGGGGCCCATTTTTTTTTTAAATTTACCAGTAGCTTCGGCATTTTTCAACCTAGGCTTTTACGTGAGTCAATAAGTTTTCCCAGTTTTTTGTGACAAAATTAGGGGGGTCGGCTTATACATGGGTCGGCTTATACACGAGTATATACAGACTTCTAAAGAAAATTGCCCCCAAGTTATTTTGAGCGACCCCGCTTGCTGTACCATCCTTGTGATTTACGAGAACGTTTCTCACTTCCTGCTAGGACAGCGGATACCCAAGGAGTAAAGAGAGAAGGTCCTAGTCTGCAGGGACAACAGAGACTTTAGAAGAAGGCAAACCAAGGTTTAGCGCTAGCACTAGTGTGAGAGAAGGTTTATACTACAGAACAGAAGTGCTGTAACAGGAAAGAACCTAACAAATAAAAAAGATTGTAGACAAACCTGATTTTGCTATCTATTCATGTCATTGCCTTCCATATTACAGTGAAATTTCCCTAAATTCGGTATCTGATAATCCACAATGACGTATATTCAGGGTCGAACTGGGGTGTCTGGGGCCCACCAGGGGAATGGACTCTAGGGCCCCATGCTACAGCTATATGCTAATATCTGTCAGTCGTTTTCCCCATTATAGTGGAGCCTCGGCTGTAAAACACAGGCGGCTCCTGCACATCTACTGTGCACCCCCATAACTGGAATGTATAATTACGGTAGTTTACATTAATGTGGTTCTTTGGTTAAAACAATTTGTCACCGATCCATGGGCTCTATAGGATAGCTGATCGCATACGTCCGACCATTAGAAACTGCACCGACCGGAAGAATGAGAAAGTTTTATCGTTGATAGGACACTTATCCCCATTTTAAAATGGAGCAGCATGTTAGATATCTGACCGAAGCTGCATTCATTCTCTTTGGGGCTTCTATAAAAATACAAGTGCAGCCACTGAGGGAATGAATGGATCAGTGGTCAAGTCGGACATGCCACTCCAGTCTAATGGGGATAAAAAGTTCCACATTTTGCTGAATGGGTCCAAGTAGTTAGACCCCCCAATCAATACGTTATCACTTGTCCTGTGAATAGGAGATTACGTTTTTCCACAGGAAACCCCTGTAAGTGCATCTCTGCCGCTGTTTACAAAGTATTTAATCTCTAATGGAAATAAAGAATATTCTCCTAATTAATATCAGAGAGAACTAATGACCGTCATACACAACACAATCCACTGTACCAAGACCAATAATACCACATACAGGGGAGAAATACCACCACACCATGACCAGACCACATAGTACCCGCATCATATCACATAAAAGGCACAAATACAACCACACCATGACCAGACCACATATTACCACCACATAGTGACCAAATAATATGACATATTACCAGCATATAGGGACCAAATAATAACTCATACACGGAGAAATACTTCCACACTGTGAACAGTCCACAAATTACCACCACTTATTGATGGAATACTACAATACTGATTATGAATACAAACCACAATAATAACAACACTGTTATTACCACCAGTGACATTATACACAGGAGCTCTGTATATAGTGTCAGTGTACAGGTAATACAGTGATTACCAGTGACATTATACACAGGAGCTCAGTGATCACTGGCAACATTACTGTCAAGGTTTTCTCAGCTTGTTGGATTAGGTAGTTCAGAGGTTAATGTGGATGGCCTCACTCTGAGATTCTGGGAGGCTTTTTAAAGCCTCATTGTGGGCTCATTCCTCATCGCTTATACTCAGACCCTTGGCCGAGTGTGTGTGACCCTGGTGTGCTTTGTGACTGTGATACTTTATGCTTGTTTGGCTTTGATCTGGTTCTGTCCCTGTTACGAGTTCTGCCTGTCCCTCTTGTACTGCGTTGCTATCTCTGTGTATGACTCATTGCCTATGACCTGACTATTCTGATTTCCCCTCTTGTACTGTGCAGCTATCTCCATGTATGACTCATTGCTTACGTTCTGACTACTCTCTGCTCGCCCCTCTGTTATCGCGCCGCCCTCTCCAAGTATGACCGCCTGTTTGTCTGACCAGAGTTCCCCTCGCTTCTACTCCAGGATTCCTGTAGTAGAGTCCTACAATCATCTCCAGCAGTGTGACACTAAGCCCCGCCCCCTGTAGTCACATGATCGTAGGTCCTTGTACTTCTTACTACCTTCAGCGTCGCAGGTCCCGTCTGCCTGAACTTTCCCTGCGGTATCGGACCCCGGGCCCTCCCTCTGTATTGGTGAGTCACCCTGCTCAGCCATGGCAGTTCGCCGGGGCTGACAGGATCCTGATATTTAACACAGAAGATCTGTATATAGTGTCAGTGTAATACAGTGACCACCAGTGACATTATACACAGGAGCTTTTGGAAGTGCATTGAGCAGCAGGGTGGTTTGCTGGTGAAGGGAAAAAATCTCTTTAAATCTTCTGCCTTAGCAAGTGTGAACGAGCTGAGTGTGACCTGAGCGTAAGTGCGAATGGTGGTGTGTGACTTGTGATTCAGTGACTTTGGATTCAGGGAGTTTGCAAAGGAGGTATTATTGAATTGCTGTTATATTTTATTAATACTTTTTATTTATTTTTACTTATCTTTCTGTCTGGTTCAATCCCCATTAGGAATGTGCTCCACTATTGCCAATGCCATCCAGTGTACGTCTTGCCGCATGTACGCAATCCTTGACCAGCCAGTCGAGGGTGCATACCGCTGTGCGAGATGTGAGCACATTGTGCATTTGGAAGCCCAGATACTGGATTTAAATATGCAGCTGACAACACTGAGCTCAATAGACAATATGGAAAGGAGACTTCTACTCACTGAGCAGACGCTCAATGAGATAGATGAGGGGGGGATGCTAGGTTGGAGCTGCAGGACAGTGAAGCAGTAAGATGGGTGACAGTTAGAAGGTGGGGTAGACGGAAGAGTGCCAGGGAGGCTAGTCCTGATCTGGCACAACCCAATAAGTTTGCCAAGTTGGCAGATGAGGGGAGTGTCAGTGCAGGGGTAGCACTACTGCAGCAAGGCATGCCCTCTGAAAGCTGGAGGAGTGTCTGCTCCAGTAAGGGGAGAAATAGGAAAGCAGGGCAGGCCAGGAAGGTGCTGGTAATGGGGGACTCAATTATTAGGGGAACAGATAGGGATCGTCGAACGGTGTGCTTCCTACCTGGCGCTCGAGTCCGACACATCGCTGATCGGGTTGACAGATTACTGGGAGGGGCTGGTGAGGATCCAGCGGTCATGGTGCACATTGGCACAAATGACAAAGCTAGAGGTAGGTGGAAGGTCCTTAAAGATGATTTCAGGGAATTAGGCTGTAAGCTTAAAGCAAGATCCTCCAAGGTGGTATTTTCGGAAATACTTCCTCTACCACGTGCCACACCAGAGAGGCAACGGGAGATTAGGGAGGTTAATAAGTGGCTCAGGAATTGGTGTAGGAAGGAGGGGTTTGGGTTCCTGCAGAACTGGGCCGACTTCTCAGTTGGCTACAGGTTCTACGCTAGGGACGGGCTGCACCTCAATGGGGAGGGTGCATCTGTGCTGGGGGAAAAAATGGCTAGAAGGGTGGAGGAGTGTTTAAACTAGGAAGTGGGAGGGAAGGGTATTCATTTTATAGGAGGGGAAGACTGTGCAGATAGAGACTTGGGCACAAATAATGAAAGTGGGGGTGGCATGGAGCTGGGGTTAGAACAGTTAATAATGAAATAGAGGTACAGACATACATAAAGTGCATATATACAAATGCCAGAAGCCTCGCCAACAAAATGGAGGAATTAGAATTAATTTTGTTGGAGCATAATTATGACATGGGGATATCTGAGACATGGCTGGATGATTGCCATGACTGGGCGGTTAATTTACAGGGCTATAGTCTGTTCAGAAATGACCGTACAAATAAGCGAGGGGGGATGTCTGTTTATATGTAAAATCATCCTTAAAGCACATCCTGCGTGATAATACATGTGAATCTAATGAAAATGTAGAGTCCCTGTGGGTGGATATAAGGGGAGGGGGGAAAAATAATAAATTACTGATAGGGGTTTGTTATAAGTCTCCAAAAATAATGGAAGCAATAGAGAATATCCTCATCAAGCAAATAGATGAAGCAGCGACTCAAGGAGAAGTCATTATTATGGGGGACTTCAACTACCCTGAAATACATTGGGGAACCGAAACCTGCAGTTCCAGCAAAGGTAATGGGGTTTTGAAAACTATGAGAGACAATTACCTTTCACAACTGGTTCAGGACCCAACAAGAGGGGGGGCACTGCTAGACCTAATATTAACCAACAGGCCAGACCGCATATCAAATGTAAGGGTTGGGGGTCACTTGGGTAATAGTGATCACCAGATAATAAGTTTTCATGTATCCTTTAATAAGATGTGTCGTAGAGGGGTTACAAGGACACTAAACTTCAGGAAAGGAAATTTCCAATGGATGAGAGATTCTCTTGGTGCAATTAACTGGGAAAATATCCAGAGACATAAAAATACACAAAGAAAATGGGAGACGTTTATTAGCATCCTGAATAGGACCTGTGCACAATATATACCGTATGGGAATAAACATGTGAGAAATAGGAGGAGACCACTATGGCTAAATAGAGCTGTAAGGGGCGCAATAAGTGACAAAAAGAAAGAATTTAGAGAATTAAAGCAAGGAGGTAGTGATGAGGCATTAAATCAATACAGAAGACTAAATAAATTCTGTAAAACGCAAATCAAGGCAGCAAAGATTGAGCCAGGGAGACTCTTTGCCAGAGAAAGTAAAAATAATCCTAAAATATTATTTAACTACATACTGTAAATAGTAAGAAACTAAAAAATGATAGTGTTGGCCCTTTCAAAAATAGTCTGGGTGAAATGGTGGATGAGGAAAAAGCCAATATGCTAAATGACTTTTTTTCAACAGTATTTACACAAGAAAATCCCATGACAGATAACATGATCAGGGATAAAAATTCTCCATTAAATGTCACCTGCTTAACCCAGCAGGAAGTACGGCGGCGTCTAAAAATCACTAAAATTGACAAATCCCCAGGCCCGGATGGGATACACCCCCGAGTACTGCAGGAATTAAGCACAGTCATAGATAGACCATTATTTTTAATCCTTAAGGCTGTGTGCCCACGTTGCGTTTTTTTAAGCGTTTTTGATGCGTTTTTCGGGGTCAAACCGCATAAAAAACGCCTAAAAGAAGCATCCCATTCATTTTAACACATTTTGGCCTTTTCGTGCAAATGGATGCGTTTTTTACCGCTAAGGAAACGCTTAGCGGTAAAAAACGCAGCATGTTCATTAATTTCCGCTTAGGTCCGCGTTTTTGGCTATTTCCTTTAGTCCAAAAGACGCGCGGGAAAAAAACGCATCAAAAATGCGCTGCAAAAACGTGCATTTTCTGGGAAGGAGACCCGTTTCCTGAGCGTTTAAAAACGCTAATGTGGGCACATAGCCTAAAGATTCCATAATAACAGGGTCTGTACCACAGGACTGGCATATAGCAAATGTGGTGCCAATATTCAAAAAGGGGACAAAAACTGAACTTGGAAATTATAGGCCAGTGAGCTTAACCTCAACTGTGGGTAAAATCCTGGAGGGTTTTGTAAGAGATTCTATACTGGAGTATCGGAAGAATAACCTCATGACCCAATATCAACATAGATTTACATGGACCGTTCCAGTCAGACTAATCTGATAAGCTTTTATGAAGAGGTAAGTTCCGGACTGGACCAAGGAAATGCAATGGGCGTGGTGTACATGGATTTTTCAAAAGCTTTTGATAGGGTGCAACACAAAAGGTTGATACATAAAATGAGAACAATAGGGGTAGGGGAAAATATGTGTAAGTGGGTTAAGAGCTGGCTCAGGGATAGGAAACAAAGGGTGGTTATTAATGGAGCACACTCAGACTGGGTCACGGTTAGCAGTGGGGTACCACAGGGGTCGGTATTGGGCCCGCTTCTTTTTAATATATTTATTAATGACCTTGTAGGGGGCATAGAGTAGAATTTCAATATTTGCAGATGACACTAAACTCTGCAGGGTAATCAATACAGAGGAAGACAATTTTATATTACAGGAGGATTTATGTAAACTAGAAGCTTGGGCTGATAAATAGCAAATGAGCTTCAATGGGGATAAATGTAAGGTCATGTGTTGTGAATTCTCTCTCTGGCTTCCCCCTGGTCATTACTGAAGATAGTGGAGCTGGTCAGATTGAGAGTTCTCTTTCTGGGCTCCCTCTGGTGGTTACTGGAGGTAGTGGAGCTGATTTGATTGACAGAAGCTTACCACCTGATATTGAGGTAGACAATTGGAGATCTGGGGTTTCTGATTGGGAGCTGACTCCCTCTATCCCTGCTATTGATTTTTTTCCTGTACCTCCTGAGGTCTGATGTCTCCTGCTCTTTCCCTGCATGTTCAGCTAAAAGGTTAATTTGCTATTCTTTTTGTATTTGATCTGGTTTTGTTTATCTCTGCTTTGTGTGGGTCAACTAGCTCCGGCTGGGGCTGTGCTGAATCACCGCCCATATGTTACTGCATGTGCCAGTTTGTTTTGTCCCCTTTTATATTGATCTCTTTTTGCTTTGCTTTCAGAATATACCGGAGTGCTGATATAGTGGGGGGGCGAAGTCATGCGACTTCAGTGTTTTTGTGCATCAGACGTGTTGGACTTTTTGCAGGGTATTTTGAGTGATTGCAGACAAAGTCTTTCCTTTCCTGTCCTGTCTAGTCAGTGTGGGCCCCATCGTTTGCTCAGTCTATTTATCTGCCTGCGTTTGTGTTTTCATCTTGTCTCACCGACAATATATGTTTGGGGGCTATCTAATCCTTTGGGGGTCTGGTCCTGGGCAGTTTAGATTTACCCTTTCTTGCTTTAGGCTTAGTTAGCTCTCCGGCTGTGCCGAGGCGTCTAGGATCATCATAGGTACGCTCCACGGCTACTGCTAGTTGTGTGGACAGGATCAGGGGTCTGCATCCGCTTAGTTACCAACCTCTTTGGTTTTCTGTGGCTTAGCCTGGCCTTCTATCCTCCTCGGTGACCCATTCATAACAGTCATGCACTTGGGTAGAACAAACAAGATGTATAATTCTGCTTAATTGTAAAACACTGGGCAAAACTGTCACTGAAAAAGACCTGGTTGTGTGGTTGAACGACAAACTCACATTTAGTGGCCAGTGTCAGGCAGCTGCTGCAAAGGCAAATAAAATAATGGGATGCATTAAAAGAGGCATAGATGCTCATGAGGAGAACATAATTTTATTTCTACATAAGTCACTAGTGCGACCACACTTAGAATACTGTGTACAGTTCCGGTCTCCGGTGTATAAGAAAGACACAGCTGAACTGGAGCGGGTGCAGAGAAGAGCGACAAAGGTTATTAGGGAACTGGGGGTCTGCAATACCAAGACAGGTTATTACACTTGGGGTTATTTAGTTTGGAAAATCGAAGGCTTAGGGGTGATGCGGGGACAGTACAAAGACATTTCTAGTGATCTTTTTACTCTTAGACCTGTGACAGGGACAAGGGGGTATCCTCTACGTCTGGAGGAAAGAAGGTTTAAGCATAATCACAGATGCGGATTCTTTACTGTAAAGCGAGCAGGCTCGGACTGGCCCACCGGAGAACCGGAGTATTCTCCGGTGGGCCCGGGCACTGACAACTGCTGGCATACTGGCCAGCAAGTGCCTAGGGCCCCCACTGCTCCAAGGGCCCCCAAGTCAGTGGGTATGGGGCCCCTGAGTCAAGGGGGCCTGCCCTGTGCCAGCTAGCAGCAGCAGGAGATAAGTTTCTGTCCCCGCTGCTAAAGCGAAATGAATATTCACGCTTCTCCACGCCTCTATGGGTGTGGAGAGGCGTGAATACCATTCCTCTTTAATAGCGGGCAGCCCATCCCCAGCACCGCACCACACACACAGCACCGCATCACTCACACTCACACACAGCTCCACATACACACGCAGACACACAGTACACCTCACCTCCCCGCAGCCGCAGCACATCCCGGCTTCCTGCTTTCTGGGCGTTTCCTGTCTGACAGCCCAGCTGGATGACGTCATCATCCAGCGTGCTGTCTCAGAGAGAAAGCTGCAGGAGAGAAAGAGGCTTCCGGGATGTGCTGCGGCTGCGGGGAGGAGAGTTGTGCTGTGTGTCTGCGTGTGTATGTGGTGCTGTGTGTGTGAGAGATGTGATGCGGTGCTCTCTTGTGATGAGTTGCTATGTGAGTGAGAGATTATGTGGACCGGTGCTGTGTGTGTGTGTGAGGGGGTGGTGGGGAAGGACAATGATATTGGTGGTGGGAGGCAATGATGGATGTGATGGGCAATTATGGCAGTGGGGGAGGCAATGATGGAGGTGATGGGCAATGATATTGGTGGGGGAAGCAATGATGGCAGTGGGGGAGACAATGATGGAGGTGATGGGCAATGTTATTGGTGGGGAAAGCAATGATGGTGATGGGCAATGATATTGGTGGGGGGAGGCAATGATGGTAGTGGGGAGACAATGATGGAGGTAATGGGCAATGATATTGGAGGGAGGAGGCAATAATGGAGGTGATGGGCAATGATGGTGGTGGGAGGCAATAATGGAGGTGATGGGCAATGATTGCAGTGGGAAGGCGATGGAGGTGATGGGCAACGATGGAGGTGATGGGTAATGATGGAGGTGATGGACAATGATGGAGGTAATGGGCAATGATGGAGGTGATGGACAATGATATTGGTGGTGATGCAATAATGGAGGTGATGGGCAATGATGGTGGTGGGCAATGATGGAGGTGATGGGTAATGATGGAGGTAACGGGCAATGATGGCAGTGGAGGAGACAATGATGGAGGTGGTGGGCAATATTGGTGGGGGAAGCAATGATGGAGGTAATGGGCAATATTGGTGGGGGGAGGCAATGATGGCAGTGGGGGAGACAATGATGGAGGTGATGGGCAATGATGGTGGTGGGCGGAGGCAATGATGGAGGTGATGAAATGGACAATGATGGTGGGGAGGAGGCAATGATTGAGGTGATGGAATTGGGAGTGATGGGGTGGTGGGGGAGAATGATAGGGGTGGTTGGGGAGAAGGCATCGATGGAGGTGGTGAGGGGCTGCATTATACTTTATGAGGGGGCTACATTATATTCTGATGGGGACTGCATTATTAGGGGACTACATTATATTCTGGGGGGCTACATCATACTATATGAGGGGGCTACAGTATACTCTATGGGGGGCTGCATTATATTCTTTGGTGGGGCAGCATTATTCTCTCAGGGGACAACATTATATTCTGGGGGGCTACATCATACTATATGAGGGGGCTACAGTATACTCTATGGGGGGCTGCATTACATTCTGTGGTGGGGCTGCATTATTCTCTCAGGGGACTACATTATATTCTGGGGGGGCTACATCATACTATATGAGGAGGCAGCATTATGCCCTATTAGGGGGCTACAGTATACTCTATGGGGAGGCTGCATTATATTCTGTGTTGGTGCTGTATTATACTATATGAGGGGGGCTGCATTATGCCCTATGAGGGTGCTACATTATATTCTATGGTGGGGACTGTGATATACCTTATGAGGGGGTTGCATTATATTTTGTGGGGTGCTGCATTATACCCTATGATGGAGGCTACATTATAATCTATGAGAGCGGCTACATTATATTCTATGAGGGGGCTACCCCTCTATGATTCTACCCCAACCCCTGCTACATAATTAAGACGTGTACTACCTTATATTATACCCTGATATTAGTGTGTTTTACCACACAATTGGTTGTCTTGTATTTATTTCTATGTAGCTACATAGTGGGCCCCAAGAATGATTTTCTCTGGTGGGCCCAAGGTGCTCCAGTCAGACGCTGGCAGTGAGACTATGGAACTCTCTGCTATATGATGTTGTAATGAGTGATTCCCTACTAAAATTTAAGAAAGGCCTGGATGCCTTTCTTGAAAAGTATAATATTACAGGTTATGTACACTAGTTTCCTTGATATTGTGTTGATCAGGGAGCTAGTCTGATTGCCCTATGTGTAGCCGGAAAGAATTTTTTTCCCCACTGTGAAGCTTACTGTTTGCCATATGGGTTTTTTTTGCCTTCCTCTGGATCAACATGTTAGGGCAGGTTAGGATAGGATATGGGTTGAACTAGATGGACCTAAAGTGACACTATGACACTTTTCATTCTCTACTCAACCCAAGAGTACAGGCCCCAACCACGGAGCTCTGAGCTGACGATCTGGCCAATTACTTCAAAGAAAAAATTGACCAGATCCGACAGGAAATTATCTCCCAATCACCTCATACCATGCACTGTCCTCCCTCCCCCACTGCATCTAGCTCACTCTCTGATTTTGAACCAGTCACAGAAGTAAACAGGCTCCTTGCATCTTCTCGCCCAACCACTTGCACCAGTGACCCATTTCCGTCACATCTCCTCCAGTCCCTTTCCCCTGCTGTCACCCCTCACCTAACTAAAATATTTAACCTCTCTCTCTCTCTCTTCTGGTATCTTTCCCTCCTCATTTAAGCATGCCATCATACATCCACTACTTAAAAAACCATCCCTCGACTAAAACTGTGCCGCTAACTATAGACCTGTCTCTAATCTTCCCTTCATCTCTAAACTCCTGGAACGCCTGGTCCACTCCCGTGTTATCCGCTATCTCTTTTATAACTCTCTTCTCGACCCTTTCCAATCCGGTATCCGCTCTTTACACTCTACTGAAATTGCCCTCACTAAAGTCTCTAATGATCTACTAACAGCTAAATCAAATGGTCATTACTCCATGCTAATTCTCTTGGATCTCTCTGCAGCATTCGACATTGTGGATCATCAGCTCCTCCTCACTATGCTCCGTTCCATTGGCCTCAAGGACACGATTCTCTCCTGGTTCTCCTATCTCTCTGACCGCTCCTTTACTGTATCTTTTGCCGGTTCCTCCTCCTCTCACCTTCCCCTTACTCTTGGGGTTCCTCAAGGATCAGTCTTAGGCCCCTCCTCTTCTCTTTGTACACTGCTCCTATTGGTCAATCAGTAGATTTGGTTTCCAGTACCATCTCTATGCTGATGACACCCAATTATACGCTTCTTCTCCTGACATCACACCAGCCTTTCTAGAAAACACCGGCGATTGTCTAAACGCTGTGTCTAACATCATGTCCTCACTATATCTGAAACTGAACCTGTCAAAGACTGAACTCCTTGTGTTTCCTCCCGCTACTAATGTACCTATACCCGACATTGCCATTTCCGTGTGTGGTTCCACTATTGCTCCCCAGCAACATGGACGCTGTCTTGGGGTCATACTTGACTCCGAGCTTTCCTTTGCCCCCCCACATTCGATCACTGGCTCGCTCTTGTCATCTGCACCTCAAAAACGTTTCTAGAATTCGACCTTTTCTTACTTTTGACTCTGCAAAAACTCTTACTGTTTCTCCTATTCATTCTCATCTCGACTATTGTAACTCTCTTCTAATCAGTCTCCCTCTTACCAAACTCTCCCCTCTCCAATCTGTCTTGAATGCTGCAGCCAGGATCATATTCCTCACCAATCGTTACACCGATGCCTCTACCTTGTGCCAGTCATTACACTGGCTACCCATCCACTCCAGAATTCAGTATAAACTTATTACCCTTATCCACAAAGCCCTCCATGGCTCAGCACCACCCTACATCTCCTCCCTTGTTTCAGTATACTACCCTACCCGCGCCCTCCGTTCTGCTGATGACCTGAGGTTAGCATCCTCAATAATCAGAACCTCCCACTCCCGTCTCCAAGACTTTACACGTGCTGCGCCAATTCTTTGGAATGCACTTCCCAGGTCAATACGATTAGTCCCCAATCCCCACAATTTTAAGCGTGCCCTGAACACGCATTTATTCAGACTGGCCTACCGCCTCAACACATTAACCTAATCTATCCCTGGGTGGCACAGTCAAAAGTTTTACCGTAACCAGGTTCCCCGCATCATGTTCCCACATGCTTTATGCATCCATTAGCCCTCTGTGTCTGTACTCTACACACTTTACATTATGGCTGGTCCAAACAATCAGGGCAATTGTTACCACCCACCTTTCGTGTCTACCTCTTTCCTCATAGACTGTAAGCTTGCGAGCAGGGCCCTCATTCCTCTTGGTATTTGTTATAATCTATGTGACTATTGTTATGCTGTAATGTCTATTGTCTGTACAAGTCCCCTCTGAAATGTAAAGTGCTGCGGAATATGTCAGCGCTATAGAAATAAAGCTTATTATAATTAAGTCTTCCTTCAACCATAAAAACTATGTTACTATATAGTGTCAGTGTACAGATAATAAACTGATCACTATAGTTTCATTATATAATAATAATAAAAATAATACATTTTATTTCTAGAGCGCCGACATATTCCGCAGCACTTTACATTTCAGAGTGGATTTGTACAGACAATAGACATTACAGCATAACAATAATCACATAGATAATAACAAATACCAAGAGGAATGAGGGCCCTGCTCGCAAGCTTACAGTCTATGCGGAAAGAGGTAGACACGAAAGGTGGGTGGTAACAGTTGCCCTGATTGTTTAGACCAGCCATAATGTTAATTGTGTAACAGTACAGACACAGAGGGCTAATGGATGCATAAAGCATGTGGGAACATGATGCGGGGAACCTGGTTATGGTAAAACTTTTGGCTGTGCCACCCAGGGATAGATTAGGTTAATGTGTTGAGGCGGTAGGCCATTCTGAACAAATGCGTTTTCAGGGCACGCTTAAAATTGTGGGGATTGGGGACTAATCGTATTGACCTGGGAAATCTTTCCAAAGAATTGGCACAGCACATGTAAAATCATGGAGACGGGAGTGGGAGGTTCTGATTATTGAGGATGCTAACCTCAGGTCATCAGCAGAACGGAGGGCGCGGGTAGGGTAGTATACTGAAACAAGGGAGATGTAGGGTGGTGCTGAGCCATGGAGGGCTTTGTGGGTGAGGGTAATAAGTTTATACTGAATTCTGGAGTGGATGGGTAGCCAGTGTAATGACTGGCACAAGGTAGAGGCATCGGTGTAACGATTGGTGAGGAATATGATCCTGGCTGCAGCATTCAAGACAGATTGGAGAGGGGAGAGTTTGGTAAGAGGGAGACCGATTAGAAGAGAGTTACAATAGTCGAGACGAGAATGAATAAGAGAAACAGTAAGAGTTTTTGCAGAGTCAAAAGTAAGAAAAGGTCGAATTCTATAAATGTTTTTGAGGTGCAGATGACAAGAGCGAGCCAGTGATCGAATGTGGGGGCAAAGGAAAGCTCAGGGTCAAGTATGACCCCAAGACAGCGGGCATGTTGCTGGGGAGTAATGGTGGAACCACACACAGAAATGGCAATGTCGGGTATAGGTACATTTGTAGAGGGAGGAAACACAAGGAGTTCAGTCTTTGACAGGTTCAGTTTCAGATATAGTGAGGACATGATGTTAGACACAGCATTTAGACAATCGCTGGTGTTTTCTAGAAAGGCTGGCGTGATGTCAGGAGAAGAAGCATATAATTGGGTGTCATCAGCATAGAGATGGTACTGGAAACCAAATCTGATTCTTTGACCAATAGGTGTAGTGTACAAGGAGAAGAGGAGGGAGCCTAGAACCGATCCTTGAGGAACCCCAAGAGTAAGGGGAAGGTGAGAGGAGGAGGAACCGGCAAAAGATACAGTAAAGGAGCGGTCAGAGAGATAGGAGGAAAACCAGGAGAGAACGGTGTCCTTGAGGCCAATGGAACGGAGCATAGTGAGGAGCTGATGATCCACAGTGTAGAATGCTGCAGAGAGATCCAAGAGAATTAGCATGTAGTAATCACCATTTGATTTAGCTGTTAGTAGATCATTAGAGGCTTTAGTGAGGGCAGTTTCAGTAGAGTGTAAAGAGCGGAAACCGGATTGGAGAGGGTCGAGAAGAGAGTTATCAAAGATAGCGGATAAGGCGGGAGTGGACCAGGCGTTCCAGGAGTTTAGAGATGAAGGGAAGATTAGAGACAGGTCTATAGTTAGCGACACAGTTTTGGTCGAGAGATGGTTTTTTAAGTAGTGGATGTATGATGGCATGCTTAAATGAGGAGGGAAAGATACCAGAAGAGAGAGAGAGGTTAAATATTTTAGTTAGGTGAGGGGTGACAGCAGGGCAAAGGGACTGGAGGAGATGTGAGGGAAATGGGTCACTGGTGCAAGCTGTTGGGCGAGAAGATGCCAGGAGCCTGCTTATTATAAACAGGATCTCGGTATTTAGTATCAGTGTACAGGAAATACAGGGATCACCGGTGACATTACACACAGGAGATCTGTATATAGTGTCAGTGTACAGGTAATACAGGGATCACTAGTGATATTATACACAGAAGCTCTGTATATAGTGTCAGTGTATAGGTATCTTGGTATATAGTGTCAGTGTATAGGTAATACAGGGATCACCAGTGATATTATACACAGGAAACATGTATATAGTGTCAGGATATAGGTAATACAGTGATCACTAGTTTCATTATAAACAGGATCTCTGTATTTAGTGTCAGTGTACAGGTAATACAGTGTTCACTGGTGACATTATACACAGGAGCTCTGTATATGGTGTCAGTGTACAGGTAATACAGGGATCACCGGTGACATTATACACAGACGCTCTGAATATAGTGTCAGTGTACAGGTAATACAGGGATTACCAGTGACATTATACACAGGAGCTCTGTATATACTGTCAGTGTATAGGTAATACAGGGATCACCAGTGACATGCTCAGGAGATCTGCATGTAGTGTCAATGTACAGGTAATACAGGGATCACCAGTGATATTATACACAGGAGCTCTGTATATAGTGTCAGTGTACAGGTAAAACAGGGATCACCGGTGATATTATACAAAGGAACCCTGTATATAGTGTCAGTATATGCAGTATGTAATAGAGGGATCACCAATTACATTATACACAGACGCTCCATGTATAGTGTCAGTGTACAGATAATGCAGTGATCACCGGTGACATTATACACAGAAGCTCTGGATACAGTTTCAGTGCACAGGTAATAGAGATCACCAGTGACATTATACACAGGAGATCTGTATATAGTGTCAGTGTACAGTTAATTCTGTGATCACTGGTGACATTATACACAGGAGCTCTGTACACAGTATATAGTGTATAGCGTGCGTGTACATGTAATACAGTGACTCACCAGTGACGTCTGTAGTTGAAGTCCTTCATCTTTGTTTTCCTTCAACCAGCACAGACCGCCGTCACTTCTTCCAGCCAGGACTCGTCCCTGCAAAAAATAACACAAAATCATCAACATCAATAGCTGATTGCTTCCAGAGGACTTTCCCCACTCTTTCCCTGACTTCTACACTACGTCAGATGAAGAAAAGCGACTTAGTGCCGCCCTGCACAGTCACAGGACCTACCTTTGGTTCCTTCCGTGGAAAACTGTTTCCTAAAAAGTAAATTATATTACAGTAATAATAATGTCCCTAATTGGACCCTAAAGAAATTATGTTCCCCACTTGTCATCATAAACTAATCTAGCATGTTCCTTATTCTGGCCCTCGAACAGAAATTAAGTCCCTCATCCTGGCCTCCTTTATTCAATAATTTCACCCAGCCTGACCCCCTATATTTTATCTTATGCCTCAGCCTGGCCCCCTGATATCCATCCCGCTTCCCCAGCTATACATACTGGCCCTCATATGTCCCTTGTCCTGCCCCATCATTTATCTCTCCTGGACGCCCATATATCCTTCCCGGTCCCTTGTCCTGGCTCCCCATATATCCATCTTGGCCCCCCATTTACAGTGGGGCAAAAAAGTATTTAGTCAGTCAGCAATAGTGCAAGTTCCACCACTTAAAAAGATGAGAGGCGTCTGTAATTTACATCATAGGTAGACCTCAACTATGGGAGACAAACTGAGAAAAAAAAATCCAGAAAATCACATTGTCTGTTTTTGTTTCATTTTATTTGCATATTATGGTGGAAAATAAGTATTTGGTCAGAAACAAGCAATCAAGATTTCTGGCTCTCACAGACCTGTAACTTCTTCTTTAAGAGTCTCCTCTTTCCTCCACTCATTACCTGTAGTAATGGCATCTGTTTAAACTTGTTATCAGTATAAAAAGACACCTGTGCACACCCTCAAACAGTCTGACTCCAAACTCCACTATGGTGAAGACCAAAGAGCTGTCAAAGGACACCAGAAACAAAATTGTAGCCCTGCACCAGGCTGGGAAGACTGAATCTGCAATAGCCAACCAGCTTGGAGTGAAGAAATCAACGGTGGGAGCAATAATTAGAAAATGGAAGACATACAAGACCACTGATAATCTCCCTCGATCTGGTGCTCCACGCAAAATCCCACCCCGTGGGGTCAGAATGATCACAAGAACGGTGAGCAAAAATCCCAGAACCACGCGGGGGGACCTAGTGAATGAACTGCAGAGAGCTGGGACCAATGTAACAAGGCCTACCATAAGTAACACACTACTCCACCATGGACTCAGATCCTGCAGTGCCAGACGTGTCCCACTGCTTAAGCCTGTACATGTCCGGGCTGTCTGAAGTTTGCTAGAGAGCATTTGGATGATCCAGAGGAGTTTTGGGAGAATGTCCTATGGTCTGATGAAACCAAACTGGAACTGTTTGGTAGAAACACAACTTGTCGTGTTTGGAGGAAAAAGAATACTGAGTTGCATCCATCAAACACCATACCTACTGTAAAGCATGGTGGTGGAAACATCATGCTTTGGGGCTGTTTCTCTGCAAAGGGGCCAGGACGACTGATCCGGGTACATGAAAGAATGAATGGGGCCATGTATCGTGAGATTTTGAGTGCAAACCTCCTTCCATCAGCAAGGGCACTGAAGATGAAACGTGGCTGGGTCTTTCAACATGACAATGATCCAAAGCACACCACCAGGGCAACGAAGGAGTGGCTTCGTAAGAAGCATTTCAAGGTCCTGGAGTGGCCTAGCCAGTCTCCAGATCTCAACCCTATAGAAAACCTTTGGAGGGAGTTGAAAGTCCGTGTTGCCAAGCGAAAAGCCAAAAACATCACTGCTCTAGAGGAGATCTGCATGGAGGAATGGGCCAACATACCAACAACAGTGTGTGGCAACCTTGTGAAGACTTACAGAAAACGTTTGACCTCTGTCATTGCCAACAAAGGATATATCACAAAGTATTGAGATGAAATTTTGTTTCTGACCAAATACTTATTTTCCACCATAATATGCAAATAAAATGAAACAAAAACAGACAATGTGATTTTCTGGATTTTTTTTTCTCAGTTTGTCTCCCATAGTTGAGGTCTACCTATGATGTAAATTACAGACGCTTCTCATCTTTTTAAGTGGTGGAACTTGCACTATTGCTGACTGATTAAATACTTTTTTGCCCCACTGTATATGCATCCTGCCCCCCCCATATAGCCATACTGGCCTCACATATATGTAACCTGGCCCCCCATATATATCCATCCTGCCCCCCCCCCCCATATATATGCATCCAGGTCCCTTGTCCTGCCCCCCCTCCCTCATAAATCCATCTAGACCCTCCATATATATGCATCCTGGCTGTACCATATGTATGCATACTGCCCATATATCCATCCTGGTCCCTCCTCCTGCCCCTCCCCCATATATCCATCCTGGTCCCCCATACATACATTCTGGCCCCCTCATATATATCTATCCTGGCCACCCCCCATATATCCATCCTAGCCATCCCATATATGCACCCTGGCCTGCCATGTATATGCATCTTGGCCTCTCCATATACAGTATATGCATCCTGGTCCCTTGTCCTGCCCCCATCCCCCATAAATCCATCTTGGTCCCCCATATATATGCATCCTAGCTGTATAATGTATATGCATCCTAGCTCCCCATGTATCCATCCTGGTCCCATGTCCTACCCCTCCCGCATATATCCATGCTGGCCCCCGTATATGCATTCTGGCCCCCTCATATAAATCCATCCTGGCCCCATTCCCCATATATCCATCCAAGCCGCCCCATATCTGCATTCTGGCCCCCTAATATATATCCATCCTCCCCCCCATAAATGCATCCTGGCCCCACATATATATATGCATCTTGGTCCCTTGTCCTGCACCCCAATAAATCCATCCTGGCCCCGATATATATGCATACTGGTTCCCCCATATATCCATCCTGGTCCCTTGGCCTGCCCACCCCATATATCCATCCTGGCCCCCCATATGTATCCATCCAACCCCTTGTCCTTCCCCATATCTCCATCCGGGCCCCCCACATGTATCCATCCGGGCCCCTCACGTATGTGCATTCATCCTGGCCCCCCCATTATGTGCATCCATCCTGGCCCCCCTTCTGTGCATCCATCATGGACCCCCGTATGTGTATCCATCCTGCCCCCCCCCCCATTATGTGCATCCATCCTGGCCCCCCTTCTGTGCATCCATCATGGACCCCCGTATGTGTATCCATCCTGGACCCCCGTGTATATGCATCTATCCTGCCCCCCCCCGTATGTAGATCCATCCTGGCTCCCCCATATGTGCATCCATCCTGGCCCCCCGTATGTGCATCCATCCTGGCCCCCCCCGTATGTGCATCCATCCTGGCCCCCCTCCATATTTGCATCCATCTTGGCTTCCCCGTATGTGCATCCATCCTGGCCCCCCTCTTATTTGCATCCATCCTAGCTCCCCTTCTGTGCATCCATCATGGCCCCCCCGTATGTGTATCCATCCTGGCCCCCCATATATACATCTATCCTGTCCCTCCCGTATGTAGATCCATCCTGGCTCCCCCATATGTGCATCCATCCTGGCCCCACCGTATGTGCATCCATCCTGGCCCCCCCCCTCCATATTTGCATCCATCCTGACCCCCCCTCTCATTTGCATCCATCTTGGCTTCCCCGTATTTGTATCCATCCTGGTCCCACCGTATGTGCATCCATCCTGGCCCCCCTTTATGTGCATCTATCCTGGCCCCCCCGTATGTGCATCCAACCTGGCCCCCCTCTTATTTGCATCCATCCTAGCCCCCCTTCTGTGCATCCATCATTCCCCCCCCCCCCCATATGTGTATCCATCCTGGCCCCCCCATATATGCATCTATCCTGGCCCTCCTCCATATTTGCATCTATCCTGACCCCCTCTCTCATTTGTATCCATCTTGGCTTCCCCGTATTTGTATGCATCCTGGCACCCCCTCTTATTTGCATCCATCCAGCCCCCCCCCCCTTATTTGCATCCATCCTGGCCCCCCCCTTATTTGCATCCATCCTGTCCTCCCGTATTTGCATCCATCCTGGCTCCTCCATATGTGCATCCATACTGCCCCCCCCCCGTACGTGCATCCATCATGGCCCCCTGTATGTGCATCCATCATGGCCCCTCCCATATGAGAAGAAAAAAATACTGCTCTTACCTACCTGAGCTCCCGGTGCGTCCTCCTCCTCTGCAAGTACGGCGCGCTCATAGTAACATGACCGCCGACATAGCAGAGGCCGTCGGTGAATGTGTGAGCACGCATGACACTGACGTCATACGCCGGAGACGACAGGCACATACTTGCCAGTATCTATTGGGACATGCGACGCAGTGGTTCAGGTAATGAACGCTGCAGAGCGCCACTGCACATACGCGGCCTGCACTTTTAAAGGGCCGAGCCCCTAAAAAGCGCAGACTTTTTTTTCTTCTTTTCCCCCTCTCCTTCCCACTACCACAATCCCCGGTACCCCACCAGGCCAGACCGACCCTGCATATACTGAATGTTTACGACCCTTTAATTAAGCATCATTCAGACATCTGCTTGCTGTTATTTTCACGGATAGAACATAAACGCATTATAGTCTATGGGGCTGTTCACATGTTCATGTTTTTTTGTGTCCAAGCAAAAATTATAGAGACGTGCGTTTCTTTATAAGCATCACAGATAGGAAAGTTGCAATATAAGTCTATGGCTCTGAAAAAAAAAAAAAAATCACAGAATCCCACTGTTTATTGTACAATACCACAACACTCAAAAAGTCCAATTGATTTACATTTATTTGAAGTAAATGCAGCAGTACGTCTGTATAACAGAAAAAGGGCCAACGTTTCGTCCACAGACCTTGGTCACAGCCTATAAAATATATACAATAAGGCCGCGTTCACATGATCAGTATTTGGTCAGTATTTTACATCAGTATTTGTAAGAAAAAAAACAGGAGAGGAACTATCAGGCTGTGTGCACACGCTGCGGATTTTGCTGCGGTTCCGCAGCGGTTTTGGCCGCTGCGGTGTACAGTACAATGATTCCCTATGGGAATCAAAAACCGCAATGCAGATGGTGCGGAATTTTCCGCGCGGATTATCTGCGGTTTTCAATCCGCAGAAAGAATTGACATGTCAATTCTTTCTGCGGATTCCCCTGCGGTTTGCCATCTCCTCCATTGAGAAGATAAAAAACCGCAGGGCAAAACCGCAGAGCAATCCGCAGGTAAAACCGCAGGTCTTTTAACCTGCAGTTTCACCTGCGGATTTTACAAAATCCGCGTGGATGAATCCGCACCTAATCCGCAGCGTGTTCACACAGCCTCAGAGGAAAAGTCTAAAACAAACACGTCACCACTTCAGTATTTATCACCCACTTCTGGTTTTAGCTTAAAAACACTGAGCTAAAATACTGACCAAATACTGAACGTGTGAACGTGGCCTAACAGAGACTAAACAACATGATGATAAATTGCATAAAGATCAAAGTAAATAAAATAAATATGCACAAAAGTAGGAATTAGTCCTACCGGTAATGGTATTTCCAGGAGTCCATCATGACAGCACCACCAGGAGGTTGTCCTTATCCTTGGTAGGGACAGGAACACAGAAGAGGTTAAATAGCCCCTCCCCGCTAACACCCTTCAGTGATTTTCTAAGTACCACACCAGGATGGATGCAACGCGATTTTATTGAACTTCCTTCTACACATGTTACATCACATATCAGACTGGAAATTCAAGGGAGGGTATATAAGGGGTGCTGTCATGATGGACTCTTGTAAATACCATTACCGGTAGGACTAATTCCCTCCTGATAGCATCACCAGGAGAATTACCAAATTACTCCAACTAGGGCAGGATTACAGCCTGAAGGACTTTCCTCCCAAAGGCCGTTTGATGATTTGTCATAACATCTAATTTGTAATGTTTACAAAAGGTATTAAATTTAGACCAGGTTGCGGCCCTGCAGATTTGGACGCTCCTGCGCTCTCTGCCCATGAGGCAGAAACGGCTCTCAGTAAATGGGCCATGAGGGTTTCTGGCGGAGGATTCCTTGCCGACACATATGCTGCGCCAATAGTTGACTTCAAACATCTGGCCAGGGCAGCTTTCGATGCCTTCTTCCCTTTGTTTTTGCCTGCCATTTGGATAAAAAGGTTAGAGTCCACTCTCCAGTGTTCTGTGAGTTTTAACCCCTCAATGACCGCCAATACGTCTTTTAACTGACGTGAGATATAAGAGAATAGCATCCCCATACAGGTGACAATCCAGCAGCTGTCGGCTGCACACTATAGCTGACCACTTGCTGCAACAGCCACGATCAGTGTTTGCACCCTCCAAATCTTTTTAACCCCTTAGATGCTGCTGTCAATAGTGACAACATCATATAAATGGTTAACAGAGAGTGTGGGGGCTTCCTCTTTATCCCCATCCGCACCCTAAGATCATGATTGTGTGGTCCTGATGTTTGCCATGGCAATTCAGGACCAAATAGCGGCCTCAGAGTCTGACGGCTGTTGTAACCTGTTCAGAAGTCAGCGACATTTAGATGGTAATAATACACTTTTTCATTTCTGTCATGCCACTTTGCATTAATTTCTGAAAATCACCTGAAGGGTTAATAAACTACCTGACTGCAGTTTTCAATATGTCAGGGGGTGCTGTTTTTAAAATGGTTTTACTTTTGGGGGTTTTCCAATATATAGGACCCCCAGAGTCACTTCAAACCTGGATAGGTCCCGAAAAAATTAATTTGATAAATTTCCTTGATAAAAAGAAAAATTACTGCTGCATTTTTAAACCTCCTGAAATGCTAGCAAAATAAAAGAACATTTTACAAATGGTGCTCATGTAAAGCAGACATGCGGAAAATGTTATTTCTGAATGTTTTTGTGTGGTATGACTATCTGGATTAAAGGGAAAAAACGTATTGACCTAAATTTACCATTATCATAAAGTACAATGTGTCACGAAAAAACAGTGACAGATTTGTTGAAGCGTTCCAGAGTTATTACCACATAAAGTGACACTGGTCAGATTTAAAAAATTTAGCTCCGTCACTAAGGGGTTAAGCATTGAAGAACGGTTCTTTTAACCTCCAAGAGGTGGAGAGAGTGTTCTTTCTCGTTGCTGTAATTCTGGCAGAAAGTAGGTAATACTATTTCCTGATTCCTGTCTAAACCGGAAATCACTTTGGGAAGAAAGGCCGGATTTAATTTTAAGACAATGCAGTCCTCCTGTATTTTTAAATATAGGTGTTCTATGGATAGGGCCAGGATCTCCCCTATGTGTCTCGCAGTAGCTATTGCTATGAGAAAAAGAGCCTTGAACGTTACTGACCTTAGGAAGGCCGGCTCTAGTGATTCATATGGATCCTTGCGTAGTTCATTTAGGAGTAGGCTGAGATCCCAGGGTGGTATTGAGCTACGGCTTGTGGGTCTCATACGCTGTGTGGCTTTTTTGAACCTCACCACCCAGGGATGATTTGCTAGAAGATAATTGAAATATAAACCTAGCGTACTAGGTCTCAGGCCCTTGTCAAAGCCTGCTTGGAGCAAGCCGAGAATGTGGGGGATATTTGGACATTAGATACTGGTACTGTACATTGAGAACAGAACTTCTTCCAGATTTTCCAATATATTGCTGAGGTGACTGGTTTCCTACTTTGCATAGTAGATATCATTAGTTCGGAGAGCCCCTTTGATTTTAGGATCTCCGCCTCTGGATCCAGGCTGATAGCTGTAGCATTTCTGATACCCTTCAGTCAGCAGCCTCCAAACTCCTGTCCCTTACTTCATCCTTTGGACTTACACAGTGGTTCTCCTCAGCCACCCACACAGACGGACACACATTAGACCTGGTCTTCACCCACCTCTGCTCTCTTTCTAACTTCACCACCTCCCCTCTCCCTCTCTCTGACCACCATCTACTCACTTTCTCATCCCCATCCTCCTCTCCTGGCACCCATGTCCAGCAACATGCGCACCCCTGCAGAAACCTTGCACACCTAGACACCCACGCGCTCTCTGACTCTATTCTACCACTGACATCCATATCCTCACTCCAAGACACAGACGGTGCCACTGCTTTCTACAATGCCACTCTCACATCAGCTATTGACACGGTCACCCCTCTCGTTCATGGCAGAATGCGATGTACCAACAGACAACTCTGGCACAATAACACCACTAAAAAGCTCCGGCAAGCGTCCAGGGCTGCAGAGCGGCATTGGAAGAAAACAAATTCGCAAGATGACTTCACTGCATTCAAACAGAGAAGACTCGCTTTCAAATCTGCCCTCACCTCTGCTAAACAGGCCTACTTCATAACCCTTGTATCTTCCCTATCCTACAATCCCAAACAGTTATTCAAAACTTTCAACTCCCTCCTCCGCCCACCACTGCCCCCTCCAACCTCCCTCATCTCTGCTGAGGACTTTGCCACACACTTCAAAAATAAGATCGACCAAACAAGGCAAGTCTTCATTGTTCAACCACCACAACCCCTTTGTATACCAGGCCAATGCCCAAACCCCATAACCTCCCTCTCCAACATCACTGAAGAGGAGCTTAATCGCCTCTTCTCCAAATCGCACCTCACAACCTGTGCATTTGACCATCCCACCTCCTCCCCAACCTCACCACCACACTTATCCCATCCCTAACCCACCTCTTCAACCTATCGCTACCGTCCGGTACCTTCCCTTCTGCATTTAAACATGCCACAATCACGCCTATCCTTAAAAAGCCAACCCCGACCCAACGGCTATATCCAGCTATCGCCCAATATCGCCCAATATCACTGCTCCCATTCGCTTCCAAACTCCTGGAGCTGCACGTCCATGCTGAACTTTCCTCCCACTTCTCATCTAACTTGCTCTTTGACAATCTACAATCTGGTTTCCGCCCCGATCACTCCACTGAGACAGCCCTGACTAAAATTACTACTGACTTACTTACAGCCAAAGCAAACAGACAATATTCTATACTCTTCCTTCTAGACCTGTCCTCTGCATTCAACACAGTTGACCACTGCCTCCTACTACAGATCCTCTCCTCCTTTGGCATCAAAGACCTCACCCTATCCTGGATCTTCTCATACCTTTTAAACTGCACATTCAGCGTCTCCCACTCACACACTACCTCCTCATCCCACCCTCTCTCTGTTGGAGTCCCCCAAGGCTCTGTTCTAGGACCCCTACTCTTCTCAATTTATACCCTTGGCCTGGGTCAACTCAAAGTCCCATGGATTCCAGTATCACCTTTATGCTGATGACACTCAGATCTACCTCTCTGGCCCAGACATCACCTCTTTGCTGTCCAGAATCCCGGAGTGTCTATCAGCCATATCCTCCTTCTCCTCTCGCTTCCTCAAGCTCACTGTGGACAAATCTGAACTCATCATCTTTCCTCCATCTCACAGATCTTCCTTACCTGACCTATCTAGCACAATTAATGACATCATGCTTTCCCCAGTACCGGAAGTCCGCTGCCTCGGAGTAACCCTTGATTCTGCCCTGTCCTTCAAACCACACATCCAAGCTCTTTCTACCTCCTGTCGCCTCCAGCTCAAAAATATTTCCAGAATCCGTCCTTTGCTCAACCTTCAATCTACTAAAATGCTTGTGCCTGCCCTCATCATCTCCCACCTTGACTACTGCAACATCCTTTTCTGTGGTCTCCCTGCTAACACCCTCGCCCCTCTCCAGTCCATCCTTAACTCTGCTGCCCGACTAATTCATCTCTCTCCTCGCTACTCCTCCGCTTCTCCCCTCTGCAAATCTCTTCACTGGCTTCCATTCCCTCAGCGTATCCAGTTCAAATTACTAATACTGACCTACAAGGCCATCTATAACCTGTCTCCTCCATATGTCTCTGAACTAATCTCCTGATACCTTCCCTCACGTAGTCTACAGTCATCCCAAGACCTCCTTCTCTCCTACACACTTATTCGCTCCTCACCCAACCGCCTCCAAGACTTCTCCCGAATACCCCCCATACTCTGGAATTCTTTGCCCCAACATGTCCGACTATCAACCACATTCGGATCCTTCAGACGGAACCTGAAAACCCAACTCTTCAAGAAAGCCTACAGCCTGCAATGACTCCGCTACCTCCTCACCACTACTGGAAATATAACCTCAATCAACACCAGAACTGCTGCAACCCGCCAACCTACTGTCTCCTTCCCCACCATCCTGTAGCATGTAAGCCCGAAAGGGCAGGGTCCTCTCCCCTCTGTATCAGTCTGTCATTGTAAGTTTGTTTACTGTAAGTGAAATCTGTAATTTGTATGTAACCCCTTCTTATGTACAGCACCATGGAATCAATGGTGCCATATAAATAAATAATAATAACAATTTTTGGTCTCTGATGTACTAGAGGTCCCTGGGTTAGTAGGTCCAGTCTTGCTGGTAGTAGAATTGGATCTTCCAGCGCCATCCAACTTAGTAGGGAGAAACAGCTCCTTTTGGGCCATTAAGGGACAATCAAGATTACTGATGTTCTGCTTTCTTGGATCTTCCTTCAGACTCTTGGTATAAGAGCAAGTGGTGGAAAGGCATAAGCGAGACCCATGTTCCATTTCTGTGCCAAAGTGTCTACCCCTTTCTTTCACCTCTTTCTATTTTCTGTCCCCTCTTTCTTTCTCTCTGTATTCTTTTTCTCTGTTCTCTTTCTTTCTTTCTTTCCCTTTTCTCTCTGTTCTTTCTTTATTTTTATTGTTATAGCGCCATTTATTTCATGGTGCTTTACATGTAAGGAGGGGTATACATAATAAAAACAAGTACAATAATGTTAAACAATACAAGTCATAACTGGTACAGGAGGAGAGAGGACCCTGCCCGCGAAGGCTCACAATCTACAAGGGATGGGTGAGAATATAGTAGGCGAGGATAGAGCTGGTCATGCAGCGGTCTTTCCCCTTTCTTTTTTTTTTTAACCGTCTTTATTGAGTGTAATACAAAGTATACATATAATGTCCAATAACATAACAGAAGAACATTTATGCAATATTATTAACATTAGACAACATTTTTTCAACTATAACCCCCCATCCTCTCCCCCAGGCAAACTCCATAAATTTGTAACACAATTTCGATCCAATCTAACAGGGATATTACCGGCAAGCTGCTCTCTCCCTGCCAGATCGTGGTTCGTCGATGGACCGCGTCCTCCTCTGGGCGCGGTACATCGACGACATTTTCATGATCTGGCAGGGGTCAATTACTCTACTTGAGGATTTTATGCAATCTCTGAATACTAATAATTTGAATATCCGCATTACCTACTATTTTGATGTTAATAAGGTCGAGTTTTTGGACGTCACACTCAGACGGGATGATAAGGATGTATTACAAACAGATATTTTCAGGAAATCTACTTCAACAAATACTCTGTTACATGCCTCTTCTGCACACCCGAGACACGTGATTCAGTCCGTGCCCACAGGACAGTTTCTGCGTCTTCGCAGAATATATGCAACTAATTTGGATTTTGAACTTCAAGTAGAGGATCTGAAAAAGAGGTTTTACGAACGTGGCTATAGCCGTCGCATGGTGAAACGTGCCTATAATCGCGCTAAACATTCTCTGCGGCATATGATCTATTATATAAATCGGAGGTGCGACTAACTGATGACAAAGTAAGGTTTGTCACTGATTACCATGCCCAATTGGCTCGAGTAAGGGATGTTCTTATCAATCGTGGCCCATATTTAGGGCTGATCCAATTCTTTTGAAATATATTCCTGAAAGACCAGCTATCTCTACCAGACGCACTAAGAATCTATGCGATTATCTGGTTAGAAGTCATCATTTGGGTAGTTCTAAACCAACGTTTTTGGATAGTGGAACAGGTTGTAGGCGAGGTTGTACTCCTTGTGGTCGATGTGTAGCTTGTCCTAATATAGAAAGGTGTAATACCTTTTACAATGCAGATAGATCAAGTACCTATGACATAAGGAAAAGTATTACATGTAATACTCGTAATGTCATTTATTTTGCAACATGTCCTTGTGGACTTATTTATGTTGGTTTGACCACGCGTCCCTTTAAGGTTCGCGTGAGAGAACATGTTCTTGGCATTTTGGCAGCAGTCGACCACAAGGAGGCATCCTCCCTAAAAACTATACCGTGGCATTTTTGGCTGTGTCACTCTTGCGATGCCTCCCTTCTTCGTGTGAGGGGCATTGATTGTATTGAGGCCACTCTGCGAGGGGGTAGAACGTCGCAGAAGTTGGCCCAGCTAGAATCCCGCTGGATTTGGACTCTTAATACACTTCATCCCCATGGGCTTAACGAATATAATAGCTTTGCTCCCTTTTTATGACCTAGATGGCGGTATTTGAGTTAGGTTCCATCTGTGTTAATAGCTTTGTTTTTAATACTTATTTTATGTTGATTTTTTAGGTGGTCTTTGGAGTCTACTTATTTTTGTGTTATCACTTGTGCATTTCATGGAGGTTTAACATCTTGCAAAATGACAGCTACTGTGAAACTACGTGGATGTCCCTGAACAGTGATAGAGGCCTATATTTGCTGGACAGTGTTTACATTGTTTTATGTGCAATATACAGTCATTTTGGCTGTTTCGTATCTCTTTATACGTTATATATTGTATTTTGCAATATATGCACTTTCGGGTACATCATCATTAGTTATATATGTATATGAATATTTATATTGTTTATGATGGATATTTTACTATGCTGTAGTCAAACCTTTTTGGGTGGAATATTATATATAGATAGACATAATATCGTGTGCCGTAGTTTTGACTAGCGAGAGAGATATGGATAGATGCGTTTTTGTACATATATACTGTCTGATATTGTATTTCGCCATCTAGTACGCTCATTCCACCTCTTTAGGTGCTAATTCTGTTTGGTCACGTAGCCTGATCATTTCATCTATTTATGTGTTATATTTTTTTGTCATTTGTCCCTTCAATGTTGTAAAGTCAATGTTGATTTTTATGTTGGCTAGCGTTATAATTATGTGCCTCTTTGTATTTATACATGGAGCTACTAATTTTCTATGCTGTTACATCTTTTATGTGTTTTCCCACACACTTGCCCTCTTTTAATATGGCGCCGAGTATAATTCTTGTTCTGCGCACGCGCGCTGTGAGTCACTCTGATGGTGCTCTCCATATCCTAATGACGTCTGATCATGTGGGGCCGCATGTTTCCGGCGCTCATTGGATGGGAGGCACGGTCTAGAATGGACCAGCAGCTGCCGCGTTCATGGAACTTCCGGTAGGCGCGCTATATAGATGTGCACATTGTGTTCCTTAACCACGCCCCCCTGAGGAAGGAGCAAGCGCTCCGAAACGCGCGTCGGGGTGATGCTTGGACACTGAACGCTGTTGTCTCTTGCCTCCTGCTGCGGTTCATTTAATTAGGAATGATTGTCTCTTTATTATTTACTTGCTATCGCTGTGAGTGCCCTCTGGTGCAGGTACACAATCAATGTGCTAGAGGATGCTCACTTTGATTAATATTATGGCACACGATTTAGATAGTGATCTTGGTTAACACTATGGTATTTGATGCAGAGATAGACGCAGGGGAGACTATTTATGCTAGGTCATATTTTCTATAATGTATTATATGGATGAGTTTTCAGTGTGATGTGTCAGCGTCGGTAGTTTTTCTTGCTGTTTTCACAATATGGTGTTTTAGCCTCACCTGTATGCTTTCATATAATAAAGGATTTTTTTATGAATTTTTCATATTAACTTTGGACTTAGTGATCGTTTCTTTTTGGCTTGTGTGTCTCTCATATACCAGTTGGTGAGCTGGAAACAACTATGTATCGCCTGGCGTGTGGAAGATGTCTGAGTATAGATAAAAGAGGACCATGTGGAAAAAAAAACGTTCAGTGTCTTTTTCTTAAGTAAGGCCTCTATCCAATCTATTTAGAAGTGATATGTTACTTTTGTAGTAATTAGGCTTAAAGAAGGTGTTGCATCCTGCGTCCACAAATGGAGAATGCTTTTACGTGTGGCTGCCGCCCATATGAACAAGATGCGGCGCTGCTGGACAGAAAGCCTCACCAACTGGTCCTGTGCGAGAATATTAAATATGGCCCACTCTGAGGAGAGAGAGAGATAGATATGTCAAAGGTGTTGATGAGATGTTGCAGAAGTGTATCCCACACCTCATTTTTGGGCAGTCCCAAAGGCAATGGAAAATATCAGCTGGAGAGTGTAAGCATTTAGGGAAGGGATAGTCCCCTGAGGGGGACATTTTTACTTGACCTCCGTGGAGATATATGCTCTATAAAATATCATAAGAGACATGGTTATGTAACTGTCATATGGTAATATAAAGTTAATATGCAGAGTGGCTTTCAAAAGGTCATTTACCCGACAGTTTGTTAATTGAGCAACCCATTTTCCAGGGCCTGGTGAAGAGTCTGACCAATGTATAGAAGGCTTTAATGATTTATATAGAAGACTCATAGAATAAGTTCCCATTTGGGCTTTAATGGATATTAAATTTAGAGGGTGTGTTCTAGCATCATCCGGTATGTCTCGCAATATTGAGCTTACGTAATGTCTAATTGGAGAGATCGTAAAATTGTCTTCTGTAAGGATTGGGTATTTGAAAATCATGTCCTCTAAGGCAGGGGTCCCCAACCACCGGGTCGCTGCAGTGCCCTTGCCGGTCCGCGGACACAAGGGGAGCCAGGGGCGGTCAGTGGCGTAGCGGGGGCTGGGGCGGCGCGCAGCAGTTCTTAGCGGCGGCCAGGGAGCGATCCAAGCAGCTCCGCTGCCTGCAAGAGGGAATGGCAGGAGCGGAGCTGCAAAGACCCGTCCTGCTTCCTGCCCGTCGCCCGCGCTTCCTGTCTCTGACTGACACAGAGAGGAGAGCGCGGCCGCTGCTGTGTCAGAGCGAGGAAGCGCGGGCGATGCTGCGACAGGAGAGAGGTGGTGTGTGTGTGTGTGTGTGTAGCCTGGCCGTGTGTGAAGGATGGAGAGACGGCAGTGATGGAGAGACGGCAGTGATGGAGAGACGGCAGTGATGGAGAGACGGCAGTGATGGAGAGACGGCAGTGATGGGGTGAAGGCAGTGATGGGGTGAAGGCAGTGATGGGGTGAAGGCAGTGATGGGGTGAAGGCAGTGATGGGGTGAAGGCAGTGATGGGGAGAGGGGAGTGATGGGGTGAAGGCAATGATGGAGAGACGGCAGTGATGGGGTGAAGGCAATGATGGGGTAAAGGCAATGATGGGGAGAGGGGAGTGATGGGGTGAAGGCAATGATGGGGAGAGGGGAGTGATGGGGTGAAGGCAATGATGGGGAGACGGCAGTGATGGGGTGAAGGCAATGATGGGGAGAGGGGAGTGATGGGGAGAGGGGAGTGATGAGGGGAGTGATGGGGAGAGGGGAGTGATGGGGAGAGGGGAGTGATGGGGAGAGGGGAGTGATGGGGTGAAGGCAATGATGGGGAGAGGGGAGTGATGGAGCACTCATTCAAAACCTATGGTGAGTTGAGTCACATTATAAATGTTATTTAATTATAAGTATGCACTGCTACACTACAACTGCGTCCATAGCCTCGCCCCCTTATGACCAAAGCCCCGCCCCTGCCACACCTCCATCCCCGCCCTGCCGGGCCATGGAAGAATGGTCTTGCTTGAAACCGGTCCCTGGTGCAAAAAAGGTTGGGGACCACTGCTCTAAGGTAAGAAGGCATTGATTATTTGTTAACGTATCTCGGACCAGTCTAGACCCATTGTTTCCAAGCACCTTGTAAATGGGAGGTGACTTGCCTTGTAGAAAAGAGGGGTTACCTTGAAAGGGAAGAAACATTGAGATGTGGGGGTCAAGACCGCTAACTCGTCTAGCTTGACGCCATCCCAAGATTACCGACCACAATAGAGGATTATCTCTAACCTCCACTGGAATTTCAGCATTTCGTAGGTGAAGCAATGCTGGGAGGCTGAAGGGTCTACACATGGCCTCATCTATTGGGGTATTAGTGAAGCGATTAAAGGCATGTATCCAATCAAGGGAATGGCGAAAAGCAGCCGCTATACTGTAGAGGCGTAAATTTGGGAGATTAAGTCCACCCAAAGATTTGGTTTGCTGTAGCTTAAAAACACTAATTCTAGAGCCCCCTTCTGAGCCCCAAATAAATTGGCAGAAGGCTTGTGTCAGTAGCCCATCAGCTTTAGAAAGTAGAACCGGGAGCGTCTGTAAAAGAAAGAGTATTTTAGGGAAAGAGATCATTTTAATTAGATGGGCTTTACCTGCAAAGGATAATTTAAGGGATTTCCAGGATTGAATTTCTTGTATAACTACAGAAATAAGAGGCTGAACATTTAATTTATAGATATCATGAGGATTTGATGGTAGGTCAACGCCAAGATAAGGTAAAGAATTTCTCCTCCACTGAAAGGGAACGGCCACCGTTTCTGAGCAATTTTAAAAATAGCTAAAGCATGAGTTTTATTAAAGTTTATACGAAATCCCGAAACTGCTCCAAAATCATTAAAGGCATCCATTATAGAGGAAATGGCTTCCTTAGGATTGGATATCATGAGTATGCCCCATATGCTGACCCATAAGATGCTCCATAGATTATACCCCCATAAGATGCTCCATAGATTATACCCCCATAAGATGCTCCATAGATTATACCCCACACATTATGCCCCCGTAAGATAATCCATAGATTATACCCCATATGCTGCTGCTGCAAATTAAAAAAAAGAATGGCATACTCACCTCTCCATCGCTGAGGGACAGGTGCTGGGTCCTGAGCAGGCGGAGACACTGGCGCGCTATGGGAGCCAGTTGCCATGGTCGACGCTGGCTCAGAACCAGACACCTGCGATATTCACCTGTCCCGGGTGCATCGCCGCTGTCTTCCAGGTCCTCTGCAGTGACGTTCAGCAGAGGGCACGCACTAACCACGTCATCGCACCCTCATCTGTCTGAGCATCACTGACAAAGGACGCAGCAGACAGCGGTGAGCAGCGATGGACCAGAGACAGGTGAATATCGCATATACTTACCCCTCCTGACGCAGTCTCTGCAGCCGCGCTTCTCTCACGGTTTCCGGCAGCGCATATTCATGACTTTAATGAGCGGTACCACGTGACCGCTGAAGGAAGGAGCCTGAGACCGTGAAACAAGCATGGGGGCTGCAGAGACGCATCAGGGGGGTCAGCATGACCTGACACCCGTGCTCCCCCACCGACACCCTGGCGTTGTCACGTGCACCGTCCTGTGTGACACGGCCAGCAGGCCGGTAACTAATACAACAGGACACGGCCTGTGTAATTGTCCAGTGTGACGCGGCCCGCAGGCCGGTAACTAATACAAGACAAAGGGGATAAGGAAACATTTTCAACGGTGGGCCAGCCGATAGGGAACGGGGGACGTGGAGACCTTCTGCACTCCCCTGAGTCAGTGTCCCTAACACTCCTAACGTGCCCTATACAGGCTCCTCACCTGTCGCCGATCAGGAACCTGTCACCCTAGCAAACCCTACACCTATTCCTTACTAGGGAGCTGGGTGGTGCAGGCACTGGCCCCACTGCTGTACTAACACCAACATGAGAAAAAGTGACTAACAGGGAAACACTTAGCTTTGCTCTGATGCACTTGCTCCTGGCAACAGAGTCCAACACCTGAGTGCATCTTCCTCCCACCGTGTCCAGCACCCGAGTGCCGCCTTGGAGCAACAGAATCCAGCACCTGAGTACAGCTGTCCAGCAACAGTGTCCAGCAACCGAGTCCAGCACCTGAGTGCAGCTCTACACCATAGCTGCCACTCCACCAAGCTTTGCAAGAATTCTTCACTGACACCATTGCTGCCACTCCACCATGCTTTACACGAACTCCTCGCTGACACCATATCTGCCACTCCAGGACTCTGGACGAGCTACCCTGGTCTCTCCTCCAGCTCCCTCCTTCACCCAGGATGGTTGGAAAAGACCAACAATAATATCACCAATGTGAGTGAGCACAACTGACACACCTTTATTGAGTAAACACACCGGTTAGTGATTCCCATGCAATTACACTAACCACCACCGGGGGCAAAACTATCTCTAAGCACACCAGTGCAATGACCATACTGGCCACCGGGGGCAAAACTATCTCTAAGCACAAAGCTTAGAGAGAGGAAGAAAAAAAAAAAAGGTTACCAGTGCTCATCTGACATGATCCCGCATGGATCGTGACAGGCGTAAATGACTTGCGTATAAGCAGAGAGGGGGACTTTCAGCCCAAAAAAAATGGGCTGAAAATCTCGGCTTATTCGCGAGTATAAACGGTACTTGAATTATGTATCTCCCTTGTGAGAGAATCCAAGCATATTGGAGAGAAAGCCACAGAGTTTCTGATAGCTAGCATTACACCTGTTTTTTCTTATAATTGTCTTGTAACACATGTGGATAAAGGGGGTGTCGCAATCTGCCAGCATCTTTATGGATAATAGGAGTTTCCTGGGCACAAAAGATGTCGCATTTAGAGGAAACCACGACCTTCCACATAAAAGATCTTTTCTGTGGACTGTTAAGACCATTAACATTAATTGAACATATCTTAATCACCTTTTTTATACTTAGGAAAATGCTGAAGCCTGATAAAATCTGTGACCATCCATATGAAAATATTAATTAATCCAGAATTGAACCAGAAGGGAACAGAAGGTAACTGGAAAGAGTCACTGTAAACAATGTTTTTGTTTGTTTCCACTCTGACCCCTATAATCCTTCACTTTCTGATAACCCCACTAATCCCTACACCAAGCAAGGAACTGTTCATCTCTTCTTCAATCCTTCCAATCCATCTCGCCTCTTCCTCAGATCTGTTCCTCAACATACAATCCTCTGTCTCCAAACACAGACAGCCCTCTCATACCCTCTCTGCTCCCCCTCACTGCTGGCGATATCTCTCCAAATCCTGATCCTCGTCACCACATTCCCACAGTCATTTCTACCTCCCATCCACACCCAATCACAACTTCCCGTAACCACTCCAACCTTATACACATTCGCCCAGCCCCAGCTTCCCCAGTCCCACTAACAGGAGCTCTGTGGAACGCTCGCTCTGTGTGCAACAAACTTTCTTTCATCATCATTTTATTACCAGCAAACTTTCCTTCCTCGCCATCACCGAAACCTGGCTCACCTCCTCTGACAGAGCCTCTCCTGCTGCACTCTCATATGGTGGATTCCACCTTTCCCACACCCCCTCGCCCCCAGCTGCAAGCATGGTGGAGGAGTTGGTTTTCTCCTGTCAGATAACTGCTCCTTGACCCCAATCCCACTGCCGCCCTGTTGCCCTCCCTTCCTTCGAGGTGCACTCTGTGCGCATCTACTCCCCCTCCAACTAGCTGTCAGATACTGCCGCTCCAGGGTCAGCCACCACCTTCTTCAACACCTCGATCTACACTCACATGTCTGTAAGAGGGAGGAGAGATTCAGACAAAGTTCCCTACACAATGCGGATGCCGCTCTATATAACACCACAATAGCTGTAGCTTTGGAATCAGTTGCCCCTCTCAAACATACCAAAGCTCGCAAAATCAACAGACAGCCCTGGCACACCAGTCTGACCAAAGAACTGAGGCGGGCTTCCAGGGCTGCTGAGCGGAGTTGGAAAAAATCCCACTCCAATGAGGACTTCATCACATTCAAACAGTCCCTCACTACTTTCAAGGCCACATTCGCTGCAGCAAAACAAACCTACTTCTCATCTCTCATATCCTGTCTCACAACCCTAAGCAGTTATTCAACACCATCAATTCTCTCCTCCGCCCCCCCAGCACTTCCTCCCTCTCCACTCATCTCAGCTGAAGACTTTGCCTCATTTTTCAAGGAGAAGATTGATAACATCAGAGACAGTTTTGGTCAACAACCCCCAGTGCCCTTCCTCCTACCTGCCCTGCCCTCCTCCCCCAAAACCAACTTCTCCACCATTACAGAAGATTGACTCTCCACTCTACTCCCAAGATCACATCTCACTACCTGTGCACTTGACCCGATGCCATCTCACTTCATCCCAAACCTCACCACAGTCTTCATCCCAACCCTAACCCATCTCTTCAACCTATCACTAACTGGTGTTTTCCCCTCAAGCTTTAAACATGCCTCAATCACACCTATCCTCAAAAAGCCCTCTCTTGACCCATCCTCTGTATCTAGCTATCGCCCTATATCACTTCTCCCCTATGCCTCAAAACTACTGGAAGAACACGTCCATCTTGAACTATCCTCCCACCTCTCTTCTTGCTCCCTCCTTGACCACTTGCAATCTGGCTTCCGGCCACACCACTCCACTGAAACTGCCCTAACTAAGGTCACCAATGACCTACTAGCCGCCAAGGCCAAGCGACACTACTCTGTCCTCCTCCTCCTGGACCTGTCCTCTGCCTTTGACACAGTGGACCATTCCCTATTACTACAGACCCTCTCATCTCTTGGTATCACAGACTTGGCCCTATCTTGGATTGCGTCATATCTAGCAGACCGGACATTCAGCGTCTCCCACTCGCACACCACCTCCTCACCGCACCACCTATCCGTCGGAGTCCCGCAAGGTTCAGTCCTAGGGACCCTGCTCTTCTCAGTTTACACCTTCGGCCTCGGACAGCTCATAGAGATGATACTGAAAGCCATGAGATTCTATGTTGATGACACACAGATCTACATCTCTGGACCAGATATCACCTCCCTACTAAACAAAATCCCTCAATGTCTGTGCCATTTCATCCTTCTTCTCCGCTAGATTTCTAAAACTTAATATGGACAAAACAGAATTAATCATCTTTCGCCCATCTCACGTGACCCCCCCCCCACCCCCCAACGGACCTATCCATTAAACGGCTGCCCACTCTCTCCAGTCCCACAAGCTTGCTGACTCGGGGTTATCTTTGACACTGATCTCTCTTTCAAACCACATATCCAAGCCCTTTCCGTTTCCTGCCGACTTCAACTCAAAAATATTTCATGGATCCGTACATTCCTCAACCAAGAATCTCCAAAAACTGCAACCTCCTGCTCTGTGGCCTCCCCTCTAACACTCTCGCACCCCTCCAATCTATTCTTAACTCTGCTGCCCGACTAATCCACCTGTCCCCCCGCTATTCCCCGGCCTCTCCCCATTACCCAAAGAATCCAGTTCAAAACCCTAACCATGACATACAAAGCCATCCACAACCTGAGTCCTCCGTACATCTGTGACCTAGTCTCCTGGTACTTACCTGCACGAAACCTCCGATCCTCACAAGATCTCCTTCTGTACTCCCCTCTTATCTCCTCTTCCCACAATCGCATACAAGATTTCTCCCGCGCATCCCCTCTACTCTGGAACTCTCTACCACAACATATCAGACTCTCGCCTACCATGGAAACCTTCAAAAAGAACTTGAAGACCTACCTCTTCCGACAAGCCTACAACTTGCAGTAACCACCGATCCAACAAACCGCTGCACGACCAGCTCTACCCTCGCCTACTGTATCCTCACCCATCCCGTTGTAGATTGTGAGCCCTCGCGGGCAGGGTCCTCTCGCATCCTGTACCAGTCGTGACTTGTATTGTTTAAGATTACTGTACTTGTATGTATTATGTATACCCCTCCTCACATGTAAAGCGCCATGGAATAAATGGCGCTATAATAATAAATAATAATAATAATATACAGATGTGCAACATCAACTCCATCGTTACCAAATCCACCAAGCTTTCAGAATTATCCTGTATGTAAAAGAGAACATAAATATACAAAACATTAATTTGACCAACATAAACAATTAGCAGACCAACTAAAAGATCTACTCAGGCTTGGACTGGCACATAGGGTAACAGGGCAATCCCCCGGTGGGCCCTTGTGCAAATCTGGACCCCCAACCTTACTGTATGGGCAGTAATAGTCCTAATTCACTTTGTACAGAAAAAAAAGCAGCATCTCATTCATTAACTAAAGTATCCAGTTTATTATATAGAGGTATAGGTATATTTGGGAACCAGGGTCATGTAATATTTGCTTGCAGGCAAAAAGTGGGCCCCCAAAGTCAATGTTACTAGTGGGCCCTTGGCACCTCAGTCCGACACTGGATCTACTTATTCTGTGCGACTGACTAGTCAGTATCCCAGAAGAAGGGGGAAAAGTTCTGCCCGATTGGCCGAAAAGGCTACACGATTCCCTCTCTACCCAGACGAAGAAAATTCTATCATTCAGCACAGACTTGTTTTTAGTTGAAGAAAGTTGACAGCCAGCTTCCTCGAATTGTGTGTGGGTTCTGTGAGGGCAAGTGGGTTCTATTAGTGTAAGGTTACAGTTACGCATGAGGTTTTCTCCCTCTTCCAAGGAGGTAACCGTGTCCCACTCTCCTCTGTAATGTATGAGAAGCTTCAGTTGGAAACCCCATCTATATGTCACTTTCTTTTCTCTCAGAGTGAAAGTGATAGGATTCAATAATCTGCAGAAAATGTGAGTCACTGCCGATACATCCACGAATATTTTAATTTGTTGATAAGTGTGTGGGAGTTCTCCCTTTTTCTAGAAAAGAGTAGTAGGTCTTCTTTTATATGAAAGAAATGGATACGAGCAAAGAAATCTCTGGGCATTGGTTCAGGTATATTTTTGGGGCGTTGTACCCTATGGATTCTGTCAATGATTGTGTCTAATGGGGAGCAGTTAGGGATAGCTGCTTTAATCAAACCTTGAAGGAATCCCCTCAGTTCTTGAGGAGGAACATATTCTGGTATCCCTCGCAATTTTACCTTGTTTCGCCAAGAGCCATCCTCTACATCCACAAGTTTAGTTTGAATGACTTCCAATTCATCTGAGAGTTCATTATGTGCATCTATCAGCTTGTTGTGTGATTTGGCAAAGTCTCCCATTTTAATTTCCATATGAGATACTCTCTTGTCTAGTTCCTTAGTGTATTGCACTGTAAAAAAAAGACTTGCTGTGCTATTTGTTCAGGGTTCTAGTCTTTTGAGCTTCTTTTAACTGTATCACGTTTATAAAGACATTAAACTGTTAAAAGAAGCGGACTGACAATTATTCAAGAGGCTTCCGCTTGGGATTCGCTCATTATTTTCTACATACAAGGCAAATAAAAATGTCAGTGCCAAAGCTGCAACAAGAGGCAACTGAAAAGATGACACAAAAGATGCTTAAAGAAAGACACAACCAGCGTTTTCAGAAAGCACCTTCTGTTTGCAAATTTCATCAGGTAGCTCTGCTTGTAAAAGACATTGTGTGCACATACAGGGTCGGAATGGCCCACCGGAGAACCGGAGGATTATCACAGCTGACACACTGTGCCGGGTGTCAGGGGCGGTCACGGACCGCCCCCGACACGTTAACCCCTTGCACACCGCGATCAAACAGGTTCGCGGTGTACCAGGGGTTAAAGGGAAGTATCGGCAGGGAGGGGGCTCCCTCAGTGCTTCCCTGAGCCCCCCACGGCAGCGCAATGTGTAGCGCTGCTGCGGGGGGCTCCTTCCCTGCAGGTCCCCGAATCCAAGATGGCGACGGGGACCTTCGGGGGCCTGCAGGGATCCGGCTTCCTCAGTGCCTGCACAGCGCAGGCACGAAGAAGCCTGCTGCACTGCCTGTGACAGACCGCTGATCTGTCACAGTGATCTGTGATGTGACAGATCAGCGATCTGTCACAGGACAGTGATGTCCCACCTGGGACAATGTAATAAAGTTTAAAAAAAATAAAAAAATAAAAAAAATCGCCAAATAAATTAGAAAGAAAAAACAAAAATTCCCCCAATAAATTCATTTTTTGGAAAAAAAAAAAAAACAATAAAAAGTACACATATTAGGTATCGCCGCGTCCGTAACGACCTGCCCTATAAAACTGTCCTATCAGTTAAACCCTTTAGCGAACCCCCTTAAAAAAAATAAAAAACGAAGCAAAAAAAAAAAAAAAAAAGATTTATTATCATACCGCCAAACAAAAACTGCTATAACACGCGATCAAAAAGAAGCATATAAATGTCCATGGTACCGCTGAAAACGTCATCTTGTCCCGCAAAAAACGAGCTGCCATACAACATCAGCGAAAATATAAAAAAGTTATATATCGCAGAATAAAGCGATGAAAATATTTTTTTTATATAAAATTATTTTCATTGCATAAAACCGACAAAACAAAAAAACGACCTAAATGAGGTATCGCTGTAACCGTACTGACCCGAAGAATAAAGCCGCTTTATCAATTTTATCGCACGCGGAACGGTGTAAACGCACCCCCCCAAAAGAAATTCATGAAACCCTGTTTTTTGTTCATTCTGCGTCCCAAAAATTGGAATAAAAAGCGATCAAAAAATGTCACGTGCCCGAAAATGGCACCGATAAAAACGTCAACTCGTCACGCAAAAAATAAGACCTCACATGACTCGGTGGGTCAAAATACAGAAAAATTATAGCTCTCAATATGTGGTGATGCAAAAACTATTTTTACAATAAAAAGCGTCTTTTAGCATGTGACAGCTGCCAAACAAAAACCCACCATAAATAGTAAATCAAGCCCCCCATTTTCACCCCCTTAGTTAGGGAAAAATAATAAAATTAAAAGAAAATGTATTTATTTCCATTTTCCCGTTAGGGCCAGGGCTAGGGTTAGGGCCAGGGCTAGGGTTAGAATTGGGGGGTTTCCACTGTTTGGGCACATCCGGTGCTCTCCAAATGCAACATGGCATCTGATCTCAATTCCAGCCAATTCGGAGTTGAAAAAGTCAAATGGTGCTCCTTCCCTTCCAAGCTCTGCCAAGCGCCCAAACAGTGTTTTACCCCCACATATGGGGTATCAGCCTACTCAAGACAAATTGCAAAACAACTTTTGGGGTCCAATTTCTCCTGTTACCCTTAGGAAAATAAACAATTGGGGGCAAAAATATCATTTTTGTGGAAAAATATGATTTTTTTATTTTCACGCCCGGGCGTTATAAACTTCTGTGAAGCACTTGGGGGTTCAAAGTGCTCACCACACATCTAGATAAGTTCCTTAGGGGGTCTAGTTTCCAAAATGGGGTCACTTGTGGGGGGTTTCCACTGTTTAGGTACATAAGGGGCTCTCCAAAGGCAACATGACACCCGCAGACCATTCCATCAAAGTCTGCATTCCAAAACGTCACTACTTCCCTTCCGAGCCCCGACGTGTGCCCATACAGTAGTTTTCTCCCACATATGGGATGTCAGTGTACTCAGTACAAATTGGACAACTTTTGGGGTCCAATTTCTCCTGGTACCCTTGGGAAAATAAAAAAAATAAAAAATTGGTGACTAAAAGATCATGTTTGTGGAAAAAATACGATTTTTTTTATTTTCATGCCCGGGCATTATAAACTTCTGTGAAGCCATTGGGGGTTCAAAGTGCTCACCACACATCTAGATAAGTTCCTTGGGGGGGGGGGGGGGGTCTAGTTTCCAAACTGGTGTCATTTGTGGGGGGTTTCCACTGTTTAGGTACATCAGGGGCTCTCCAAACGCAAAATGGCATCCGCTCTCGATTCCAGCCAATTTGACATTCAAAATCTCAAACGATGCTCCTTCCCTTCTGAGCACTGCTCTACACACATGGGGTATCTGTGTACTCAGGAGAAATTGCACAACCAATATTGTGATTTATTTTGTCCTGAAACCCTTGACAAAAAAAGTAAGAAAAAAAAACGGTGTCCAAAGATAAATTTTGGGGGAAAAAAGATTTAAATGTTCATTTTTTTCCTTCCACATTGCTTCAATTCTTGTGAAGTACCTAAAGGGCTAATACACTTCTTGAATTTGTTTTTTGAACACCTTGAAGGGTGCACTAACATGTCACGAAAAAAAAAAAAGACAGTCTCAGAATCGGCAGGATCCGTTAAAGTGTTGTAGAGTTATAAGCACATAAATGACAGTGGTCTGATTTCACAATTAAGGCCTGATTTCACAATTAAGGCCTGGTCTTTTACCTATAAAATGGCTTGGTCGTTAAGGGGTTAAAGCAATAGGTCTCCAAAACAGGAAATTCACAAAATAAATGAGAAACGAATGGGAGGAAACTGGCGTCAATGTCTGACCAAACTAAGAAACCGCCTAAAGGAAATGGGATTTACATACAGAAAAGCTAAACAAAAGCCATCATTAACACCTTAACAGAAAAAAAAACAAGGTTACAATGGGCTAAGGAAAAGCAATCGTGGACTGTGGATGAAAGTCATATTCAGTGATGAATCACAAATCTGCATTCTGCAAGGTGATGCTGGAACTTTTGTTTGGGGTTGCATGTCAGGTAAAGGCAATGGGGAGATGGCTGTCATTACATCAATAAATGCACAAGTTTATGTTGATATTTTGGACACTTTGCTTATCATCCCATCAATTGAAAGGATGTTTGGGGATGATGAAATTATTTTTCAAGATAATGCATCCTGCCATAGAGCAGGAACTGTGCAAACATTCCTTGAAAAAGACACAAGGTCAAAGTCATGGCCTGCAAATAGTCCAGCTCTCAATCCAATAGAAAATCTTTGGTGGAAGTTGAAGAAAATGGTCCATGACAAGGCTCCAACCTGCAAAGCTGATCTGGCAACAGCAATCAGAGAAAGTTGGAGCCAGATTGATGAAGAGTACTGTTTGACATTCATTAAGTCCATGCCTTAGAGACTGCAAGCTGTTATAAAAGCCAGAGGTAGTGCAACAAAATACTAGTGATGTGTTGGAGTGTTTTTTGTTGGATTGTTTTCCATGATTCCATATTTTTTTATTTCAGAATTGAGTGGATTCCATGATTTTTTCCCTATGCTTGGTTTAAAAAAAGTAACCATTACAGACTACATTTTTTGTTCTTGATTTCTTTTAGTGTTTCTTAAAGCCAGAAAGTTGCCATTAGTTTTGTGCCATGTCTGATCTGTTTTTTTTCTACAAAATTAAACTGAATGAACATCCTCAAGGCCAGTGATTCCATAATTTTTTGCCAGGGTTTGTACAGTCCCTGGCAATGAGAAAAAACTTTGTCCAGCTCCACGATGTAGTGAAAAATATTCTTTATTCACTCAATAGAAATGAGGTTTAAAAGCCAGCATGAGTTACAAGGCATGCGATCGATCTACGCGTTTCGAGTTGCTAGGCACTCTTAATCATGATACGCAGCTTTGTCCATGGGTAGATCTTATATACTCTATCCGGTCTACACACCGGTTAAATAATTAATTAAAACAAATAGTTTTCTCTCCAACAATCACAATTACATATAACAATTTGATTCATTAAGATACAATATTATCGCCTTTAGTAGTATTTTATTTCATAATTTTTATTCATTATTCTCTTGTTATTATCCATGAAAAGATGAAGCAAACTTCTGAAATAGAAGAAAAACATAACAGATCTCAATGTTGCAACCATTCACAACAGTAAAATTCACATAGATACAATTTTTTTCAAAATGCATGCGGTTTTCAATTACATGTCAAGTTTTTATTTCTTTTTTGTGCAATGTTAATTTTAGCACAACAGAACATTTTTTAGTATACACATGTATACAAAGAAGGGGGAGAAAAAAAAAAAAAAAAAAATTTAAAATTGAAAAAAAATTTTTCAGGGTATATGATTTTTTTGGTTATATGCACAGCCAAAAAACATTTAATTCTTTTATTACCCCATCAAACACCAATCATAAAAATCCGTTCTGATGCATTTAATGAAAAGTCGTTTTCATAAACTTTTTTTTGTTCTATTTAATTTTTAGTTTATATCTGGAAAAAAAAAAAAAAAAAAAAAAACTTCATGTACTGAAAAAAAAACTGTTCTAATGCTTATATAGAAAGATAATTGTCATACACTTTCCCAAATAAATGAAATATTTCTTAAGTAACTGTACAACATAAAACTATGTCGAATATTTTGGTTTTTATATTTTAACCCCTTAGCGACAGAGCCAGTTTGCAGCTTAATGACTAGGCCAATTTTTACAATTCTGACCACTGTCCCTTTATGAGGTTATAACTCTGGAACGCTTTAATGGATCCCGCTGATTCTAAGACTGTTTTTTCGTGACATATTGTACTTCATATTAGTGGTAAAATTTCTTCGATAAGTCTTGTGTTTATTTATGAAAAAAATGGAAATATGGCGAAAATTTTGCAATTTTAAAACTTTAAATTTTTATGCCCTTAAATCAGAGAGATGTGTCACACAAATTTCTTAATAAATAACATTTCCCACATGTCTACTTTACATCAGCACAATTTTGGAAGCAAAATTTTTTTGTTAGGAAGTTATAAGGGTTAAAAGTTGACCAGCGATTTCTCATTTTTACAACAAAATTTCCAAAACCATTTTTTTTTTTTTTTTAGGGACCACATCATATTTAAAGTCATTTTGAGGGGTGCACATGACAGAAAATAACCAAAAGTGGCACCATTCTAAACATTAGACCCCTCATGTGCTCAAAACCACATTCAAGAAGTTTATTAACCCTTTAAGTGCTTCACAGGAACTAAAGCAACGTGGAAGGAAAAAATTAATATTTAACTTTTTTTTTGCAAAAAATTTACTTCAGAACCAATTTTTTTTATTTTCACAAGTGTTAAAAGAGAAAATCAACCACAAAATTTGTTGTACAATTTCTCCTGAATACGCCGATACCCTATATGTGGGGGTAAACCACTATTTCAGCACACGGCAGAGCTCGCAAGGGATGGAGCGCCGTTTGACTTTTTCCAACGCAGAATTGGCTGGAATTGAGATCGGATGCCATGTTGCGTTCGGAGAGCCCTTAATGTGCCTAAACAGTGGAAACCTCCAACAAGTGACCCCATTTTGGAAACTAGACCCATTAAGGAACTTATCTAGATGTGTGGTGAGCACTTTGAACCCCCAAGGGCTTCACAGAAGTTTATAACGTAGAGCCGTAAAAATAAAAAATCCATTTTTTTTCCACAAAAAAGATCTTTTCGCCCCCAAATTTTTATTTTTACAAGCGTAACAGGAGAAATCATACCCGCACAGTTGTTATGCGATTTGTCCTGAGTACGCCGATACCCCATATGTGGGGGGGAACCACTGTTTGTGCGCATGGGAGAGCTCGGAAGGGAAGGAGTGCCATTTTGGAATGCAGACTTTGATGGAATGGTCTGCGGGCATCATGTTGCGCTTGCAGAGCCCCTGATGGGCCTAAACAGTGGAAACCCCCCACAAGTGACCCCATTTTGGAAATTAGACCCCCTAATGAACTTATCTAGATGTGTGGTGAGCACTTTGAACCCCCAATCGCTTCACAAAAGTTTATAAACGCAGAGCCGTGAAAATAAAAAGTCTTTTTTTATTTCCACAAAAGTTATTTTTTAGACCCCAATTTTTAGACCCCCAAAGTTGGCAAAAATAGTGGAAACCCCTCAATTCTTGCTCCAACCCTAACCCCAACACACCCCTAACCCTAATCCCAACCCTAATTCTAGTTCGCCCTAACCCTAGTCGGGACCCGAGCCCTAACCCTAGCCCTAGCCCAACCCTAACCCTAACCCTAGCCCAACCCTAACTGAAAAAAAAAAAAAATATTTTCTTAATTCCATTATATTGGCCTATATAAGGGAGTGATAAATGGGGGGGTTATGTACTATTTTTTTTATTTTGATCACTATGATCGTTTATCATAGTGATCAAAATAATGAATGGAATCTGCCAGCCGGAGCCGGCAGATTCCCGGCGGGCGCACTGCGCATGCGCCCGCCATTTTCAAGATGGCGGCGCCCATCGGAGGATGCCGGCGGGACGTGGGACCACCGGGAGGGGACGGAGGGCCACGGAGGGGTACCGGGGACCCTATTTCTCTCTCCTCTGATGTGCGATCACATCAGAGGAGAGAGAAATTAAATGTAAAATCGCAGCTTTTTTTTGCGGTCGCCGTTATAGGGTTAATAACGGCGATCGCAAAAGCGGGGGTCGGTAAAAACCGACCGATTCATGTTCTCTGGGGTCTCGGCTACCCCTGGCAGCCGAGACCCCGGAGAAAATCCGACACTGGGGGGGCGCTATTCACTTAAATCACAGCGCTGTGGTTTTAGGGCGGTTTCACATTAGCGCTTTTTAAGCGCACGCACGGCCGGGGGTAGCTCCGCCCCCGAGCCGGCTCTCTGCCCGGCGTGCCCGCCCCTTGCTTGTAGCGCCGCCTCCTAGTGGCGCACCCCATCTTTAGCATAGGGTGCGCAGATCGTGCGCAGGCCGTGCGCTAGTTGCGCTTTGACCTGCACTGCGCACTTTTGACGGTGCGCCGTGCGCGCCAAAATCAAACTTTTCGGATTTTGCCGCGCACGGCGCATCGTCAAAAGTGCGCAGCGCAGGTCAAAGCGCAACTAGCGCACGGCCTGCGCACGATCTGCGCACCCTATGCTAAAGATAGGGTGCGCCGATCGCAGGCGCCGCTGTGCGCTAGGAGGCGGCGCTACAAGCAAGGGGCGGGCACGCCGGGCAGAGAGCCGGCTCGGGGGCGGAGCTACCCCCGGCCGTGCGTGCGCTTAAAAAGCGCTAATGTGAAACCACCCTTAGTACCCTCAATTACCGCCGTTAAAAGGCGTATCGGCGGTCATTAAGGGGTTAAACATGCAGATTCGAAAAACGGCATGAAAATACAGTTCTGTGCACAAAAAATACCCCATGAAAAACCTAGCAAAAAAACTCTGCCATATTTCCACATATTTTAGTAGCTAGCAGCACATTTGAAAAAGCACATTTGAAAAAGCCTCTAGTTTTCAACCCTTTCCTCTTTGAAACATCTATCTTATCACATTTATAATGAATCTTCATGTTCTGATTAAACATATACTAAAATATGTGGAAATATGGCAGAGTTTTTTTGCTAGGTTTTTCATGGGGTATTTTTTGTGCACAGAACTGTATTTTCATGCAGTTTTTCGAATCTGCATGTTTAAAATATAAAAACCAAAATATTCAACATAGTTTTATGTTGTACAGTTACTTAAGAAATACTTCATTTATTTGGGAAAGTGTATGACAATCTCTCTATATATGCATTAGAACGGTTTTTTTCAGTGCATGAAGTTTTGTTTTTTTTTCCCAGATATAAACTAAAAATTAAATATAACAAAAAAAAGTTTATGATAACGACTTTTCAATAAATGCATCAGAACGGATTTTTATGATTGGTGTATGATGGGGAATAAAAGAATTAAATGTTTTTTGGCTGTGCATATAACCCAAAAAATCATATACACTGAAAAAAATTCTTTAGAACAGTGCAAATTGGAGTTTTTTTATTTCCCCTTTAAACGAACGTATTATGGCTGTGTGCACATTTGGTGCGCTAATTGAAATAATCCCTGAAAAAAAATTTTCAATTTTAACATTTTTTTTTTTTTCAAAAAGTTTTTTTTTCTTCTTCTCCCCCTTCTTTGTATACATGTCTATACTAAAAAATGTTCTGTTGTGCTAAAATTAACATTGCGCAAAAAATAAAAATTTGACATGTAATTGAAAACCGCATGCATTTTGAAAAATTGTATCTATGTGAATTTTACTGTTGTGAATGGTTGCAACATTGAGATCTGTTATGTTTTTCTTCTATTTCAGAAGTTTGCTTCATTTTTGCATGGATAACAAGAGAATAATGAATAAAAATTAAGAAATAAAATAAAGATAAAATACTACTAAAGGCGATAATATTGTATCTTAATGAATCAAATTGTTATATGTAATTGTGATTGTTAGAGAGAAAACTATTTGTTTTATATTTGTTTTAATTATTTAACCGGTGTGTAGACCGGATAGAGTATATAAGATCTACCCATGGACAAAGCTGCGTATCATGATTAAGAGTGCCTAGCCACTCGAAACGCGTAGATCGATCGCATGCCTGTTAACTCATGCTGGCTTTTAAACCTCATTTCTATTGAGTGAATAAAGAATATTTTTCACTACATCGTGGAGCTGGACAAAGTTTTTTCTCATTGCCTTGGATTGTGCGCTTTGACACAGCGGTCTCGTGCTCCGATGTTGGAATGCCGTATCTGGTGAGCTGGATTTGTATCCTGATTTGTTGTATAGTCCCTCCATAGCTGGGTGTCCAGTTGAGACACAGCAACTTACACTATTCACACCAAGTAGGTTTTAACATGACAGTTTAGGTCTGTCCCGATGGGGTACGTCTTGTCACGGTGGGATAGCTTTATGCTTTGACCAAAAATGGAGATTAGACCTACCGGTAATGTTATTTCCAGTAGTCCATCCTGACAGCACCATGGAGGTTGTCCTTCCTTCATCCTTACAGGGACAGGAAATGCACAAGAGGTTAAAAGGTCCCCTCCCACTTCCACACTCCAGTGATTTTTTCAAGTACCACACCAGTATGGATGCAATTTATTGAGATTTTGTACAAGCAAATCATTACAAATACAAATCTTCAGGAGGGAACTACCAGTGCTGTCAGGATGACTGATGGAAATATTACCGGTAGGTCTAATCTCAGTTTTCCAGGAAGTTCCTCCTGACCGCACCATGGAGAATACCAAAGTAGGAATTGCTTTGGGTGGGACCACTGCTTGTAGCACTTTACAACCAAAGGTCTGTCTGGCTAGCTGCTAACGTGTCCAATTTATAGTGTCTACAGAAAGTGTTTAGAGTAGACCAGGTGGCGGTCCTGCATATTTGCTCTACTGAGGCTTCTGCCCTCTCTGCCCATGACATTGACATTGTGAAGGGTTAATACTAAAATCAGAGTTGAAGTTTCGTTTTAGCCATTCTCTGAAGGTTTCGTTTCTCCGTTTTTGTTGCTGTAAGATAAATTTTTATAATTGGCATGGGCTGTCATGAAACCAGACTGTTCTCATCAGGTACAAAGATAAGGGAGGCGGGAGTGTAAAACTCTGAAGAATATGTCATTATACTATCTATTTGGATACGGACATATATGTAGTTTCCGGTTTTCTTGCAATATTATTGGCTTACAAAGTGAAATGATGATATTGGTACTCGAGAACTTTGCATAATTAAGCAAAAGATTATAAAAGATGTGACTAAAATAAAGGGGCTTAGTGATCTGCCTCGATCCTCCCGTACAGAGACCCCAGTCTCCGTGTGGTCATTTGAGTTTCTAGCAACACTGGAATAATTTGGACATCACTGGCTCAACCGTGAAGGGTTAATTTAGCCCTCCCTAAATAGCTACCTCGACACCATCACCCTAGTGGAATGCACTCTAAGCCCTTCTGGTATAGGTAATCCCTCAGCCTCGTCTGCTGAGGAGATAGTTGACATTATCCATCCTGCTAGATGCTCCTTTACCCTTATTTCTACCCCTTGTATTGGACAAAATTGTGTGTCCTGTCGCCACTCTCGGGTAGCCTCTAAGTAGCGCGTGATCGCTCGTTTGACGCCCAATGAGTGAAAGAATCTTTGTTTTTCGGGGATGGGCAGAATGAGGGTAGGACCATCTCCTGGTTTAGATTCTGGGGAGATACTATATTAGGGAGGAATCCTGGGTTTAGTTTTATTATGCGGTCCTCAAAAATTTGAGTGTAGGGGTTCTGGACTGACAGAGCCTGAATCTCAACCAGCCATTTGGCTGAGGAGATGGTTACAAAAAAAAAAAAAATACATGACGTTTGTGTAAGCTTTATGACGCCCATCTCAGATGTTGGCTTGTAAGGGGGTTCTGCATAGAGTGTTAAGTACCAGATTTAGGTCCCACAGGGGAACTGTTTTCCTTAAAGGGGCCTCAATCTCTGGATGGACTTTGCAAAACACGCTATCCATGGATGAGAGGCCAAGGAGAAATCAAAGAAAGTACTTAAAGCTGCTATCTGAACTTTCAGTGTGCTTGGACTCAGACCTTTATTAAATACTGCCTGGAGGAAGTCAAGGATTTGTGGGATATCTGGGCAAGCTAGTACCCCCATGGACCTACCACCTGAGCAAGAACTTCCTCCGAATCTTACGATAGATTGCACTCGTAACGGGCTTACGGCTGGCCTGCATCATTGAGATCACTGTCAGAGGCCTCTGGATTTTAGGATCTCCCTCTCAGGATCCCTGCTGCCAACTGTAGGTTTTCCTGATCTGGGTGCAGAACTGGGCCCTGGGAAAGCAGGTCGTCTGCTGTTGGTAGATGGTGCGAGACCTCCTGAGCCATCTTCTCCAGGAGGGGGAACCAACTTCGCCTGGGCCAGAAGGGTACCACTAGCATTACCCATGCTCCTTCCTCCTGGCTCTTTGAGGACTCTCGGTATTATAGCAATGGGGGGGGGGGGGAGCCGTAAAGCAGTCCCCCTTCCCATCTCTGATTCAAGGCGTCGACCCCTTCTGGATGGTCCGCTGGATTGAGGGAGAAGAATCTCTGTAGCTTGATGTTCTTTTTTGTCGTAAAGAAGGTCCAGCTGGGGGGGGGGGTTCCCCACTGATGGCACAAGTCTATGAATATCTTTTTTTTTCAATTCCCACTCGGTGGCTCGGACTTCTGGTCTGCTCAAATAGTCGGCTATGTTGTTCATGGAGCCTTGTAGGTGTACCGCTGATATGGAGCGAACATTGTTCTTCGCCCATGTGAAGATGCGGGCCGTCAGGTCCTGAAGCTTTCCATGTCTTGGGCCCTCCTGGTGGAGTAGGAAAGATACTGTGGTTACGCGTCTGACATGACCTTTATATGTTGGCCTTGTAGACTCGACCGGCTTAGTTTTAGCCAAACTGCTCGTAGCTTTCTGTAGTTTGAGGACTGTGAACTGATGTTTCTGGGCCATGTTCCTTGAAGGTACCTTCCTTCCAGATAGGCCTCCCATCCTTTCCTGCTGGCATCCAGGATGCTAGTCACGCATGGCGATATGATCCAAGGCACCCCCTGGCTGATGTTCTTGTGACTGGTCCACCATTGGTTTAGGGATTTTAAATTTATAATGGTCTGACTCTACCCCGAAGGGGTTTTTTTTTTTTTTTTTTTTTTACTGTGAAGAGAGTTGAAGTGGCCCTGACCTCTCTGCTTCTGGAACCTGAACCACTACTTCTGATCTTAGCAGATCTTTTACATCTGCCCATATAGGGTCTATAAGGGTTTTGGACTGGGGATTTGTAACTACAAACCATGCTGGGGGGGGGGGGGGGCTTTGTGAATTCAAGGGTATAGCCCTGGGAAGCTATTCTGGATCCACTGGTTCTGGGAAATGAGCCCCCATGCCTCCGAGAAGTGTTTGAGGCGACCCCCTACTGGTATGAAGTCATTGTCTCCTGCTCCTGGAACTTGGTCTGGAGCGAGAAGGGGGGGGCCCCCCTATATCCCCCCCCCCCCCCCCCTTCAGGTATTCCCAGCAAGCTGATCTCCCTTTCCCTCTATACTCCTGCCTTTGGGAAGGACGGGATCTCAGAAGGGAAAATATCTTGTTTTTTCCTCGGGGAACCCTTCTCCAGTATTTTATCTAAGCCCAGTACTAATACCTTTCCACCTGAGAAAGGTATCGCACAACTTATTTTTCAGCTGGTAATCCCCTGACCAGGTCTTCATCTATATGGCTTGGCGAGCCGCATTGGATAAAGAATTATTCCTGGCCTCAACGCACCAATCAGCTGAAGCATCCGCCAGGAATCCGGTTGCAATTCTCAACAGGGGAAGGCCCTCTAAGATCCCACCTCTAGGGGTTTTCGCTTTTAATTGGTGCTCTGTCGATCCATAGATGCATTGATCTGGCAACCGATGTGGCGGCTATGTTTGTCTTCATAACCGCCACAGAGACCTCCCAAGCCCTCTTTAGGCTGTGCACACACTCGGCGAGGAGTTGGCTGGTTCGCTGTGGTGCCAGAACCAATTTGTCCACAGTTATTGTATCCCCAGGCAAACACCTAAGTGGTGAAAAGACAAACATGACAATCGAAAGATCATCCTCAAAAGACTGCACAGCGCAGCACATATACTAATCTGCACCCAAAATATGCCTGGTGCATTTTACGGCTGTCTAGTGTAAATTTGCACTGTTCAAGTTACACAATTTTGGTAAATTTTCAAGCGCAATTGCTTTAAATTTCAAGTAACACCTTCAGAGAGAAAGCAAGAAAAGCTGGTTAATGGGAACCTGTCAGCACTTCCGGCCGATATATGCGGCCACTGCTTTTCAGGGCTTCTCTACAGCATTCTATAATGCTGCACATAAGCCCCTGGTCCGACCTGAAAGATAAGAAAAATAAGTTATACTCACCCGGGGTGGGGCGATGCAGTCCGATGAGTGTCACAGGTCTGGTGCCTCCCATCTTCTTGCAATGCTGCCTTCCTGCTTGGTTCATGGCTCCCCAGCATTGTGCTCCAGTGCAGGTGTACTTCTATGCCCTGTTGAGGGCAGAGCAAAGTACTCAAGCGTGCAGGCGCCATTCCTCTTTGACCTTTCCTGGCACCACGCACTGCAGTACTTTGCTCTGCCCTCAACAGGGCAGATGAGTATGCCTGTGCAGGAGCGATGATGCCAGGGCGCCATGAACCAAGCTGGAAGGTGCCATCTCAAGAAGATGGGAGGCACTGGACGCACGACACCCATCGGACTGGACCGCCCCCAGGTGAGCATAATAAAGAGAAATAAGTTTATCTTTAAGGTTGGATCGGGGACTTATCTGCAGCATTATAGAATGCTATAAGATCTGGCCACTGCCTTATCTACATCAGCCCCAACTACTGACAGGTTCCCTCTTTAAAGGGATGGCCACCCTGCCTAGCGTTAACAGAAGGTGTCTAACAGTCGAGATCCAGGTCCTGCTCTGCCATTACCCATTTGTCTGACAAAGTGATGTGAACTATGAGAGTTAAGTACACCTTGGTGTGATATGGCTTGCTTTTTTAATCAAAACAATGTTAAGTTCCCATGCACCATTACCATTTACTCATTACATGGTATTTGCTCATGGCCAGTGTGAATACTCACCTATGCATTGCACTTATATCAACATATTCGCTGGCTCAAATTAAGTCTTACAAGATAAAATATACAACTGCAGTTCTCCATTTGTGACCCTACGCTGCCATGTCTGGCAAGTGTGCAAGAATATCCCAAACACAACACGTGAAAGGAACTAACAAGTCTTCAGATCACTAAATCAATAAGACATTTAAACTGAATGTGTGGATTCTGCTCAGCAAGTTTAGGCAATTTGTTTAGCAATCTTTGAGCCTGTGTTTCTCCATGAAACATTACCTCTCCATCGGATGTTAAAGCCATTGAGTGATGGGAGCCACACGCCACTTGCACCACTTTTTTTGTAAGCGCTTCAACGCAGATCTCAACAGGGACGGTACCTTGGACAGTGTTACCATTCCCAAGCTGGTTGTACCCATTGTGCCCCCAAGCATAAAGCTCCCCATCTAGAAAACAAAGCAATAAAAAAAGGGTAGAATTACTAACAGCTGCACAGACCAAGACAAAAGGCAAGATTAAGTTTCATAACTCAAGACAGTTTGTACTACAAAAATGGAGCATTAGAAGCTGTGACTACTTGGGAGATCGCTTGTGTTGTGAAAAATGAAAGGTGGAACTGCTGTTTTGGGGAGGGTGAATACTGCAGCAAATGCCCAATTCTAGAAATTACATTTCAATTAGGTCTATTAAAAAGGTTTCAATATTCTTATTGTTAACTTTTGTATATTCATATTAAAAGTTTCAAAAGTATAAACAAGAAGCAGGCAGGTGTACGATGTATGCAGCTTCCTTGGCCGTGTAGACTGGGGCAGAGTCAGATCTCATTCTCCGTGCAGGGTGTGTGCTTGAGAGCTCACATACTGCTAGGGGCCCAGATATAGCAGGATGGCAAAATACAACCAGAAGGCTCAAAGCATAGCCACGGTTATTGCCATCTCCTCCTATAAGGGAGTTGCAGCTTCCATAACACTACCAGATTTCACTGCATGCAGTCAACGCAAAGAATTTGTAGCACCAAAAGATTCATATCAATAGGACTCGTGCTTTTTATGGCAATACATCTAAAATCTGATAAAGGGACGACTACTTCCTGAAATGCCGAAATGTGTACAGGAAAAGAGAAAGAATCACTCCATGCTGCAGCAGCCACATCTACCCTCCCACCCCTGCTGGTGACCATAGTTAAACATTGGATGAGGCAGCCGACATTGGCATAGTTGGTGATACCCCCCCACACCTGCACAGAAAGGAAGGAAAGGTAATAAATTACTTTACATACCTTCAGTACAGACCAGTACATGGGGGCCGCTGCCATAGCAAATGCCAGTTATTTTCTTGCCACAAAGTATATCAAGTCTTCTTGGAGCCATTGTGCTTTGATTATCACCAGTTCCCAGACAATTACTGCAATTCTGCCCAAATGCAAATACCTGGAAACAAGATTAGAGAGTTATGCGGTCTGAAAGCATGACCTATACATGTTACTGTGCACCCATAGACTAAAAATGGGCAAGAGTATCATGACGTACAGGGGCGGTATGGGACTGCACCGAGCAGCACAGATTGCAATGCAGGATTAGAATCATTTTTGTTTATATAGTACCAACATATTCCAAAGCACTTTACAATAAGGTAGGGACATGGACAGAAACAATACAATGCAACACATCGCAACAGTTACAGGAGGAGTGAGGACCCTACGTGCACTCTATAAGGATAAAGGGGGACACAATAGGTACTTTTTATTTACGGTCCAGCCACTGTTTTATAAGATTTTATAGATCTTAAGTACAAGACTGTATTAAGGTTACAAAAGTATTAAGTTACGTACCGGTAACGGTATTTTTCGGAGGCCCATGACAGCACCACGAGAGAGGGGATCCGCCCTATAGGAACAGGAAACCTACAGATACAAAAGGGCGGCACCTCTCCCACGCATCAGTTGGATTACAGAGCTTGAGAGGCTACCATGGTTAGTACACAACATATGATATATACAACCTATCTACCCTATTTAACAGAATTATTTCATACCATCTCCCACATAAGGTGATTCTATGAACAATCTTCTAAGGAGTGCACCCCTATATGTGAACAAGGGAGGGAACTAAGGGTGCGGTCATGGGCCTCCGAAAAATACCGTTACCGGTACGTAACTTAATACTTTATTCGGACTCCCATGACAGCACCACGAGAGAATTACAGAGATGTAAACTAACTTAGGGAGGGACTACAGCCTGCAGCACCCTTAGCCCGAAGGTGAGGTCTGAGGAGGCACCCATGTCTAACCGATAGTGGTTAAAAAAGGTGGAAGGAGATGACCAGGTGGCCGCCTTACATATTTGATCAATTGATACTCCAGATCTCTCCGCCCAGGATGATGCCATGGCCCGAGTGGAATGTGCCCTCAGGTTCTGTGGAGCCGGACCACCACCTGCTGTGTAGGCAAGAGAGATAGCCTCCCTAATCCACCTTGCTAATGTGCATTTTGATACTCTGTATCCTTTCCTGGAACCTTGGAAGGATAGGAATAATGCGTTCTCCTTCTTCCAAGGATCCGTGGCTGCTAAATATGTCAGTAAGCATCTTCTAATATCTAACGCCTGGAGTTTCTGCTCTTTAGGGTTGGTTGGGTTAGGGAGGAAGGAAGGCAGAACTATCTCCTGTGTCCTGTGGAATTGTGTTGCTACCTTGGGAAGGTATGCTGGATCTGGCCTTAGGATTACTCTATCCTGTAAGAACTCTGTGTAAGGAGGAAATCTGGAAAGTGCCTGTATATCGCTCACCCTACGCGCGGATGTTATTGCTACCAGGAATGCCGTCTTAAGAGATATAATCTTTAGTGAGGCGGAATCTAAAGGTTCAAACGGACTTTCTGTCATGGCTGTAAGGACTAAGTTTAAGTCCCACGGTACGCATCTGTCTTTGTGTATAGGTCTCGATCTGGCTGCTGCTCTGATGAACCTTGCTACCCAATAATCTTTTGCAATATCAGCTGCAAACAGGGCCCCTAAGGCTGAAACTTGTACTTTTAGCGTACTTGTGGAGAGACCCAATTCGAAGCCTTTCTGGAGAAATTCCAGAATGTTTCGTGGGAATTCCATCTCTGATGTCAAAGTGAAAGGTGGACAGGAAGAGTTTCCAGGTCCTAGCATAGATATTAGTGGTGGTTAATTTTCTGCTTCTTAGGAGGGTGTCAATTAAGTTCTTGGAGAACCCTCTATTTTTTAATAGTGACCTTTCAAATACCACGCCGTCAAATGAAGTCCCGCTACTTGTGGGTGGCTGACTGGCCCCTGGTAGAGGAGATCCGGAAGGTTCGGCAGTACCCAGGGATCGCCTATCGACATGGTCCTCAACCACGAGAACCAGGTCCTCCTGGGCCAAAAGGGGGCAATCAGTATGACTCTTGCCTGATCCTCTCTGATCTTCCTGACTACCAGAGGAAGAAGATTCAATGGTGGGAAGGCGTATGCCAGAGAAAAGTCCCATCTTATCAGTAGGGCATCCACCGCCAGGGGATTTTCCCTGAGGTTCAGAGAGCAGAACAATCTTTCTTTTCTGTTTTTTCTGGTGGCAAAGAGGTCTACCTCTGGCTGGCCCCATCTGCAGACAATCTGGCGGTAAATATCTTTGTTCAAAGCCCATTCTCCTTGTCTTAGAGCCTTGCGGCTTAAAAAGTCTGCTCTTACATTGTCCTTTCCGCTGATGTGGAGCGCGGTCAAAGATAGACAATTTCTCTCTGCTATCTGGAGGAGCCGTTCTGTTATCTGCATCAGAGCGCTGGAGCGGGTTCCACCTTGGTGGTTGACATATGCTACCGCTACCTGGTTGTCCGAGTGTATCCTCACATGATGGCCCTGCAGGTAGATAATGAGTTTCTTGACTGCCCGCTCTATCGCCAATAGTTCTCTCTGGTTGGATGAGACTTCAGAATTAGAATCCCACTGGCCCTGTACCACTACGTCCCCCATATGGGCTCCCCAACCGAAGGAACTTGCGTCTGTGGTTATAATACAGGTTATCTGTGTTATCCAGGGCACCCCTGACACTAGGTTCTCGCTCTCAAGCCACCATCTCAGTGATGTAACAGTTGAGGGGCTTAGACACATCCGACCCTGTAAGGAGCCTCCAAGGGCCCTGCTATTAATCAAGACGTCGTTTTGAAGGGTTCTGGTATGGAACTGTGCCCACCTTACTGCTGGGATGCATGAAGTTAGAGAACCTAACAGGGACATGGCCTGTCTGAGGGTCACAGATGGATTATCCATTGCCCGAAGAACCTGCTCCTGTATCTTTTGTAATTTATCTAGTGGTAGCAGGCACCGCTGAGTGTCTGAATTTAGTATCAACCCTAATAATTTCTGTATTTTTAAGGGCTGGAGTCGGGATTTCTCGTAGTTTAAAATCCATCCCAGATTTTCTAACCTGGATCTAGCTTTTTCTATCTGGGATTTACAATGACCCACCGATTTTCCTACAATCAAGAAATCGTCTAAATATGGAATGATTAAGACGTCAACCTCTCGTAAGTGAGCCATAACTTCGGCCACTAACTTTGTAAAAACCCTGGGTGCTGCTGAGAGACCAAAGGGAAGGGCTCTATACTGAAAATGACGTACTGTGCCCTCTACTGAAACTGCCACCCTCAGGAACTGCTGGAAGTCTGTATGGATAGGTACATGATAGTACGCGTCTTTCAAATCTATGACTGCCATAAAACAACCTTTAAACAATATTTTTATTGTTGTATTAATGGACTCCATTTTGAATGTATGATTAATCAAAAACTCGTTAAGGGAACGAAGGTTTATAATCGTTCTGAATGTGTTATCAGGTTTCTGGATTAGAAACAGGGGAGAGTAAAACCCTCTTCCCCTTTCAGCCTCTGGAACCTCTACCAGGACATTTTTCTGACATAGGCTCAAGACTTCCGCTTCTAAAGCCGCTTGTTCGAGATGAGAAGATCTTAAGGGGGTCAGTTTAATGGTGTCCCGCGGGATCTGGGTAAATTCCAACCTAAGCCCAGTGGATATTACCTTATGCGCCCAGTCACTATTCGTAATCTGTGACCATGCCGGGAAGAAGGATGACAGTCTACACCCCACGGGAACCGCTAGTCATTGATTTGGTTTCTTTTGATCTCTCGACGAGCATGTAAACATATAGCCCGTACCTCGTCTCCTTCTGTCTTCCCATCTGGGTCGATCTCTAACAGGCGAAGAGTTGCGCCTTCTCCCCTGGCCAAATCTCCTTCTACCAAATGGGCGACGGTAGGACGCTGATGAAAGGTTTGGGAATCTTTTCTTGTCGTCCCCCGCCTTTTCAAGCAGCTCGTCTAGGACAGTTCCAAACAAATATTCGCCCTCACATGGAATCGCACAGAGCTTTGCTCTGGACTGGATGTCTCCCTGCCAGCACCTTAGCCACAGGGCTCTGCGAGCTTCGTTAGAGAGACCTGCTGCTCTGGCGGCCATTCTCACTGCATCCGCTGAGGCATCTGCCAGGAAGGCTGCTCCCTCTTGGATGGTCGGTAGGGCCCCAAGAATTGTCTGTCTTGATGTACCCTGTTTTAGTTGTGACTCCAACTGGTCCAACCAGACCATCATGGACCTGGCCGTGCACGTTGAAGCCACTGCTGGTCTTAAGGACCCGGCCGCCATCTCCCAGGTGTTTTTCAGGAAAGTATCAGCTTTCCTGTCTAAGGGATCTTTAAGGGATCCCATGTCCTCAAAGGGGAGCGAGGATTTTTTTGATGCCTTCGCAATGGCAGCGTCTAATTTGGGGGCTCTGTCCCAAGAACTTACTGCCGGATCGTCGAAGGGGTATCTCCTTTTGAGGGCTGGTGGTAGCGACCCTCTTTTGTCCGTTTTTTTCCACTCTCTGTGGATCAGATCCTGTATCTTTTGATTTAACGGAAAGACTCTCCGCTTCCTCTGTTCCAGCCCACAGAACATGACATCCTGCATGGATAAATGGGGCTTAGGCTCCTCTACCTCCATTGTCCCTCTGACTGCTTTGACCAGCTTGTCTACCCGGTCAAGAGGCAGACAAAATCGCCCCGAGTCCTCTTCTCCTGAGGAGGACGAGGGAGATGAAGCTTGGGAGTCTCTGCTTTTTCTCCACTCTACCGAGGAATCAGACTCCGCCGGGACCTCGCCCCTTAGACTTTGCGGCTGAGACAAGGACTTTAGGGTTTCCCTCATTTCTACCCTGACAATGTCTCTCAAACTCGCCGCTACTGCGGGCGACTCTTCTGCCACTGTCTGCTGAATACAGGGGGGGAACAATCTTTTGAGGCACGCGTCCGGTAATGGGCATGCACAGAGTGCGCATTCCCTATGCTTATTTTTACTTGTAGCTTTTTTTTCCCTACAAAAAGAAAAACACAGAAGGGGGGTCCCGTCACTGAGTGAACTTTCACGAAGATCACTTACCAGTGCCACAATCAAGTACCGGAGAACGAGGGGGATTTCTTTCGGTCGATGCTCCTGTCTGCCTGGAGGAGCTCTTACGAGTGGACTGGTCACTTCGTCCCGCATTACTGTCACGGGACCCTTTCTTTTTCTGTTTGACCTGCCGAAGGTCATCCAGGGGCGGCAGTGATGTTTGCCGCTGCTGCCCTTGCTTCTGCCGCTGCTGCTCTCGATCGCTTTCCATTACCACTGCTGCTGCTGCACACTGCTGCATGTAGTAATGTGGCCAAGGCAAGGTACCCTGCCCAGGTCCCGCCTAAATACCCCTCCTCCGGTCAGCAGTATCCATGCCGCGCCCCTCCCCCCCCCTTAACGGAGCTCCCTACCCCAGCTGGCGCCCGACCCCGCGCCATCGGTGTTTCCGATGGGCGCCGCCATCTTGGAATCGCAGTGCATGCGCAGTGGCGCGCTGACCCGGAAGCGCCTCCTCCGCCCGCCCCCTGACGTCACCGCTACCCCGGAAACGCCGGAAGCCCCGCGGGACGCCCGGGAGCTCCGGAGCAGCGCCCGGTCGCAGCCCCCTGCACAGCGCTGCCAACATATCTGCGCCGCCGGAGCCGGGAATCCCCCGGGGGGGGGGGGGGGTATACTTACCAGCGGCGGCTTAATTCCGGAGACGGACATCCTCCGGACGCCGCTCCCTGCTGTCCACGCCACCGCCGTGACACCCATCCTGGGCCACCGTGGCACCTTCCAGGAGATCCGAACCAGGCCGAGGTAGGAGACCCCCTCGCTACCGGTGTCGGCTGGCCGGCCTGGGATCCAATTCTTCTGTAGGATCCCGTCCCCTCAGGAACAGAAAACCAACTGATGCGTGGGAGAGGTGCCGCCCTTTTGTATCTGTAGGTTTCCTGTTCCTATAGGGCGGATCCCCTCTCTCGTGGTGCTGTCATGGGAGTCCGAATAAATCCCTTAGGCTATGTGCACACATAGTTTTTTGGGTCTGCAGATTTTGTAGAGAAAACCGCAGTTAAATCCGCAGGACAAAAGTCCTGCGGATTTACACCTCATAATGGATGAGGTGTAAAACTGCAGCGTTTCTGCACCAAACAATTGACAGGCTGCGGTTTGTAAACCGCAGCAAAACCACGCAGAAAAACGCAGCATGTGCACAGCTTTTTTTTTATTTCCATAGGAAATAAAGGTACTGTACAACGCAGCAGAATCTGCTGCGGACCCGCAGGTGCAGAAGCGCTGCGGAACCGCACCGTGTGCACATACCCTTAGGGTATGTGCAAACTTTGCGGTTTCTGCTGCGGTTCCACTGCGTTTTTGGCTCTGCAGAAACGCAGCAGATTCTGCTGCGTTGTACAGTACCTTTATTTCCTATGGAAATAAAAAAAAGCTGTGCAAATGCAGCGTTTTTTCCGCGGTTTTCAAAACGCAGCATGTCAATTGTTTGGTGCAGAAACGCTGCAGTTTTACACCTCATCCATTAAGAGGAGATAAACTGCAGACAAATCGGCGGTTTTCTCTACAAAATCTGCAGAGACAAAAAAAAAAAAAAAAAAAAACTATGTGTGCACAATCCCTTAGGTTACAGTGTCTTGTCTTCATTTCATGTGCAATTTGAGCAGTTTTGTAGAACGTGGTTAAAATAAATCCGGTCTACAAGACTGATGGCAATAAAAAGTTTTAGAGGCAGAAATTATGGGAGTAGTTCGTTAATACCTTAAGGGTGTGTGCACACGCTGCGGAATCCGCTGCGGATTAATCCGCACGGATTTTGCAAAAACCGCAGATAATCCGCAGGTCAAAAGACCTGCGGATTATCTGCGGTTTTGCCTGCGGATTCACTATCTCCACAATGGTGGAGATAGGAACCCGCAGCGGTTTCCGCAGAAAGAATTGCATGTCAATTCTTTCTGCGGATTCAAAACAGCAGCAAATCCACGCGGATTTTTCCGCAGCGTCGGCACAGCGGGTTTTTTTTTCCCCCCCATTCATTTGAATGGTACTGTACACAGCAGCTAAAGCTGCTGCGGGGTTCCGCAGCGTTACGCAGCGGAATCCGCAGCGTGTGCACGTACCCTAAGGCAGCACATTCACCCAATTTATAGCCTCATAAAATATTGCAATCATATTATATGGTACTTACAATTGTTCGATTTTCTACCCAGTTTATGTACAAACAGTAAGTGTGCTGTCCCTGCAGAATTCATTCCTTGAACTCATGACCCAGCTGCTCCCTCAAATTTTGCAGTGACTCATGACTCACCCCAGAAAATCTGATCTCCTGTGTCTACATAGAGCTTAGAAAGATTCAGCCAGTCAGTTTAATGACATTTATATCAGATGTAATGGTAAAGAGAATTGGCTGGGTTGAAAAGTAAAATGAGCAATTGTAAGTACACATTGCCATATAATATGATGACTGCAATATATTAAGAAGATACAAATTTTGATGGGAGGAGGGCGGCTTTTTCAATAAGTCAGTTAAAGGGAATCAATCACCAGGTTTAGGCTTCTAAACTGAGAGCAGTATAAAATGGGGACAGACGAGGATAGCACCAAGTTACTTACTGGGCTTGCTGTGGTTGGGATATAACCAGTCTATCTACTGTAGGTCTGATAGCCTTCAATGAACAGTTCAATTTAAAAGGGAAGCCTCTTCCAAAAATATTTAGGACCACACAATTTTAACAGTTAAGCTACTTGGTCATAAATCAAGTGAGATGTTCAGAAAAGAAATTACGTTACAGACCTTGTTAACAGAACAAGCTCACTGAAGGTTTTAATTTATCACACTCTGGCCCATTTTAGTCTGCTATGTATCGAGATACACAGAGGATGTAGAAGGCACACTGTTTAAAAGTCTTACTGTAAGTATTGCAAAAATATAAAGAGGAATACAGAATACTACCAAGAAGGTGAACAAGTGAACATGGATTTTTGACAAAAGAAAAACAAACCCTCAAACTGAAACCCTATTAAATGGGTTGTCCACTACTCTGACAACCTCAATCCGTATGTTTGCTCCCAGTGCATTAACACCTATAATCCCATCTGGTGCATGTGCCGTTCTGGTGGTTGTCACTGGCTCTCCCTGGGATCACATGACATTGTTACGTCACGCGATCCCTGCAGCCGCTTCACTCTTCCCTCCTTAGGACATATCGCATACATCCAGAGAAAGTAAGCTGCTGATCTCGCTTCCTTCAGATGTGTGCGAACTCTCCAAAAGCAGGAAGCGTTAAGCAGCCACTAACTGGCCACAAGGATTGCAGGATGTAACATGCAAGCCCAGGAAGCCAACACTGACACCACTAGAACAGTGCCAGAAACATAGTGTATGAGGGCTCTTTTACTGGGAACAGAGATTGAGAAGGGGTTGTCAGTAGTGAACTATCCCTTTAGTCTTGTATGGATTGACCAAGCTTCCACAGTCACCATTATATTTGTTGGCACCAGTCTTCTCAGAAACACTACAGGTCCCAGCTACTGTATCTTAAATTAGACTAAGTAGTTACCTCCATCCAGAGAACCCAATGGCATACACCGAGGTACAGTAATAGCCCATACAACACCAGGGCTGTGGAGTCCGTCTGTATAAAATGGGCCGACTCCTAAAATATATTTGGTACAGTAGTACAACACAGGATGTGCTGTAAATGCTTTCATAATTTGGAAAGTTCTGAGACGTCCCATAAACGAATGTTCCTGATCTATGGATCTCTGCATTTAGTGGAGATGAATCTGTGCTGCACTTTATGTACCGTACATGCTCAGTAGTCCAGGGCTGTGGAGCCAGAGTCCGGGGGATTGAGGAGTCGGAGGTTTGGCTTACCGACTCCACAGCCCTGTCCAGCATGGCAGGAGCTCTTTACAGGACCATATACAGTAAGTTGTAGGTTACATAGGATACAATTACAACAAATCTCAACTCAAAGAAAGGAGTGGTCAAGGCATGACCCCACCCAAATCTGTCAGACAGATGTGTAATGTAGAGACAACATTTAGCAAAGTGTAATTATAGTGCGCTGGTCCATTAGAGCAAAGGCCCTTTTACATTTAGCGATGCACCAGCGATCCAACCAGCGATCCGACCCGGTCAGGATCGCTGGTGCATCGCTAAATGATCGCTAGTGAGCTTTCATACAGAAAGATCTCACAGCGATGCAGCAGCGACGCAGCGCACGATACTCACCTTTCACACACAGCGATCCTGCGTCCTCCCGCCCGCCTCCACGCGTCGCTGGACGTCACAGCAGGAAGTCTCAGCAGGAAGCGCCCGACGAGAAATGGAGCCGGACATTCTCGCGCGATCAGCGATGGACAGCGGGGGAGCCGGTCGCTGGTAAGTATCACACATAGCGATATCGCTAGCAATATCGCTATAACGTCACAAAACCAGTGACGTTTTAGCGATATTGCTAGCGATATTGCTTAGTGTAAAACCCCCTTAAGCGTTGAGAAATGCAATGGCATGTGGAGCCACCATCCAGCACCCGGCCTGTAGCTGCATCTCTTCACACCACACAGGAATGTAATCCTGAACAATCCCGTTAAGAACACAACAAAGCAGCTAAAATATGTAAAAGCCATAAACCCACTAACCTCATCATTGTCATTGGTGTAGATGACTTCATTTGCACATGTACCAAACACACAGGCTTGTTGGATGGATGCCACCTCCTGGGGTGATAATAAAGTGAATAACGGCCACTTCCCAAAATCCACCATGTTCTGAGAGGGATTCACCTCAGTTGTAGGTAATCTGAACACCTAAAAAAATAAAACAATTTATACCCAAGTATTGCACTAGATAACTACTAGCATGCACAGACATTTACAGAGCTTCCATACAAGTGAAGGTAAAGCTGTGCCTGAGCTCTCACCTTTCCACTGACTGCTCAGCACAACAGGATCCACACCCAATATACAGTTCTGCCATACCCAGCTTTTATAATATGCCAGGACAACCCCTTTAACATTGCAGTTTGTAGAAAGCTTACCGTAACTTACATGTTAACAGATTCCCAACCAGAGGCCTGCAGTGGTGGAACTGTCAAGCCTGTCAACATTTCGAAATGTTCTCGCTTCACCATGAGAAACATCTGTATGGTTCTCTTGGTGAAGCTGTGAGCACTTCAAAAGGTGTCGAGAATTAACCACTGTTGGACTTCTTACTGGACTGGACTATTACACTGCCATTAATGCAGGTTACCTGAAATTCCAAATTACTTATATGTTGGACCTCAACCTGCAGGCTGGAATTCTGTGATTCCCATAGTGTGGTGTCTTACAAAACCACGAGATGAGCAGTGTCTCCTCTTCACCCAGTTATCTGGATAATACCCTGCTGTGCTTATTGTTCCCAGTGTCATTTCTCAAACATTTCAGATATGTCAGTTTTAGCTATGAAGCCATTTTGCTGCATCTTTCGTATAAGATCAGATAGTGGAAACCTATCCATAGTGACCTGGGAGTTACCACTCCACTGTCCATACGTTAGGACGCTGCACAGAGATGGCATAGCTCTAGCGTGTAGCGACATCACTCCTAGACAAAAGGAAGAAACTTGGCCTGAATAATTATAATATTATATACACACACTTTTAAAAAACACTTTCAAAAAGAACAGCAGAGGTGCATAATGTATGCTCTGTGGGCATGATGACAATGTGCACAAACGGAGTCATCCCCAGCTTATGTACTCCTCTCTGACGCCAAGTGTACTCCTCCTGGCATCAGAGGAGCCCATGTCCAGAAAGCATATTCTGAGCTTCTGGACTCGAGCGCCTCTGTAGCCAGGAAGCGTACACCCAGCGTCAGACTAAGGGCCCCGTCACATAGCGACTCACCAGCGATCCCGACAAGGATGTCAACGTGTCAGGATCGCTGGTGTGTCGCTACATGATCGCTGGTGAGCTGACAAACAGGCAGCTTCACCAGCTATCAGCACCAGCGACAACGAGCGGGCGCGTCGCTGTGTACCTTAGTTACCAGCGCGCTGGTGCAGGGAGCTGGTAACCAAGGTAAACAGCGGGTTCCTAAGCACCGCGCGCCGCTTAGAAACCCGCTGTTTACCTTGGATACGAGCTCGCTGATGTCCCGCCTGCGGGAGACCAAAGACCCAAAAAAAGTCCAGAGCTTTCAAGAATGATCAGCGATACCCAGCAGGGGGGCGGTCGCTGATAGATGTCACACACAGATCTCGTTGGCGAGATCGCTGTTACATCACAAAACGTGTGACTCTGCAGCGATCTCGCTAGCGAGATCTGTGTGTGACGGGGGCTTAACACCCCATCGACTAGGCAAAGCCCTCATTAGCACAGCAAACGAGGACACTATAAAGGCTTTTTTTAAAACTTCGTTTGTACAAAAATTTATACAGGGAATTTACTCAAAGTGAAGGCTGCTGGGACATAACTGGTTCCTTTAAGGGGGAGTGCGAGGAATAGAAGCATGTTACTTCTTCCAGGAAGGAGCAGAAGTTTCTCATCACTGGTGTCTGTGTGCTTGGCTACAGTCCTATGTAAGCAGTCCCAGTGTAGAAAGAAGTCTATTGCTTTGTGCACTTTAGTGTGGTGCGTCTCTATGTGGCCATGGTGTGACCATGCAGCCACTGCAATGGGAGAGAGTGAAGCCCCCTGCACCCCCAGCTATGCCCTACATTCTGCAGCAGGATCCCAGCAATGCACAGTGATCTGCACACAGGACCGACCCAATAACCTCCCTCAGCACCTGCAGTACTACAAGTCTCAGCATTTCCTGCCATCTGACACCGCGCATAGAGACGAGCTCTTGTTACCTTGCTCACCGCGGAGACCGGCTCTGGTGCGGTTGTCTCCTCAGGATAGAGCACATATCTTGCCGGCCGCCAGTGTACACACACCGCGGGCTGGGAGCGCGGCGCTCGCTGGGGCAGCCTACGTCGGCACACGAACACCGGCCGGGGCGCGACAAATGCCATGTCACGTGGTAGCAGGACTCTACCGCACAGGAGAGGAAAAAAGGAAGCAGGGACGGAGCAGGTTAAATAACGTAAGCTGATTGGCTGTCAAACTCCAGGAAGGCGCTGATTGGTAGCTCTGTTCCCGCCCCTGACAGATAAAAGCAAGTATTAGCTGCTGCCGCGAGCTCTGCTCTCAGAGTCAGCTCAGTGTAAAGTTGTGGTGCCCGAGAGTGCGGTCAGGTGCTGGGAATGCCGTCTGTGAAGCCTGGGATGTTTTGGTTGGATGCAGGGCTGCCACTAGGAATCATGGGGCCCCATACTGGTAAAATTTTTGGGGCCCCCTTGAGACTCCACCCAGGCTCCATCCCAGCCCCGCCTCCACCCCTCGAACTGTCCAAAGTCCCACCGCTTTCTCTTGGAAAAACTCCACTTCTCACCAATCACACATTAAGGCCTCTTTCACACATCAGGTTTTCGCCGTCAGGCGCGATCCGGCGCTTTTGACAGAAACCGGATCCGGCGAAATGCAATGCCGGATCCGTTTTCCCCCCATTGACTTGCATTTGCGCCGGATGGCCATGCGTTTCATCCGGTTTTCGCTGGATCCGGCAATGTGTCGCAATGTGTCGCGATCCGGCGTCTGGAAAAAACGTCTACTGTAACGTTTTTTGTCTCCGGCGAAAAAGCCGGATCCGGCGCGTCCGGCTTTTTCACACCATGAAAGCCTGTGAGGGCCGCAATGCGCCGGATCCGGTTTTTTTGGTCTGAGCATGCTCAGTAGCTCTGCCCACAGGAGATATATAAAAGCAAGACAATGGGACCCTCAGCCACACCCAACATGCCACCCAAGCCAAGAACCAGGAGCAGGAGAAGGCAGCAGACATCTGCAGCAGCAGCACCATCAGCAACACCCCAAATGGAGCAGCATGCTGAACGGGAGGGGAGTCCAGAAGCAGATGAGAGACGGTAATTATCAAATCCCCCATTCCTCCAAACTAGGGCCATGGAATATCAAGATATTCATTGGCCCTTTGTTTCTCTTTATTCAACAGCCGCCAAAGAGATGCAGCAGCAGCACCAGCAGCACCACCCCAAGTGGAGCAGCATGCTGAACGGGAGGGGAGTCCAGAAGCAGATGAGAGACGGTAATTATCAAATCCCCCATTCCTCCAAACTAGGGCCATGGAATATCAAGATATTCATTGGCCCTTTGTTTCTCTTTATTCAACAGCCGCCAAAGAGATGCAGCAGCAGCACCAGCAGCACCACCCCAAGTGGAGCAGCATGCTGAACGGGAGGGGAGTCCAGAAGCAGATGAGAGACGGTAATTATCAAATCCCCCATTCCTCCAAACTAGGGCCATGGAATATCAAGATATTCATTGGCCCTTTGTTTCTCTTTATTCAACAGCCGCCAAAGAGATGCAGCAGCAGCAGAAATGGCATCACTGGCAGCAGCAATACCCACAGCCATGGAGTCTGGCCATCAACAGGACAGCACATCTTCTTCTGGGAGCCCTCCCTCGCATCGTCAGCGTTTGACGGTAAGTTTTTATTTCCAAAATCCATCATCTCTGTAATATATGTCTATTCATTGCCTTTTATTTCAAAACAGGATTCACAAGATGAAGAGGAGCTCCCAGAAGAAGAAGGATGGGGTGGACAGACACCTGGAGTGGGCTCACAATTGGTAAGTTTTTTGCATCAAACGCAGAAACACAACATCACACTACACACAACACATAGAAAACAATGTTCTGCAGACCACACACAGCAAACAAATGCCTACATCCAAAGACATAACATTTTTTGTTTTCTTCTCTAGTCTTCCCAATCTGGTGCTCGGCCAAGAGGTCCTCGCAGTGCCTCCCAGGGTCGTCGGCGACAGCAACGCGGCGGTCACCAGCGTGTAAGTATAAATATTTTTGCTTTGTTTTTTTGCACTTTTTATTTCATTTCTTTTGTGGAGGCTAATTATGTTATTTTTGTCTTTTTCTTTAACAGCCTTCACAGCGTGCTCCCGACTCTGACGGTGAGGATGGAGGGATTGATGTGGACCGCCTCATCGATCTCGTCAGAGAAAGGGAGCCGCTCTGGAATATGGCTGACCGCCGCCACGCTGACCTGATCATTACCCGACGACTCTGGGAGGAAATCTGTTCTCTCCTTGTGGGCCGCTGGGAGGACCTCGAAGCTCGGGCCCAGATTAAAGAGCGTAAGTATATACAGTAACGGTTGCTTGATGTAAACCAGTGTTTCCCGAACTCCAGTCCTCGTGGTCCCCACGGATCATGTGTTCAGGATTTCTATTTACTATGGAAATCCTGAAAACATGACCCCTGGGGACCATGAGGACTGGAGTTTGTGAAACACTGATGTTGTATACTAACCACTCCTTTCTCGTTTCAGGGAACAGAATTGTGAATCGGTGGCGGTCTGTGAGGGATCGTTTCAAGAAGGAGTTCAATAGAGATGCGGGCCCCGAGTGGATCTGGAGGACGCAGGAGCAAGTACAAGTACGCACAAGCCCTGTCGTTCCTCCGGGAAACAATGCTCACCAGAAGGTAAATATTACACACCACATGTGAAAAAAATGTTAGATGTAACTTTTTTTTTTTCAGCCAGGGCCATACCATGTCAGTATTTTAATTGTTATTTTTTCTCTTTATTACACAGCACGGTGAGCAGCACTCGGGAGCCTGCACGATTGGACCCTTCTGAGGCGATCCCTGAGGAGACCGGCACCGAGGGACACTTCGACCGCCCCGGTACATCTGCACCTTCCCAGCCTTCCCACACATTGGACCCATCTGTCCCATCCACCAGCACAGGAGCATCGTGGCCACCTACATTACATGAAGCTGCTGGTGAGGAGATCGCTTTCCCTTTACCCCACCCTTCTGCCCCTGCCGCCTCTAGTACACCTGCGGGTACTGGGCGGCAGCGGCAGAGGGGTCAGGAAAAGAGTTATGCGCAAGAGTTATTGCATCTGAATGCATCTTTCCAGAACTGTCTCAAAGTCTTGTCAGAGCAAATCGCCGCAGGCTTTCAGCAGATCAACTCCAGCATTCTGGAGGTGAAGACACTTCTGCAAACCATGCATTCAGAAGCAAGATCTTCGCCAAACCACACCTTTTTCAGGTCTGTTGTGGAGCGCATGGCAACACTATCTCCTACCCAGCAGATGCATGTAATGCATTCGTGCCACGGTGCTCTACAGCAGGTTACCTCCCAACCTCCACCTCCCACCACTGTAGTTCCTCCACCTGCACCCCCTCCAGCCACTTTCCATCCTCCCCCTCCTATTACATACCAGCAACCTCACCAGTACCAGACATCTCCCCACTTCCAGCAACCTGCCCCGTCCCAAACTCCTTCCCCGTCCCAAACTCCTTCCCCGTCCCAAACTCCTTCCCCGTCCCAAACTCCTTCCCCGTCCCAAACTCCTTCCCCGTCCCAAACTCCTTCCCCGTCCCAAACTCCTTCCCCATACAACTTTCCATCAACATCATCTGCTCCTACAGTCCCTGCCCAACCCTCCACTCCACCGCCCACCACCTCTTCTGCCTCCCACATGTCCACCCATTCTGTAGCTTTTTCCACACCTTCACCTCTAACTGTTCCTTCCCCACCACGATCCCAGTCCTCTCTCCACACACCCAGTGTCGAAGTGTCCCGCAGCCCCTCCAGCAGTATTTCCACCCCACAGTACACAGATTTGTAATGTTTTTTTGTTGTAATAAAAATGCCCATTGGGTTTAAAACCTTTATTAAAAAAGTTTTTTGCACTTTAAAAACATAAAAAAAAAAAAAATTTAAATAAGTTAAATTCGTTTCACAATGGTTGTCTGTCATTTCTTTCTGCGGCGAACTATGTTTTAAAAAAAAGGTTAAATACAGGGTATTTCAAAGGTAAAAAGGTATTCAAAACCAGGTATATAACTGTGGGTAAATTTTAGCTTTTTGCCACAGTTGTGTTCCTGGTTGTGTTTGAAGCAAAGTATTTCACCTAAAAAGTTGTGTTTATTGTTGGTGATTTCCTAACAATGTACACAACTTTTGTTAAAAGGTGAAATACTTTGCATAAAACACAACCAGGTACACACCTGTGGCCTAAAGCTAAAAATAGTAAGACCATGACAAGATAGCCAACTTTGGTTGGCAAAGGTATATACTGTTGGTCCAGAAGGTACACAAGTTTAGGGCACAAATCTTTCACACTCTGTCATCCCAGTGTACTCTGCCTTGAGGTGACATAAAGTATAGTGGAAAATTGTCCCTGACACCGTCACAGAACTTCTAGTGGTAATATTTCCAATGACAACATCCATCTTCGCCAGTAACTTGCTCTTCTCTCCAACCTGCACTTTCTTCTCTACAACCTGTCAAAGAAGGGCTGTAGGAACATGCTATATCTAGTTTTCCAGTAGCCAATCCCGTTCGGAAGGCCACAAGGGTCAATTTTAAAAACCGGATCCGGCGTAATCCGTCGAAAAACGGATAGAAAAACGGATGAACCGGATGAGACGGATCCGGTTTTGTCTGTCAAGAACAAGACGGATCCGGCAGAAAACCGGATCCGGCACTTCAGGTTTTACAAAACATTTGCCGGATCCGGCATTCCGGCACGACGCCGGATCGCGCCTGACGCCGAAAACCTGATGTGTGAAAGTAGCCTAACAGGTCCCATCACCAGATCACACATATAGCCTGCAGCTTTTGTTTTGGCCAAAAGATTTTTTTAAGCCGCCACCATAACAGGGTAAACTCTTTTTGCCGTGCTCTATTCTACTGTAACCTATTAAATATTTAAAATATGTGATACAATTTAGGTTTTTTCTATTTTTCAATTTTTAAAATGACCAATAATATCACATACAAGGGAAAAATACCACCGCACATGTCCAGACCACATAGTGACCTATAATACCACACACAAGGAGCAAATACCGCCAGACCATGACCAGACCACATATTACCACCACAGTGACCGAATAATATCACATACAAGGAACAGCACCTCACCATGACCAGACCACATATTACCACCACAGTGACTGAATACTACAATACTGAACAGTAATAAAAAAAACACGATACTATCACCATAAGTGCCATTATACACAGGAGATCTGTACTTAGTATGCAGTGTCTGTGTACAGGTAATACAGTGATCAATGACATTATACACAAGGCCTCTATACAGTGTATAGTGTCGGTGTATAGGTGACACACTAACTCACCAGTGACGTCTCTAGGTGAAGTCCTTCATCTTTGCTTTTCATCTTTCATCCAGCACAGACCGCCATCACGTCTTCCAGCCAGGGCTCGTCTCCACAGGAAATAACAGTTACCTAGAGCTCCGCTTGCAGAACATATTACTTAATTTTCCCAACCTCTACATTACATCACATGAAGAAAAAAAGGCAACATAGTGTCACTCTACACAGTAACAGGACCGCCCTCCCCCCATTTAAAACAGTATACTCAAAAAATAAAATAAATACATCACTGCAGTAATAATATCCCTTAATTAGACCCTGTGGTAATAATATCCCCCATTCAGCCATCCGTTCTCCCATCCCGCCCTCATAAGTATCCATTCTGCCCCATATGATCTCCCCATCTTGCCCCATCTGTCTTCACCGTATCCATCCTGCCCCATGATCCTGCACGATCTATCTCCAATCCTGCCCCCAGTGTCTCCAGTCATGCCCCCATGTCTTTGATCCTGCCCCCTGGGTCTCCAATCATGTCCCATATCTCCAATCATGCCCCGTATCTCATTCTGCCCCATCCTGTGTCTCACTGTCACATTCTGCCCCCGTGCCTCACATTCTGCCCCTTCCTGTGTCTCACTGTCACATTCTGTCCCCGTGTCCATTCAGCCCCCTCCTGTGTCTCACTGTCACATTCTGTCCCCGTGCCTCACATTCTGCCCCTTCCTGTGTCTCACTGTCACATTCTGCCCCCGTGTCCATTCAGCCCCCTCCTGTGTCTCTCTGTCACATTCTGCCCCTATTGTGTCCAGCATTCTGCCCCATCGTGTCCAGCATTCTGCCCCATCATCTCCAGCATTCTGCCCCATCGTGCCCAGCAATCTGCCCCATCGTGCCCAGCATTCTGCCCCCATCATGACCAGCATTCTGCCCCCATCATGACCAGCAATCTGCCCCATCGTGTCCAGCATTCTGCCCCCATCGTGTCCAGCATTCTGCCCCCATCGTGTCCAGCAATCTTCCCCATCATATCTAGCAATCTGAACCATTGTGTCCAGCAATCTGCCCCATCGTGTCCAGCAATCTGTCCCATCGTGTCCAGCAATCTGTCCCATCGTGTCCAGCATTCTTCTCCATCGTGCCCAGCATTCTGCCTCTATCATGACCAGCAATCTGCCCCATCATGTCAAGCAATCTGCCCCATCGTGCCCAGCATTCTGCCCCATCGTGACCAGCATTCTGCCCCCATCATGACCAGCATTCTGCCCCCATCATGACCAGCATTCTGCCCCCATCATGACCAGCATTCTGCCCCCATCATGACCAGCATTCTGCCCCATCGTGCCCAGCATTCTGCCCCATGTCCAGCAATCTGCCTCAGTGTTCATCATTCTGCCCCATGTCCAGCAATCTGCCCCATCATGTCCAGAAATCTTCCGCCATCGTGTCCAGCAATCTGCCCCATTGTGCCCAGCATTCTGCCCCTATCATGACCAGCAATCTGCCCCATCATGTCCAACAATCTGCCCCATCGTGCCCAGCATTCTGCCCCATCGTGCCCAGCATTCTGCCCCTATCATGACTAGAAATCTGCCCCATCGTGTCAAGCAATCTGCCCCATCGTGCCCAGCATTCTGCCCCCATCAAGACCAGCAATCTGCCCCATCGTGTCCAGCAATCTGCCCCATCATGCCCAGCAATCTGCCCCAGTGTTCATCATTCTGCCCCATGTCCAGCAATCTGCCCCAGCGTTCAGCATTTTGCCCATGTCCAGCATTCTTCCCCCATGTCTCTGTATCCCCCGGGCCCCCCAGATTGCCGCTCTTAAAAATTTTAAAAAATTTAAAAAAGTTCTTCTTACCTGGCCGCGGTCCAGCGGCGGGTGACGCTCGCGCTCCCTCCACACTGCAGCGCATCCCAGTCGGCGACTGACAGTGACGTCAGACGCCGGCGAGGTGCGCGCTGTGGCTGACGTCAGCTGCCAGCCTCCTATTAGCTGGCGGCTGTTAACTATTGACGTGTGGGCCGGCGGGCCCGCATTGTCAATAGCGTTTAGCTGCGGCAGCTCCGATGGCCCGGTCTACCTACCGGTAGGGGCCCGGTGACCAGAGGAGACCGGGCCCGATGCGGGCCCCCTCTGCCCACCAGGCCCCATACGCCAGTCAGGGCAGTAATGCCCTGATGGCGGCCCTGGTTGGATGAAGTGGTTATGTCTCTATAGAGTGAGGGATAACCTGTGCCAAGGTCAGGCAGAGACAGAATCAGGCCTCTGTGCAATAAGGGTGTGTGCACGATGCGGATTTTGCTGCGGTTTTGGCCGCTGCAGACCCGCAGCAGTTTTTGCTGCGGTGTACAGTACCATGATTCCCTATGGGAATCAAAAACCGCAATGCAGACGGTGCGGAATTTTCTGCGATTTTCAATCCGCAGAAAAAATTGACATGTCAATTCTGCGGATTCTGCTGCGGTTTGCCATCTCCTCCACTGAGGAGATGAAAAACCGCAGAGAAATTCTGCGGTTTCACCTGCAGATTAATCCGCAGCGTGTGCACACAGCTCTCTGCTCTGCATTTTCCTGCAAACCCATAGGGCATGAATGGAGAGGAGACCAGCGTGTGCACTAGTGATTAGTAGGGGTTATAGAGGTGCTGCGGGTGGACCCCCACTGATACAGAACTTGCCACCTACCATGTGGATAGGTGACTGCTACCAACTGGAAAAAAAGCATCAACAGCCTCAGACCAAGAGGAAAAGTCAGTACCCTTCTTGGTCTCATCAGTAAGAGGTTTGACTATGACTGAGAAGGTCTTAATGAACTTACAATAATAGCAGAACCTAAGAACCTCTATAAATCTCTAACATTAGTAGTTTGTACCCAATCAAGGATGGCCTGTACCTTCACGGAATCCATCTCCAAATCTTTAGCAGGAACCAAATGACCCAAAAACTGAATCTGCTGCACCTCAAATTGACACTTCTCTAGTTTGCCCGAGGATGCACATCTAGTTGAAGTTTGCACTGGTGTCAGTGGGTCCCTCACCCACATAGGTGTGGTCACAACCTCTGTGTTCCTTACACCCCTGCTGTTATGGAGATCTGTGGCCCATAGAGCTTAAGAGCTCATTTACTTATTAAGGAAAAAGTGAATTTCTCAGGAATAAAATATCAGATTGCAGATATCAAGGTATCAGCCTACTGAAAGATGCCAATTTTATTTGCCTAGGCAGTAGCTGCCTTGCACTGGTCACTAAAGGTGAGTTTGCTTCCCACCAGTACACCCAAGTCTTCTTCAGTGGCAGTTCTACCTAGGATTTTGCTGTACATTTTGTTTGGTATCATAAAAATATTGAAATTGCACTTTGTATGCCCTCTACAAGGTCCCTTATAAATGTATTAAAAAGATGGCCCAATACTAACCCCTGGTACCCCACTGTTAAAGGGAGCCTGTCAGATCATTGTAGCATATAAAGTGTCCCCAGAACATTGTTAGTGAAGCAATGTGCATCACTAACTCTTTTTTCCATTAAAATCGCCACTGTAATCCTTATCAAAAAGCACATTATATCGTTATCTTACCTGCTCATTTAGGCATAGGAGTGTGCTTCATTGCGTTCAGTCAAGGTTGTCCCCACCCACGCAATTTGAATGATGTCCTATGTTTTTTTTCCATTATGTGTATATAATATTATGTAAAATAGGGGGCAGGTCAGTGAGGGATCAGTGACCTGTCAGATGCCTTACTGGTGATTAGTTAATCAGAGCACCAGATGAAGCTTTCCCCCCCCACAGGCTGCCCCGAAGCACGGGAATATCATTAACTCAAAACTGAAAATAAAGATTAAACAACAACCACAAGATGGATTTCATCAACCAAGGTATCATTTTATCAGTATGATGGCACCAACCTGACACTGTAGGTTACTGAGCACAATCCTGCTGACGGGTTCCTTCTAAGGCCTTAACAAGAGTGGCCTGAGCTATCGCCAATCACTGATGTTAGCTGTATAAAAATGCCAGCATCTGCCCATTATGAAGCTCTTGTGCCTGCTCCACACATGCTGACTTCACTACATGCACTGATAATCATGGAGTGTTAAGAGATTTAAGGTATTTTTCGGATTATAAAACACACCCCAAATTTTGAGGAGAAAAATAGTAAAAAAAAAAAAAAAATTTTAATAAAATGATGGTGCTTATAATCCATGCGTTCTATTGCTTACCGGGGTGGTGGCTGCAGTGAAGCGGGAGTCCCAGGGTCGCTGCTGGAGGAGGCAGGAGTGGGGTGATGCTGCAGGTCACAGGCTGGGATGAGGGGGTGCTCCGATGTGCGGCGCGCTGCTGCCGGGAGTCTTCGATGGTGCCCGGCTCTGCCGACATTTTGTGACAGGCCAGAGCCCCGGCAGTTCAACGGTTTCCTGTGCGGTGGACTATGGGGGCGGTGCATGTGCAGATGGAGATCTCGGCACCAAGATCATAAACTGGCCACAACCAGGTGCTTCCCGCAAGATTTCAGGCAGAAGTGAAAAGAATTATCAGAAGAGTTGTCCAAGAGCCAATGATCACCTGTGGAGATCTATGGAAAAACTTGGAATTAGCAGGTACAATTGTTTAAAAGAAAACTATAAGTAATGCACTCCACCTCCATGACCTGTATACAAGCTCACCACACAAGCCTCCATTGCTTAGCAAAAAGCATGTTCAAGGACGTTTAAAGTTTTCTCATCAACATTTAGACAGGCTTCTAAAATACTGGGAGAATATAGTCTGTTCAGATGAGACCAAAATTGATCTCTTTGGATACCATAATGCACACCATGTTTGGAGGCCAAAAAGGCACTGCATATCATAACAGTGACGTTTAGAGGAGGGGAACATCATGGTGTGGGGCTGTTTTCTCCATGCGGCACTGGAAAACTTCATATAATTGAAGGAAGGATGAATGGACAAATGTTTTCCGAGACATTCTTGATGAAAATCTGCTACCATCTACCAGGATGATGATGAATCAAGAGTGGATATTTCAGCTAGTCAATGATCCCAAACACACAGCCAAGGAAACTTTCAATTGGCTTCAGAGAAAGAAACTAAAGCTGCTAGAATGGCCCAGCCAATCACCTGACCTGAATTAAATAGGAAATTCATGGAAGGATCTAAAGCTCAGAATTCATAGAAGGAGCCCATGGAACATTCAGGATTTGAAAAGTGTTTGCTTGGAAGAATGGGCCAAAATCACACCTGAGCAATGCATGCAACTAGTTTCTCCATATAGGAGGCGTCTTGAAGCTCATCACCAACAAAGGCTTATGTACGAAGTATTTCATATTTTTCAGTTATCGTGTTCAATACTTTTTCCCTGTGTCATTTTTCATTATTACACATAACTTAATTTATGGACAGCTATGGTTTGATTTCTTTGCTTGTGTAATTTGGATGGGTTGTTACCGACATCTGGTGAGTATTTCATGTCAAAAGCAGCACCATTGTCATGGTATGCCTAGGTTACTTTAGGCAAAAACCCTGGGACCCCTGCGAAGTCCCTCAGACTAGGGGAACCCTGTCTGTCCCTCTACCCAGGGTTTACACTGAAGGTGTGCCTGCCTGAGCCTCCACCCTGTCCCTGTCTCCTGTCCAGCCCTAAGCTGAACCCACCTCCCTCCACCCAGTGAGGGGACCTGACACCAGACCCCACAAATACGTATGGACAGGGGTAAAAGAAACACCACACAGTTAATACACAAGGGAATACAATAATGTGCAAGGGCAACCAAATATATATATATAACAGATTGGAGAAAGAACCACTGAGGGATATACTGCACCAGATATCAGACGCTCCAACACCACCACTGCTGACCGGTATTGCTAGCACTAGGCTAAAGCTATAGTCGGCGACGCCCATAGTCAGGACGAACTATTTAAAGACCAAGGGCGTGGCCCAGCCCTCAGCCAGCATGACAACCTGGTTAACCCTATCCCGACTGGAACAGAATACCCAACAGGGTATTACCGCTGTCTGCCGGACACCCTGGTGTGAACAGTGTCCGACATGACAGTACCCCGCCTTCTACGAGGGACCTCCGGAACCTCACCATGTCGAGGACCTGGCTTGTCCGGATGGCGACGATGGAACATAGTAACCAGTCGATCAGCATGAATGTCAGAGGCCGGCACCCATGTTCTCTCCTCAGGACCATAGCCACGCCAGTGGACCAGGTACTGTAGAGTGCGACGCACAACCCTACAGTCCACCACTTTGGACACCTCAAATTCCAACGAGCCATCCACCAAGACGGGAGGTGGTGGCCCGGGGGAACCATCCACCAAACCCACGACCTTCTTTAGCAATGCTTTGTGAAATACATTATGAATCTTATACACAGCCGGCAACTCCAAACGAAATGCCACGGGGTTGATCACTGCGGAGATTCTAAATGGGCCAATGAACCTGGGACCCAACTTAAGTGATGGTATCTTGAGCTTAATGTTCCTAGTAGATAACCACACCCAATCACCCACACACAGGTCCGGACCTGGCACACGTCTGCAGTCAGCCACCCGTTTGTACCTGGAACCCACCTTCAACAAGCGCTGCTTGACTCTCCTCCAAACAGACGACAATTGAGCTCCCAACTGGTCCTCCTCAGGGACGCCAACTGAGCACCCCTGATGCAAGGTGCAAAATTGAGGATGTTGACCATACACACAAAAAAAAAGGAGATTCCCCAGACGATTCCTGGCAATGGTTGTTTATTGCGAATTCTGCCAGAGGAAGAAACGCTGACCACTCTTCCTGATTGTCGGAAATAAAGCAGCGCAAGTATTGCTCCAGGTTTTGGTTCATCCGCTCAGTCTGTCCATTCGACTGAGGGTGGAAAGCCGATGAATGAGATAATTTGATTCCAAGGCGAGAACAAAAAGCTCTCCAAAACTTTGCCACAAACTGCGTACCTTGATCAGACACAATGTCAGACGGGACACCATGAAGTCTGACCACCTCGCGAATAAATATCTGAGCAAGAGTCTTAGCATTGGGCAAAGACGGTAAAGCAACGAAATGTGACATTTTGGAGAACCTATCAACAATTACCAAAATGACCGAGTTCCCTGCCGAGGCGGGCAAGTCAGTAATAAAATCCATGGAAATCTCAGTCCATGGCTTACTGGGCACCCCGAGAGGCTGCAAGCTACCAGCGGGACAGGAACGAGGAGTCTTGGCCCGTGCGCACGTGGTACAGGCAGCCACATATGAGGCCACATCCTGCCGGATTTTAGGCCACCAAAAACGACGCGATACCAGTTCCAGAGTGCTCTTTACCCCTGGATGACCTGCCAGTACCGTGTCGTGATGTTCGCCGGCCCAACACTCTAGAGCGTAGATGTAGCGGCACAAAAGATTTATTAGCAGGCAACCCCGGCGGTACCACCTCCTGAGCCTCCGCAATCTCTGCCTCAATCTCTGTCGTGATGGCAGATACCACCACACCCTTTTGGAGAATAGGCACCGGCTCTTCACATAACTCTCCACCAGGAAAACACCTGGATAAAGCGTCTGCCTTAACATTCTTCGACCCAGGTCGATAGGTAACAATGAAGTTAAACCGGGTGAAGAATAATGCCCAGCGAGCCTGTCTGGAGGACAGGCGCTTAGCAGATTCTAAATAAAGCAAATTCTTATGGTCGGTTATCACAGTAATCTGATGAACAGCCCCCTCCAAGAAGTGTCGCCACTCCTCAAATGCCAATTTGATGGCCAATAATTCCCTGTTGCCAATATCATAATTACGCTCCGCAGGCGACAGCTTCTTGGAGAAGAAGGCACACGGATGCAACTTGGCCCAAGATGGGCCCTGAGACAGTACAGCCCCCACTCCAACCTCCGACGCATCCACCTCCACGACAAACGGTAAGGAGACATCGGGCTGCACCAGAATGGGCGCTGAGGCAAAACTATTCTTGAGGAATTCAAACGCCTGTACAGCAGGCTCAGACCAGTCAGAAAAGTCGGTACCCTTCTTAGTCATGTCAGTCAGTGGTTTGGCAATCATAGAGAAGTTCTTAATAAATTTCCTATAGTAATTGGAGAAGCAAAGAAATCGCTGAAGCGCCTTAAGATTATCAGGCCGATCCCAATGTAGTACCGCCTGCACCTTTGCGGTGTCCATCTTAAAACCTGAGGCGGAGATTATATAACCCAAGAACGGTAGCTCCTGTATGAAAAACACACATTTTTCAAGCTTGACATAGAGCCTGTTCTCTCTGAGCAACTGCAGAACCTGTCTAACATGCTCTATATGTGTATCATGGTCGCGAGAGAAAATGAGAATGGCGTCAAGATAAATTATAACGAACCTCCCCAACAGCTGAGAGAAGACATCATTGATGAAGTGTTGAAAGACCGCCGGTGCCATAGTCAACCCAAACGGCATTACCAAACTCTCAAAGTGACCCTCAGGGGTATTGAACGCCGTCTTTCACTCATCCCCCTGACGGACTCTTATAAGATTGTACGCCCCCCTGAGGTCCAGTTTGGAGAACCACCTGGCACCAACCACTTGGTTGAATAAATCGGGTATAAGTGGCATAGGGTAAGGATCACGGACCGTAATCTGGTTGAGTTCTCTGAAATCCAGACACGGGCGTAAACCGCCATCCTTCTTTTTAACAAAGAAGAAGCCAGCAGCCAGAGGAGAAGAGGAAGGTCTAATATGACCCTTGCTCAGGCTATCCGCAATGTATTCCTTGAGAGCTAGCCTCTCGGGACCTGAGATATTAAACATTCTAGCTTTAGGTAACTTGGCCCCTGGTTTCAACCTAATAGCACAGTCATAGGGGTGATGCGGTGGTAGTTCTGAACAACCCTTCTCAGAAAATACATCCGCATAGTCCAACAACGGCTCCGGGATACTGGGGGTCAAAGCGGAAATACATGTAGCCAGGCACCTCTCCTGACACTCCCTGCTCCACTGAATTATGTCCTGGGTCTTCCAATCAATAACAGGATTATGCATTGACAACCATGGAAAGCCCAGAACCATCTGAGCCGGTAAGTTACTAAGCACCTTACAAGTTACCCGCTCTGAGTGTAATACTCCGATGTGGAGTTGTATATCCAACACACACTCTGTGATCTCCCCTTGAGACAACGGGGAAGCATTGATGGTAACCACCCGGATGGGGTTCGGCAATTTCTCCACCGGAAATCCCGCTGTATGCGCGAACCTCTCATCAATGAGATTGGCAGCTGAGCCACTATCAATAAATACTGTAATAGAGAGCATTTGCCCCCCAAGTACCACGCTAGCAGGGAGCATACACTGGGAAACCATGACGGAGGATACACAAAGGCTCAGACTAGACTCCTCCAAACCCTCTGAGCCTATCAGTTTTCCGCCGGCGCGCCCTTCTTAGGTACCAGGGGGCAAGCGTTAATAAAATGTCCTCCTTTGCCACAAAAAAAACAGAGCCCCTGCCTTCTGTGCCAAGGACGTTTAGGCTTGTTACTCGGTGACTGTGCTATACCAGCGATCTGCATGGGTTCCACGGATTCATCCGCGGCAACCTCACCGACCACTCCCCCACCTCCCGGAGGCAACAAAACCAGCGCCCCCTGACGGAGACGGCGGTCTATGCGTACTACAAGTGCCATCGCAGCCTCCAGAGAGGCGGGAGTCTCGTACATTAGGAGAGTCTGTTTAACCCTTCCAGAAACCCCATGCAAAAATTGACTTCTAAGCGCAGGGTCATTCCACTGCGTGTCCACCGCCCAGCGCCGGAATTCCGTGCAGTAATCCTCAGCTGGTCGATCACCCTGTAGCAGTGAGCGTATCTTAGACTCTGCTAAGTTTAATCTATCCGGATCGTCATAGATCAAACCCAGAGCAGAGAAAAAAAAATCTACAGATTCAAATGCCGGTGAGTCTGAAGGGAGTGAAAAGGCCCAAGCCTGTGGATCACCACTCAGCAAAGAAATCACCAAGCCCACGCGTTGAGCCTCATTACCTGAGGAATGTGGACGCATACGGAAATACAATTTGCATGATTCACGAAACACCGTGAACTTACCACGATCACCAGCAAATCGTTCAGGAAGGGGAAACTTGGGCTCAGCTGCCCTGGCTGCAGCCTCAGCAGGTACTGCAGGAGCTGACAGGCCTTGTTGCTGGACCGCCCCCCTGAGTTCAGTGACCTGTATGGATAGAGCCTCCAGCTGCTTGGTTAGGGAAAGTATAGGATCCATAGTAAGTAACCCCTATATTCCCTATCTATACCTTCTTTTTTTTTTCTCTCACTTTATTATTTGGGCCGACTATAATGTCATGGTATGCCTAGGTTACTTTTGGCAAAAACCCGGGACCCCTGCGAAGTCCCTCAGACTAGGGGAACCCTGTCTGTCCCTCTACCCAGGGTTTACACTGAAGGTGTGCCTGCCTGAGCCTCCACCCTGTCCCTGTCTCCTGTCCAGCCCTAAGCTGAACCCACCTCCCTCCACCCAGTGAGGGGACCAGACACCAGACCCCACAAATACGTATGGACAGGGGTAAAAGAAACACCACACAGTTAATACACAAGGGAATACAATAATGTGCAAGGGCAACCAAATATATATATAACAGAGTGGAGAAAGAACCACTGAGGGATATACTGCACCAGATATCAGACGCTCCAACACCACCACTGCTGACCGGTATTGCTAGCACTAGGCTAAAGCTATAGTCGGCGACGCCCATAGTCAGGACGAACTATTTAAAGACCAAGGGCGTGGCCCAGCCCTCAGCCAGCATGACAACCTGGTTAACCCTATCCCGACTGGAACAGAATACCCAACAGGGTATTACCGCTGTCTGCCGGACACCCTGGTGTGAACAGTGTCCGACATGACAACCATGGAATTAATGGTGTTATATACTGTAAATAATAAGCACCTTTAGAAAAACATTTACCGTATTTTCTGGCGTATAAGACAACTTTTTAACCCCTGAAAATCTTTTCAAAAGTTGGGGGTCGTCTTATACGGCATGAGCGGAGCTCTGCGGTTGCCCCATATGGTGCAGGGAGCAGTCCCGATGACGAGGTGCCTCACTGGGAAGGTGTAATTGAATCAAGCCCACCCTTGTATCCTATTACCTCCTTTTACCCGTCCGGCTCGCCCTTCTCTGCCTCTCAAGTCTCCGGAGGATGGAAATGAAGCCGCTCCTTCTCTTTCACCCGTCTGGCCTGCCCTTCTCTGCCTTTCAAACCTCGCAGGGATGGAAGTGAAGCGGCGAAGGCCTGCGTCCCCAGTGCTAAAGATAGGGGACGCAGGACGCATGCAGCGTCATGTGTCCGTAGGCTGAGCTACCGGCGGAGGCGCGGCAGGGGGCGGGGCTTAGCGGCGGCCGTAAACGCTAATGTGAAACTATCCATACCAAGAGAAAAAAAAAGAGCCAAAGTGTCTTAAGGAAAATATAAAATTTTATTTCATAAAAAATTCATAATATTTTATTATAAATACATAGATACCAGTTAGAGTTCAGAGAAGGAGACTAACCCCAAAATACCACCGTGCCTCTCACGTATGTAACAAACCTGATATTTAATCAATATTAGTAAGGTAAGCTAAAACAGGTCAGGCCAGATGGTGTTAAGTACACAAAAATCAGAGAAAGGATAGCGCTGAACACACCAAGCGTTCACTAGAATAAAGCGCTCAGTAAACCGTAAATCAATAAAGTGAACTAAAGCAAGTCAGACCAGACAGTATTAAGTGCAATAGGATCACAGTAGAGGTAGCGCTGGACGCACTCAGCGTTCACTACAATCAAGCACTCAGTGAGCCATAGAGCAGACTGTCAAGCTTACCAGAGAGGGACAGCAGGCACCGAAGGGAAGGTGTGAAGCTCCCCGATGCGCGTTTCGCGGCCAAGCAGGGCCGCTTTCTCAAGGGGAAGTGACGGAGGATCCGAACAGGACCTTCAAGTAACCCCATGACCTAGGTCACATGATTATATGTGACCAATGGCGGTGAACCAAACGGCGCATGCGCAATGTGCCGAAGGCGCCTCTGCATGCATCAGAGGCGTCACTTGCACGGAATCTACCACAGGGATTAACCCTGTGTGAGGTACCCACAACGTAGAGACACCCCAACACAGACAGAGCCCTGACGGAAACACTGCCATGCGCACCGTCACCATCATATAATTGGGACATAGAATGGGAAATGATATATAAGGAAAGGAAGAAGGAGGGAAATATGCTCAGGCTTACATTAGCTGCGGTCATCAGACATAAATAGTATCAATACATTACAAAATATCAGCAATACAAATGCAATGCAATTTAAATAATGTAAAACAGTCACAGACAATAAGAGCTAGTGCAAATATGACAATAATCCCACAAAAGATCATAAATGGAATGTCTGTATCCTCCGCATAGAAAGATCCAAAATCCTTTATATTCAGATGGTTAATTCAGAGTCCCACCAGGGCTAAATGAATGGAAATGTGGGGACATCAAGATAATCACTGGTAATGGAAAAAACAATAAAATAAAAACAAGTTAAAAACATAGGATTAAAAAAAAACACACATTCACACACCCTCGGAATCGGGGATAGATTAGTGTGGGTGGGAAAAAAACGGGGAATACAGAGGACGCCGCAAGGATTGAGGGAAGCTGATTTTTACAGAAATGGGGCAAAACTTAAAGATTCATTCAAACCATTAGGTGCAACCGTGTCGAGCAATACAATCCACCTGGCTTCCGTTTGGGCGAGAAGTTTTTAATTATCTCCACCTCTGATCCCAAGGTGGAGGGCCTCAATGCCTCTGACACTTAATAGCTTGGCATCGCAATTGTGATGGACCCTAAAGTGCCGAGGAATCGCCTTCAATTCTCTCTCATCCGTCACTGTCCTTGCTGCGCCAATATCCCGCACATGCTCCCGAACCCTAACCCGGAGCTCCCTAGTAGTGAGACCAACGTAGATATTGGGGCACGGACAGATGGCATAATATATAACATTAGTAGTCCCACAAGAAATACGTTGTCTGAAAAGAAAAGTCTCTGGAGCCATCTGCAGAGGAGAACATAGAGCAGCGCAGGACATTGGCGCAAGCCACGCAGTGACCACATGGAAAACAGCCGACCTGTGGGGTGTACGTACCCAAAAAGGTATTAGGAGCTTGAGTGTAATGGCTTTTTAATAGGAGATCTCCAAGATTTTTAGATCTCCTAGATGTCATACTGGGAAAGGTACCTAAAACAGACCCCAGGGTCGGGTCAGATTCCAAGATTGGCCAGTGTTTTTTGAGGACGGTGCGTTTATTTTCCCACTCATGGTTGAAGGTGGAGATAAACCTTATAGGGCCCTCAAAATCTACCCTGGTATTTCTTTTTGTGGGATTCAAAAGATGATTACGAGGAGTTTTTCTTGCTCGGTTGTACCCAGTTTTCACACATCTGCGGCTATATCCGCGTGTGTGAAATCGATCTTTAAGATCCGAGGCCTGTGCCTCGAATCTGGTGTCTGTGGAGCAGATTCGTCTCATCCTTAGGAACTGTCCAACCGGGACAGCCCTAATGGTGGCCGGATCATGTGCTGAGGACGCGTGTAACAATGAATTGACTGATGTTGGTTTCCTGAAGACATCCGTCTGGATACGTCGATCAAGGTCGACCTCCAGACGGATGTCCAGGAAATCAATTGTAGAGTTGTTAAAAGTATACGTAAGTCGTATGTTAAATTTGTTGTCATTAAGCGTCTTCATGAAATCATCGAGCCGGTGCGGCCCCCCCATCCCACAACAACAATATGTCATAAATATAGCGATACCAGCACAGAACATGGGAGGCGGCCTGTGGGCACCGTCGCCAAAAATGAATCTCTCCCAGGCGCCCAGAAAGAGATTAGCGTACGAGGGCGCACAGGCCGCGCCAATGGCCGTGCCGCGCCTCTGTAAGTAGAAAACATCCTTGAAGACAAGTTGTGGTGTGGGTGAGGATATAGCGCACCAGCTCAATGATCAGCTCACACAGAGGGCTGTCCAGGTCGGAGGCCCCCAGGAAGAGACGAACCGCATCCACACCCTAGGAATGATCGATGCAAGTATATAAACTGGTCACAACCTCTGTGTTCCTTACACCCCTGCTGTTATGGAGATCTGTGGCCCATAGATCTTAAGAGCTCATTTACTTATTAACCCCTTCACTACCAAGGGTGGTTTGCACGTTAACTCCCGGGCTAATTTTTACAATTCTGACCACTGTACCTTTATGAGGTCATAACTCTGGAACGCTTCCATGGATCCCGGTGATTCTGACATTGTTTTCTCGTGACATATTGTACTTCATGTTAGTGGTAAAATTGCATTCAAATAACTTGTGTTTATTTGTGAAAAAAACGGAAATTTGGCGAAAATTTTGAAAATTTTGCAATTTTCCAACTTTGAATTTTTATGCCCTTAAATCACAGCGATACGGCACACAAAAAACTTAATACATAACATTTCCCACATGTTTACTTTACATCAGCACAATTTTGGAACCAAAATTTTTTTTTGTTAGGAAGTTATAAGGGTTAAAAATTGACCAGCGATTTCTCATTTTTGCAACACCATTTTATTTTTAGTGACCACATCACATTTGAAGCCACTTTGAGGGGTCTATATGATAGAAAATACCCAAACTGACACCATTCTAAAAACTGCACCCCTTAAGGTGCTTAAAACCACATTCAAGAAGTTTATTAACCCTTTAGGTGCATCACAGGAATTTTTTGAATATTAAAAATAAAATGAACATTTAACTTTTTTTCACAAAAAAAATACTTCAGGTTCAATTTTCTTTATTTTACCAAGGGTAACAGGAGAAATTGGACTGCAAAAGTTATTGTGCAATTTATCCTGAGTACGCTGATACCTGATATGTGGGGGGGAACCACTGTTTCGGCGCATGGCAGACCTCAGTAGGGAAGGAGCGCCGTTTGACTTTTTCAATGCAAAATTGGCTGGAATTCAGTTCGGACGCCATGTCGCGTTTGGAGAGCCCCTGATGTACCTAAACAGTGGAAACCCCCCCAAGTGACCCCATTTTGGAAACTAGACCCCCCAAGGAACTTATCTAGATATGTGGTGAGAACTTTGAACCCACAAGGGCTTCACAGAAGTTTATAACGTACAGCGGTACAATTAAAAAATCATATTTTTTTTCCACAAAAATGATCTTTTCACCCCCAATTTTTATTTTTCCAAGGGTAACAGGACCCTAAAAGTTATTGTGCAATTTGTCCTGAGTACGCTGATACCCCATATGTGGGTGTAAATGACTATTTGGGCGCATAGCAGAGCTCGGAAGGGAAGCAGCGCCATTTGACGTTTTTGGCTAGAATTGAGATCGGACACCATGTCGCGATTGGAAAACCCCTGATGTACCAAAACAGTGGAAACCCCCCACAAATGACACCATTTTGGAATCTAGACCCCCCAAGGAACTTATCTAGATGTGTGGTGAGAACTTTGAACCCCCAAGGGCTTCACAGAAGTTTATAACGTACAGCAGTACAATTAAAAAATCATATTTTTTCCACAAAAATGATCTTTTCACCCTCAATTCTTATTTTTCCAAAAGTAACAGGACCCTAAAAGATATTGTGCAATTTGTCCTGAGTACGCTGATACCCCACATGTGGGGGTAAACCACTATTTGGGCGCATGGCAGAGCTCGGAAGGGAAGCAGCGCCATTTGACGTTTTTGGCTGGAATTGAGATCGGACACCATGTCGCGTTAGGAAAGCCCCTGATGTACCAAAACAGTAGAAACCCCCCACAAATGACACGATTTTGGAAACTAGACCCCCCAAGGAACTTATCTACATGTGTGGTGAGCACTTTGAACCCCCCAGTGCTTCACTGAAGTTTATAACGTCCGGGCGTGAAAATAAAAAAATCGTATTTTTTCCACAAACATCATCTTTTAGTCCCCATTTTTTTATTTTCCCAAGGGTAACAGGAGAAATTGGACCCCAAAAGTTGTTGTCCAATTTGTCCTGAGTACACTGACACCCCATATGTGGGAGAAAACTACTGTATGGGGACACGTCGGGGCTCGGAAGGGAAGTAGTGACATTTTGGAATGCAGACTTTGATGGAATGGTCTGTGGGTGTCATGTCGCCTTTGGAGAGCCCCTAATGTACCTAAACAGTGGAAACCACCCCCCAAATGATCCCATTTTGGAAACTAGACCCCCTGAGGAACTTATCTAGATGTGTGGTGAGCACTTTGAACCCCCAAGGGCTTCACAGAAGTTTATAATGCCCAGGCATGAAAATAAAAAAATTGAATTTTTTCCACAAACATGATCAATTAGTCTCCAATTTTTTTATTTTCCCAAGGGTAACAGGAGAAATTGGACCCCAAAAGTTGTTGTCCAATTTGTCCTGAGTACGCTGATACCTCATATGTGGGAGAAAACTACTGTATGGGCACACGTCGGGGCTCGGAAGGGAAGTAGTGACATTTTGGAATGCAGACTTTGATGGCATGGTCTGCGGGTGTCATGTTGCTTTTGGAGAGCCCCTGATGTACCTAAACAGTGGAAACCCCCCACAAGTGACCCCATTTTGGAAACTAGACCCCCTAATGAACTTATCTAGATGTGTGGTGAGCACTTTGAACCCCCCCAGTGCTTCACAGTAGTTTATAACGACCGGGCGTGAAAATAAAAATATCGTATTTTTTCAACAAACATCATCTTTTAGTCCCCATTTTTTTTATTTTCCCAAGGGTAACAGGAGAAATTGGACCCCAAAAGTTGTTGTCCAATTTGTCCTGAGTACGCTGACACCCCATATGTGGGAGAAAACTACTGTATGGGCACACGTCGGGGCTCGGAAGGGAAGTAGTGACGTTTTGGAATGCAGACTTTGATGGATTGGTCTGCGGGTGTCATGTGCGTTTGGAGAGCCCCTGATGTACCTAAACTATTGAAACTCCCCACAAGTGACCCCATTTTGGAAACTAGACCCCCCACAGAGCTTATCTAGATGTGTGGAGAGCACTTTGAACCCCCAAGTGCTTCACAGCCTGGGCGCCTGGGCGTGAAAATAAAAAAAACATTTTTTTCCGCAAAATTATATTTTTGCCCCCAATTTTTTATTTTCCTAAGGGTAACAGGAGAAATTGGACCCCAAAAGTTGTTTTGTAATTTGTCCTGAGTAGGCTGATACCCTACATGTGGGGGTAAAACACTGTTTGGGTGCATGGCAGAGCTTGGAAGGGAAGGAGCACCATTTGACTGTTTCAACGCAGAATTGGCTGGAATTGAGATCAGACGCCATGTTGCCTTTGGAGAGCACCTGATGTGCCCAAACAGTGGAAACCCCCCAATTATAACTCCAACCCTAACCTCAACACACTCCTAACCCTAATCTGAGCCCTAGCCCTAGCCCTAACCCTTACCCTAACCCTAGCCCTAACCCTAGCCCTAACCCTAGCCCTAACCCTAACCCTAGCCCTAACCCTAACCCTACCCTAACCCTAGCCCTAGCGGGAAAATGGAAATAAATACATTTTCTTTTAGTTTTATTATTTTTCCCTAACTAAGGAGGTGATAACGGGGGTTTGATTTACTATTTATGGCGGTGTTTATGTTTGGCAGCTGTCACACGCTAAAAGACGCTTTTTATTGTAAAAATAGTTTTTGCATCACCACATATTGAGAGCTATAATTTTTCCGTATTTTGACCCACCGAGTCATGTGAGGTCTTATTTTTTGCGGGACAAGTTGACGTTTTTATTGGTACCATTTTCGGGCACGTGACCTTTTTTGATCGCTTTTTATTCCAATTTTTGGGACGCAGAATGAACAAAAACCAGCGTTTCATGAATTTCTTTTGGGGGGGTGCGTTTACACCGTTCCGCGTGCGGTAAAATTGATAAAGCGGTTTTATTCTTCGGGTCAGTACGGTTACAGCGATACCTCATTTAGGTCGTTTTTTTATGTTTTGTCGGTTTTTTGCAATGAAAACAATTTTATATAAAAAATAATTATTTTTGTATCGCTTTATTCTGCGAGCTATAACTTTTTTATTTTTTTGCGGATGACGCTGTATGGTGGCTCGTTTTTTGCGGGACAAGATGACGTTTTCAGCGGTACCATGGATATTTATATGCATCTTTTTGATCGCGCGTTATTGCACTTTTTATTCGGTGGTATGATAATAAATCATTATTTTTTGCTTCGTTTTTTATTTTTATTTTTTAAGGGGTTCGCTAAAGGGGTTAACTAATGGGACAGTTTTATAGGGCAGGTCATTATGGACGCGGCGATACCAAATATGTGTACTTTTATTGTTTTTGTTTTTTTTTATTTTGAAAAAATGGATTTATTGGGGAATATTTTTTTTTTTTTTACTAATTTATTTAGCGATTTTTTTTTAATTATTTTTAACACTTTTTTTTTTTTTTTTACTTTATTACCTTGTCCCAGGTGGGACATCACTGTCCTGTGGCAGATCGCTGATCTGTCACATCACAGATCACTGTGACAGATCAGCAATCTGTCACAGGCACTGCTGCAGACTTCCTCATGCCTGCGCTTTGCAGGCAGTGAGGAAGTCAGCTCTCTACAGGCCCCCGAAGGCCCCCGTCGCCATCTTGGATCCGGGGGCCTGTAGGGAAGGATCCCCCCGCAGCAGCGCTGCACATTGCGCTGCCGTGGGGGGCTCAGGGAAGCACGAAGGGAGCCCCCTCCCTGCCGATGCTTCCCTTTAACCCCCGGTACACCGCGATCGCGTTTGATCGCGGTGTACAAGGGGTTAACGTGTTGAGGGCGGTCTGTGACCGCCCCTGACACATTGTGCCGGGTGTCAGCTATGATAATTAGCTGACACCCGGCCGCGATCAGCGACGCTCACCACGTGGGCGCCGCTGATCGCTGGGACGTAATATTCCGTCCATGGTAGTTAGGTCCAGGGTCACATGGACGGAATATTACGTCCTTTGTAGGTAAGGGGTTAAGGAAAAAGTGAATTTCTCAGGAATAAAATATCAGATTGCAGATATCAAGGTATCAGCCTACTGAAAGATGCCAATTTTATTTGCCTAGGCAGTAGCTGCCTTGCACTGGTCACTAAAGGTGAGTTTGCTTCCCACCAGTACACCCAAGTCTTCTTCAGTGACAGTTCTACCTAAGATTTTGCTGTACATTTTGTTTGGTATCATAAAAATATTGAAATTGCACTCTGTATGCCCTCTACAAGGTCCCTTATAAATGTATTAAAAAGATGGCCCCCCCCACAGGCCGCCCCGGAGCACGGGAATATCATTAACTCAAAACTGAAAATAAAGATTACACAACAACCAAAAGCTGGATTTCATCAACCAAGGTATCATTTTATCAGTATGATGGCACCAACCTGACACTGTAGGTTACTGAGCACAATCCTGCTGACGGGTTCCTTCTAAGGCCTTAACAAGAGTGGCCTGAGCTATCGCCAATCACTGATGTTAGCTGTATAAAAATGCCAGCATCTGCCCATTGTGAAGCTCTTGTGCCTGCTCCACACATACTGACTTCACTACATGCACTGATAATCATGGAGTGTTAAGAGATTTAAGGTATTTTTCGGATTATAAAACACACCCCAAATTTTGAGGAGAAAAATCATAAAAATTTTTTTTTTAATGAAATGATGGTGCTTATAATCCATGCGTTCTATTGCTTACTGGGGTGGTGGCTGCAGTGAAGCGGGAGTCCCAGGGTCGCTGCTGGAGGAGGCAAGAGTGGGGTGATGCTGCAGGTCACAGGCTGGGATGAGGGGGTGCTCCGATGTGCGGCGCGCTGCTGCCGGGAGTCTTCAATGGTGCCCGGCTCTGCCGACATTTTGTGACAGGCCAGAGCCCTGGCAGTTCAACGGTTTCCTGTGCAGTGGACTATGGGGGCGGTGCATGCGCAGATGGAGATCTCGGCACCAAGATCATAAACTGGCCACAACCAGGTGCTTCCCGCAAGATTTCAGACAGAAGTGAAAATTATCAGAAGAGTTGTCCAAGAGCCAATGATCACCTGTGGAGATCTATGGAAAATCTTGGAATTAGCAGGTTCAATTGTTTCAAAGAAAACTATAAGTAATGCACTCCACCTCCATGACCTGTATACAAGCTCACCACACAAGCCTCCATTGCTTAGCAAAAAGCATGTTCAAGGACGTTTAAAGTTTTCTCAACAACATTTAGACAGGCTCGTGAAATACTGGGAGAATATAGTTTGTTCAGATGAGACCAAAATTGATCTCTTTGGATACCATAATGCACATCATGTTTGGAGGCCAAAAAGGCACTGCATATCATAACAGTGACGTTTAGAGGAGGGGAACCTCATGGTGTGGGGCTGTTTTCTCCATGCGGCACTGGAAAACTTCATATAATTGAAGGAAGGATGAATGGACAAATGTTTTCCGAGACATTCTTGATGAAAATCTGCTACCATCTAACAGGATGATGATGAATCAAGAGTGGATATTTCATCTAGTCAATGATCCCAAACACACAGCCAAGGAAACTCTCAATTGGCTTCAGAGAAAGAAAATAAAGCTGCTAGAATGGCCCAGCCAATCACCTGACCTGAATTAAATAGGAAATTCATGGAAGGATCTCAAGCTCAGAATTCATAGAAGTAGCCCATGGAACATTCAGGATTTGAAAAGTGTTTGCTTGGAAGAATGGGCCAAAATCACACCTGAGCAATGCATGCAACTAGTTTCTCCATACAGGAGGCGTCTTGAAGCTATCATCACCAACAAAGGCTTATGTACGAAGTATTTCATATTTTTCAGTTATCGTGTTCAATACTTTTTCCCTGTGTCATTTTTCATTATTACACATAACTTAATTTATGGACAGCTATGGTTTGATTTCTTTGCTTGTGTAATTTGGATGGGTCGTTACCGACATCTGGTGAGTATTTCATGTCAAAAGCAGCACCATGGAATTAATGGTGTTATATACTGTAAATAATAAGCACCTTTAGAAAAACATTTACCGTATTTTCTGGCGTATAAGACAACTTTTTAACCCCTGAAAATCTTTTCAAAAGTTGGGGGTCGTCTTATACGGCATGAGCGGAGCTCTGCGGTTGCCACATATGGTGCAGGGAGCAGTCCCGATGACGAGGTGCCTCACTGGGAAGGTGTAAGTGAATCAAGCCCACCCTTGTATCCTATTACCTCCTTTTACCCGTCCGGCTCGCCCTTCTCTGCCTCTCAAGTCTCCGGAGGATGGAAATGAAGCCGCTCCTTCTTTTCACCCGTCTGGCCTGCCCTTCTCTGCCTTTCAAACCTCGCAGGGATGGAAGTGAAGCAGCGCAGGCGCCGCTACACGTCCATCCTTTTGAGATTTGAAAGGCAGAGAAGGGCGGGCTGGACTGGTGAAAGAAGGAGATAATAGGATACAAGAGCGGGCTTGATTCACTTACATCTTCCAGGTGAGGCACCTCATCATCGGGACCTCTCCCCGCACCATATGCGGCGACCGCAGAGCTCTGCATATGCCGTATAAGACGACACACCGTGTAGAAGATGAACTCCAACTTATACGGAGAGTATACCCCAAATTCTATATTTTAAATGGAAAAGTTGGGGGTCGTCTTATACGCCGGAAAATACGTTACTTAGAAAATTGGTGATGTGTTCAATGGTAATTTCACCCAATGTATGTGGTATCTTCATGTCTGTAAAAGTCTGATTTGATCAAAATATGAAATTAAGGCTAATTTCACATTAGCGTTTACGGCCGCAGCATCGGGCTGTGCACAGCCGCCGCTAAGCCCCGCCCCCTGCCGCGCCTCCGCCAGTAGCTCCGCATATGAACGTATGACGCTGCATGCGTCCTGCGTCCCCTATCTTTAGCACTGTGGATGCAGGCCATGCGCAGTATGCCTTTGGCGGCACATGCGTCCTGTTGACGCTGCGCCGACCAGCGCCAAACGCAACAGGTTGCAATTTGGTGCGCTCGGCGCAGCGTCAAAAGGATGCATGCGCCGTCAAACGCATACTGCGCACGGCCTGCATCCCCAGTGCTAAAGATAGGGGACGCAGGACGCATGTAGCGGAGCTACCGGCGGAGGCGTGGCAGGGGGCGGGGCTTAGCGGCGGCCGTAAACGCTATTGTGAAACTAGCCTAATTAGTCCAAAAAGCAATGTGTACCAGTTCCCCGGCTGTTGACAGGGTTAATCCAGGGCACGGACTCTACCTCTATGTAGCATTCCAATGTGGATCCAAAAAAGCATCATAGTCCAGCCACATGCATAAAGCATAACATCTTCTTTATTGAGTACTAAGTGAAACATGTAACTAACTAACATCACACATGAGATACAGAGCTTATGCATTAGCTACGCCTGCTTGGTATCCCTGAGATCATACTGACCTGGAGAATCATTTTGCCAGGTCATTTTTCTGTATAATTACTGCAGTAAAAGCAAAACCCCAAAAACATTTGGGGAATTGTGCTTTTTTTTTATTTTTTTTTTGCATTTTCGGGGCACTTGGCGTTTTTTTTCTTGTTTTTCATTTCATCCATCATATGATAAAATGAATCGCGTCTTTAAAAACTACAACTCACCCCACAGAAAATAATACAACTATATCAAGGGAAAAATTAAAAGTTATGCTTCCTGGAAGAAGGGGAGGAAAAAAAATTATGTCACAATAACAGTAAATTGCCATGTCGGGAAGGGGTTATTGGCGTTGTACTATCTTTCTATTATCTTTTGTATGAGGTTAGGGAATTTATTGGTATTTTTATTGGTAAATTTTGTCTGATCCTATGTTTTTATGCCACACTTTTCAGGGTAGTCAGGAGATGTTCATTGTGATTGTTTTCTGTGCGGAACATACAGGACGCGGCTTCAGCATCCTGTTTCCTCTGGCGATCACATGTTTAATGTAGGAACAGACGCTTTAGACCTGGCAGGGCGCGCATTCATTCTCTGTTTATGGAAGAAAATCATATCAGCAGAAAACGTGTTACAGAAACAAAAACAAATTTTGTGCTAAGCTTCTCATTTTCGTAAATTTCAAAAGCCATTATGCTATACACACTTCATATGTTCCACATCAACTTGCTTTAATGCGATTTAGTGCAGCCTTTTTCTTTATTTGCTATGTGAGTTGTTTTTGGCATGCACTAGTTCAGACTAGTTCTTTGTTCAGTCAGTTTTCCATTACTTACTGTGTTCAATTGTAAAACAAAAAAAAAATCATACTCACCAAACACCTAATCCCCGACGCCCGCGTCTCCTGCAGCAAAAATATAATAAACCAACATATACATTACTTACCTTTCCGCCATAGTACATTTAATAAGGAGTGTCCCATGGCGGTCTCACGTGTAGAACAGTCACATCGGGAGATGTGACTGCTCTACCTGGCCGCCGGTGATACACTGCGGGAGGATTACCTCCTGTCAGTGCATCACTGCGCCGCCATGAGAGGTCACGAGTTTGTGCTGTCACTTGCGGCACCGCTGCGTGAGAAAACTCTCATGCAGTGATGCCGTGAGCGCACGAACTCCGGTAAACTCTCAGTGATACACTGCAGGAGCTATTATTTCCTGTCAGTGTATCATCGGAGGCTGGGGAGAGCAGTCACGTCTCTTGATGTGACTGTTCTACACATGTGATCGCCGTGGGACACTCACTAAATGGTCTACGTTGGACAGGGAGTATATATGTTGGTTTATTATTTTATTTTTGTTGCAGGAGATCGAGGGAGTCGGGGATTAGGCGATGCAGTAAGTATGGTAAATTAATTTTCAATAAAGGAGCCTGTGATTATTTCAATTAAAGAACTTTATTCTGGCTGTGTCTTTATTTACCATATAACTATAGGATTAGTAATGGATAAGTGTCTTATTGACGCTTCTCCATTATTAATCCGTGGGCTTGATGTCACCGGACAATACACAGGTGACATCAACCCTACAAATATTATCCCACTTGCCACCGCTACAGGGCAAGTGGGAAGAACAAGGCTAAGTGCTAGAATTGGCGCATCTATAAGATGCGCCATTTCTGGGGCGACTGAGAGCTGATGTTTTTAGCCCTTTCCCAGGCTGTTAATATCATCCCACAGCTGTCTGCCTAGCCTTTGCTGGTACGATTTTATAGGAGGGCCCCATGTCATTTTTTTCTGGGTTTCCCCTGTAAACTAGCCAGTAAAGGCTAAGCAGACATCTGGGAGCTGTTATTAACAGCCTGGAAACCTTTATGGCCATTGGTTCCTTCCAAGAATATTAACATCAGCCCTCAATAATTGGATTTCCCTCTGCTGGTTAAGAAAATTAAGCGGGAGCTCAAGCAATTTTTTTTAAATACATTTTTTGAAAATGTAACAGATATTGCGCTTCACGCAGATTTTGTGTGTGTGTGTCTTAACTCTTTATTTACCATTTTATTAATGAGGGTATCTGGCTGACACCTATTCATTACTAAACCTCAGGCTTGGTATAACACATACATATATATATATATATATATATAACCACTATATATATATATACAGTACAGACCAAGAGTTTGGACACCTTCTCATTCAAAGAGTTTTCTTTATTTATTTTCATGACTATGAAAATTGTAGATTCACTCTGAAGGCATCAAAACTATGAATTAACACGTGGAATTATATAATTAACAAAAAAGTGTGAAACAACTGAATAAATGTCTTATATTCTAGGTTCTTCAGAGTAGCCACCTTTTGCTTTTATTACTGCTTTGCACACTCTTGGCATTCTCCAAACTTTTGGTCTGTACTGTGTGTGTATATATATATATATATATATATATTATTCACTGATACAATACACTTTAATGATCCCGGGGGAAATTACGGAAATTATATTTGTTACGTGTGTGTAAACTTTATATTTGAACATGGTATGTAATGATATTGTGGCCTTCCATGGAGAATGCAAAAGAAGAGGTTGAACAAGGAAATGACATTACAATTCTTTTTTTTTGTTAAATAATATATCTTTATTTAGCTTACAAAAACGCATAAAAATCAGCATCAAATCCGTATAAAAAAACGCATAAAAAACACGTGAAATTTCAACTGTGTTTTCTGCCAAGAGAGGCAGAATCAGTGCAGAATTTTACAAAAGCAAATCTGCAATGTGCGCACATGCACTAAATGACAAAAGAGCCACTAATAGTGGAACGTTAGCTTTAGGCCTCATTCTGACATCCGTTTTACTCCACATATGAGAAAAACTAACCAATTATTTTGATCAGAGTTTGATCCGAGTATCATCAGTTTTTCTCGTATGTGGAGAAAAAAAAAAAAGGCTTCTCCACCTTCTCCATTCTGACAGTCCATGATAAATGGACTATACTCTGATGCAGTCCAAATTTTTTCAAGGAGCAATTGACTTGCATTGCTGATTTTGATCTGACGCTCAGATCAAAATCAGACAGGTAACACAATTTTCTGCAGCCACACGGTTTGCAAAAAATCATGGACATGTTAGTGGCCCCACAGACTATCACACAGTTACGAGTGCTATCCGTGAAAACCACTCGCACACTAAAAACTGATGACTGAAAGTGGCCTTATGTGCTCCAATGCTCCTCTGGCGATTACGTAGCTCCCAGCATACAAAAGGAATGGCCATTGGTAGTCTAATAGGATGGTCCTTCTCTTCCACATTATTGGCAAGTTCAGCCAATTTTTCTAATGTTTATAGGGAAGGGTCTAATATCTTAAATTGATCAAAATTGTTAGAAGCTCCACTTGTGGCCCATACAAGACAAGTGCTGCAGATTTCAGATCCAGATTTGTTGATGGAAAATCTGCAGTAGATTACAATTCAGCAAAGTGGACACGATATGAAACAACGTTATCACCCATGCTGTGTAAATCAGGTGGATTTTAACATTTACAGCATGTTGTTTTCACTATGGGAACAGCAAGGGCTTGTAACATATTTTCGTGTTGAAATATGGGGAAGTCAAAATCCACAAACGGATCCTAGTGTTGCAGATTTTACTGAGGATCGTCATCAAAATCCATACATACAGATAAAAAGTGTAAACTTACCGTAAAAAAACACCATGTATCCCATGTTACTATCCTGCCCCAACGCCTCTCCAGTCTTTTCTCAGTCAGCCCCAATGATGAGTTGTTGTTTAACCCCTTAACCCCCAAGGGTGGTTTGCACGTTCATGACCGGGCCAATTTTTACAATTCTGACCACTCTCCCTTTATGAGGTAGTAACTCTGGAACGCTTCTATGGATCCCGGCGATTCTGACAACGTTTTCTCGTGACATATTGTACTTCATGGTAGTGGTAACATTTGATTCATATATCTTGCATTTATTTGTGAAAAAAAACAGAAATTTGGTGAAAATTTTGAAAATGTCACAATTTTCCAACTTTTAATTTTTATGCCCTTAAATCACAGAGATATGTCACATAAAAAACTTAATAAATAACATTTCCCACATGTTTACTTTACATCAGCACAATTTGGGAACCACATTTTTTTGTGTGAGGAAGTTATAAGGGTTAAAATTTGACCAACGATTTTCATTTTTACAACACCATTTTATTTTTAGGGACCACATCACATTTGAAGTCACTTTGAGGGGTCTATATGATAGAAAATACCCAAAAGTGACACCGTTCTAAAAACTGAACCCCTCAAGGTGCTCAAAACCACATTCAAGAAGTGTATTAACCCTTCAGGTGCTTCACAGGAATTTTTTGAATGTTTAAAAAAAATGAACATTTAACTTTTTTTCACAAAACAATTACTTCAGGTCCAATTTTTTTTATTTTACCAAGGGTAACAGGAGAAATTGGACTGCAAAAGTTTTTGTGCAATTTGTCCTGAGTACGCTGATACCTGATATATGGGGGGAACCACTGTTTCGGCGCATGGCAGAGCTCAGAAGGGAAGGAGCGCCGTTTGACTTTTCAATGAAAAATTGGCTGGAATTCAGATCTGATGCCATGTCACGTTTGGAGAGTCCCTGATGTGCCTAAACAGTGGAAACCCCCCACAAGTGACCCTATTTTAGAAACTAGACCCACAAAGGAACTTATCTAGATGTGTGGTGAGAACTTTGAACCCTCAAGGGATTCACAGAAGTTTATAACGTACAGCCATATAATTAAAAAATCATATTTTTTCCACAAAAATGATCTTTTCACCTCCAATTTTTATTTTCCCAAGGGTAACAGGACCCCAAAAGTTATTGTGCAATTTGTCCTGAGTACACTGATACCCCATATGTGGCAGTAAATATCTATTTGGGCGCATGGCAGAGCTCAGAAGGGAAGCAGTGCCATTTGACTTTTTTGACTGGAATTGAGATCGGACACCATGTCGCGTTTGGAAAGCCCCTGATGTACCAAAACAGTGAAAACTCCCCACAAATTACACCATTTTGGAAACTAAACCCCTCAAGGAACTTATCTAGATGTGTGGTGAGAGCTTTGGACCCCCAAGGGCTTCGCAGAAGTTTATAACACCCGGGCGTGATCATAAAAAAATCATATTTTTTCCACAAACATGATCTTTTAGTTCCCAATTTTTTTATTTTCCCAAGGGTAACATGAGAAATTGGACCCCAAAAGTTGTTGTCCAATTTGTCCTGAGTACGCTGACACCCCATATGTAGGAAAAAACTACTGTATGGGCACACGTCGGGCCTCGGAAGGGAAGTAGTGACGTTTTGGAATGCAGACTTTGATGGAATGGTCTGCGGGTGTCATGCTGCCTTTGGAGAGCCCCGATGTGCCTAAACTGTGGAAACCCCCTACAAGTGACCCCATTTTGGAAACTAGACCCCCCCAAAGAACTTATCTAGATGTGTGGTGAGCACTTTGAAGACCGGGCGTGAAAATAACCACCTCTCATGGCAGCCTGTTCCACTCATTGTTCACCCTCACTGTCAAAACGTTTTTCTAAGATCTAATACGTGTCTCTTCCCACTCAGCTTTATCCCATTGCTTGTCATTGCAGTCTTTCCTTGTGCAAATGGGAATAAAGATGATCCTTCTACAATGTTACAGCCCTTGAGATATTTGCAGACAGCTATTAAGTCTCCTCTCAGTCTTCTCTTTTGCAAACTAAACATTCCCAAATCCTGCAACCTTTCCTCATAAGACAGGGTTTGCAGACCCGTCACTATTCTGGTCGCTCTTCTCTGAACTTCCTCCAGTTTGTTGATGTCTTTTTTAAAATGCGGTGCCCAAAACTGGACACAGTATTCCAGATGAGGTCTGACCAAAGAGGAGTAGAGGGCAATAATGACTTCACGAGATCATGTGAGGGTGTCATGGCACCCTCCAACCAGTCCAGCAAAATCTGAAGTCCAATATGGCGCTTCTTCCCTTTTGAGCTGGGGACTGTACCTCAAAAATAGTTTTCAACCTCATATGGGGTGTCAGCGTACTCAGAAGAAATTGCACAACAAATTTGCAGGTCCATTTTCTCCTGCTATCCTTGTGAAAATGAAAAAATTTGGGGCTAGATCAACATTTTTGGGTGAAAAATATATTTTTCTTCCTTTTCCACAGATCAATGTTGTAAAATTCTGTGAAACACCTGTGGATTCAAAGTGCTCACCACACATCCAGATAATTTCCGTGAAGGGTCTAGTTTCCAAAACGGGGTTACTTGTGGGGGTTTCCATTGTTTAGGCACATCAGGGGCTCTCCAAACGTGACCTGACCACTACAGATCATTCCATCACAGTTTGTGTTCCAAAACGTCACTCCTGTTTTCATGAGCTCTGTCGTGTGCCCAAACAGTAGTTTGCCCCCATATATGGGGTATCTGCCTACTCAGGAGAAATTTCTTAACAAATTTTCTCCTGTTACCCTTGTTAAAATAAAATATTTGTGGCTAAAATAACATTTATGTGGGAAAAACGTGATTTTTTTTTCACTGCTCAATGTTATCAACATCTGTGAAGCCATGTTTGTGGAAAAAATATGATTTTTTTTTTATTTTCACGCCCGAGCGTTATAAACTTCCCCCCTTGGGGGTTCAAAATGCTCACCACACATCTAGATAAGTTCCCTGAGGGGTCTAGTTTCCAAAATGGTGTCATTTGGGAGATGTTTCCACTGTTTAGGCACATCAGGGGCTTTTCAAACACGACATGGCATCCACTAATTATTCCAGCAAATTTTGCATTCAAAAAGTCAAATAGCACTCCTTCCCTTCCCAGGCAGGGCTGGGAAGGAGCACTGTTCGACCTTTCTAAATGCAAAATTTGCTGAAACAATTAGTGGACGCCATGTCATGTTTGGAGAGCTCCTGATGTGCCTAAACAGTGGAAAACCCTCATAAGTTACACCATTTTGAAAACTAGGCCCCTCAGGGACCTTATCAAGATGTATGGTGAACACCTTGAACCCCCAGGTGCATCTCAGAAGTTTATAACATTGAGCCGTGAAAATAAATAAAAAATCACATTTTCCCCCCAAAAAAAGTTTATTAGCCTCAAATTTTGCATATTTCTAAGAGTAACAGGAGGGATTGCACCAATTTGTTGTGCAATTTCTCCTGAATACTCCAATACCTAGGGGGTATTTCCAAAAATCTCTACATTTCTGTTTTTTTGTTTCAGTCAAGATGGGGTGCAGAGTGTACATTAATGAGAAAAAAAACTTTTTTGAATTTACCAAATGGCTGCAATGATACAAAGAGTGAAAAATTTAAAGGGGTCTGAATACTTTCCTTACCCACTGTATGTGCCGTATCTAAAGCTATTTTAGCACCAGATCCATAGTGTGACAGATGGTACCACTTACTGAATGACCCCATTATTGGGGTCCTTCTGGTTCTGTTGTGGGTTCTGTCATTTAGTCGCATCTCTTTCCATTGCATAAGTTAAATCTCGAAAGTGAACTTTTGACAGAAATGTGATCGGAGCGTAAAGAGGTTAAAATGTTTGTGCAATTTTTTTTTGTAACTTATCCTTATAGCCATCAGAGTTCCCTTTTTTATTTTACCACAATTCTCCAAAACTAGCTAATCAGTGGGCCATCGGCTACAATTGTCACCCATCAACACCACGTGACCACATTGTGAGGAAAGTGATGCTCTACTAAAAAGTTGCTGCCAGAGATTGATGGCATCCATCAGAGCAAACTCCGATTGCTGCTGTGACACACAGATGCCAGCTGTAGATGCCAGCTGTATAACCCAGCTGCCATCTGCCCTGTTTGGAGCATGTTGGGAATAGGTTAGGAAAAAAACAAAATAATCCTTACTTATCTATCAAAGCGACTGCCGTTTCATTGCTACCAGCCTATGTGCAGCGCTGTAGCAGTGACATGTACAACACAAGACCGCTGCAGCCTGGGCTCAAAGGCTTTGCTGATCTTCATGGCACAAGATTGCCGAGACCAGTAATTTGCTGCTGCAGTCACGTGTTATAGATGTGGCGCCACCACTGCAGCCCTGTATACAAACACCGTCTGGAAGGGAACACCAGAGGTTACCGGAAGTAATTCTTATTTTGCTATTTTTCAGCATTAACTGCTTGTCCCTCAACGTTTTTCTAAATGGACAACCCCTTTGTGTAAACTGGAAGACTTGCTATTGGGCACCACTTCAATTTTATTGTAGACATTTTGGCCACTAATGATATTATATAATGAGGACAATTCAATTCTCTTATTCTCTACGTATTTCATGATCAAAAGATCTTTTGGCCCTATAATTGTGTGAAAATCATGGAATGTCTGTTGTAGGAAACAGTAGTGACATGAGAGGCGCTGCAGTTTTATTATACTGACAATAGATGGCTTCCTAGCATCAGTATTTATTCATGATATCTACGGTATGCGGTATGAAGTGCTTCAGAAATAACCTCATATGGTCATCCACTGTCAGACAGAAGCAATATATTTTTAATGAGCAATTGTACTTTGAAATAACTTATTAGAGTAAACTATCCTGTGTTTTTACATGTAGAATAACACTATTTTTTGCTATTTCTGTGTATTTAGATCAGTTTTCCACTCTGTGGGCTATGTGCCGATTCATGAAGACCAGTGTTGTTCACGCCGGTCTTGATGATAGGACTTGCTGGAGTCAGATGCAAGTATGCAGCGTCCAACCCGCAGCGTTTACTGATCGTCTACACATATCCCTAAGCTATGTGCACACGCTGCGGATTCACCCGTGGATTTGTATCTGCGGATCCGCAGGTAAAACCGCAGGTAAAGTGACCTGCGGTTTTACCTGCGGATTGGCCAGCGGTTTTCCCCTGCAGTTTGACACCTGGACAATGGAATAGGTGTCAAACCGCAGCGGAATCCGCAGAAAGAATTGACATGTCAATTGTTTCTGCGGATTTAAAACCGCAGCTTTTCCGCAGTGTTTTTTCACACAGCATGTGCACTGCGGATTGTAAATCCCATAGACTTTGTAGTGCTGGCGAAAACTATGTCAGAGAGTGGACCCTCTGGATCGCGGATCCGGAGCCCCTGGGCCGAGCATGCCAGGTGAAGACCGACCCCTATACAGGGACCGTTTGGGGCAGGACCACAGAGGACGGAGGCGCGACAGCCGGAACCAAGAGGGACGGCTCCACGAACAAAAGGCCTGGGGAGGCAGCGGACAGATATACTAGCAGGGACAGGTGGCTCAGGGAAGGACACAATACGGAATGGCAAGAGGAAGGATCAGGGCAACTGGAGACAGGGAACGGCCACAAGGAATGGAAGAAAGAAGAGCCTGGACAGACTGGGGGGAGCGAGGAGAACGACACAGAGGAAGGCAGGAAGGATAAGGCAGAGCTTGGACTAACTACAGGAAAACTGTAGGGGCCAGATTGTTACACAATCATCAGGCGTCCTCCTAACAGTGAGGACGCCTGAAATATACCAACCCCCGGAAGTGCGTGCCCCAGGCCAGCCCCTCAGCGCCGCCCACAGCTGGAGAGAGAGGACGGGAGGGGGCGTGCGCGCGACAGAGAGCGGGAGCCAGGAGCCGCCGTGAGGGAGCGTGGACGACGGGCGCGAGCCCGGACGGGAGCGTGCAGGTAGGGAAACGCTGCGGTGCGCGCTGCTACAGAAGGGGCATCGGCGGGCATAGCCGCCGATGTCACAGACTTACATGGTACTGTACACTGTGGAACTGCTGCGGATCCGCAGGGCCAAATCCGCTGTGGATCCGCAGCAGAATCCGCAGCGTGTGCACATACCCTAAGGCTACGTGCACACGCTGCGGATTCAACTGCGGGTTTTCCTGCGGATTAGACTGCGGTTTCACACCTCTACTATGTTAAAGGTGTGAAACCGCTGCGGAATCCGCACAAACAATTGACATGCTGCGGTTTGTAAACCGCAGCAAAACCGCGCGGAAAAAACTGCAGTGTGAGCACAGCGGATTTGAAATGCCATAGGCTAACATGGTACTGTACCATGTCTGCGGAACTGCTGCGTTTCCGCAGGGCCAAAAACGCTGCGGAAACACAGCAGAATCCGCAACGTGTGTACATAGCCTTAGGGTCAAAGCTGTAAATATTGAGTCTTTGTATAAACTTGATGTACTTGTCAATAGAAGTTTAAAAACTTATTAACTGCTTATAATTGTACTTCAGTAACCATAGAAACATCTGAAATTAAAATTGACATCAGTCTCCAAATTTTTGGACACAGTTGGCATCTGGCTAGCATGAATCCAGATGGCTAGCATGAGTCAGGCTCAGCTCCTGTGCTGGCTTCATACTTCCCAAACTGACCTATGACAAAAATGTACACTGTAGATCAATGAGAGGTTAAAGGAAGGATGATATGATGCATTCTCCCGGTAATAGTGCAACCAATATCGGAAATATAAAGGGGTTATTCCTTAGTAGCAAAAGAGGTCTGCTCCACTCTTGTCCATTGCGGCCCAGCCTATACTTGAATGGGAATAAGTGCAATGCCTGCCACAGCCCATAGATAAGAGTGACACTGTCTCTTGGTCACAAAACGACCACGAGAGTATTGTTATTGGGAGTGCTGGAAAAAGTATATGTAAATATTAAAACAAAATATTCCATCTACGTAGCTAAAGTTGATCATTATGTAGAAGTATATGACAGTAGAGGACTCCAGGCTGACAGCTGTGCTTATTTTCTGCTGGTGAGGGTGTAGCAGGTGACGCTATGACAGTCTTTATTTGTGCTGCACAGATGAGTGATTCAGAATTATCTAACCATCGAGATATATTCTATGTACATAAGCTCTAGTCCTCCAATGGCTTATGAGAATGTAGAGTGTCACATATATTTCTCCCTCATACATTTGCAGTGTTTGTGAGTGACTCAGGGTGACGAGCCTTGAAGAAACATCATGTCTGTTAGTCCGAGTAACGTTCACAATGCACAAGGGAGTTACAGCCACCCAAGGTGCGAGCAGAGGCATTGCTCTCTTTACAAACGTAAAGGCTGTACAGCAATCATAGAAGGGGCGTGTGGGCTGAAAATAGAAAATCATCCAAAACTAGACTCATATTTGGACTTTGAAGAAGGCATTTTATTTTTCCTCTAAGTTAGATGGTAATCACGCAAAACCACTACATTCTTTTTGTCCAGAGTTGAATCTAGGTGTGCCTTCACCCAAGACACAAATTCAGTTTGGTACTCACTTCTTTACACAGCTTAAGTGGTTTGAGTAGTCGTCATGTGACTGCTCATATGAGATTTTCATACTTGCGTTCAGCATCGGACTGGAGTACCTTGGGCCCACCAGAGAAAAATCATTCTTGGGGCCCACCTTGCAGTTATATAGAAATAATACCAATTCTGCTGCAAAATGAGGTAATATCAAACAAAGTGTTTATTAGCCTACCACGGTAACCTTCAAAAGGAACCTGAAGACCCAACGCTTCCGACAAGCCTACAGCCTGCAGTGATCCTCAGTCTACTGAACCACCGCACGACCAGCTCTCCCCTCTCCTAGTGTGTCCTCACCCATCCCCTGTAGACTGTGAGAACTCGCGGGCAGGGCCCGCTCTCCTTCTGTACTTGTGTGTGCCTTATATTGATCATGTTTATTGTACTGGTCTATATCTGATCCTTGTTCACATGTAAAGTGCCATGCAATAAATGGCGCTATAATAGTGAACAATAATAATTAGCCAATAAATAGAGAGAGGTGATGTAGGGGGGTATGGAAATACAAGCAAGGATTTCAGAGCATGCACAGCGCTATTCACTGTAAGGAATGCTGTACACTGTGCACTTCATAAAGGGGCTGCAGATGCAGGAGGCCCACTTTGTGGGTGGCTGGGCCCACCAGAGGATTCTCTGGTGTCCAGGTGCCCCAGTCCGACCCTGTCTGCAGCGTCGGACTGGAACACCTTGGGCCCACCAGAGAAAATCATTCTTGGGGCCCACTATGTAGCTGCATAGAAAGGAATACAACACCACCAATTGTGCAGTAAAGTGCGCTAATATCAGGGTATAATATAAGGTAGTACATGTCTTAATTATGTAGCAGGAGTTGGGGTAGCCTCGCTCATAGAATATAAAGCAGCCCCCTCATATAGTATAATGCTGCCCTCTGACAGATATAGATATATAGAGACAGATATAGATATATAGAGACAAATAGATATAGAGATAGATAGATATAAAGATATATAGATATAGATAGATATAGAGAGATAGAGATATAAAAAAAACCAAACCACAATACTCACCTCTCCTCCAGCTCCCACGCTGATGCCGGCTTCAATGTCAGGAGCTGCCCCGTCTGCCAGACAGACAGCGGGTGCGCGATGAAGTGATGTCATCACGCACCGGCTGTGAGTCAGGAGCAGAGGGGACTGATGGGAGAGAGACGCTCTCTTCCACTGCAATTGAGGGAGGCGCCGGCTGCCTAGGTTGGGGAGCGGGGCCCCGGGGTGACTGGAGGCCGAGAGTGAAATGATATTCACTGCTGAAGCAGTGAATATTCATTTCTCTTTAGTAGTGGGGACAAGGGCTCCTGCCTCCTGACACCCGCTGCTGCTCTGCTGGCAGGACCCCCATAGCAGCTGTGTGGCACTGGCTGAGGGCCCCTGGAGCAGTGGGGGCCCTAGTCAACTGCTGGCCCTGTATACCAGCAGGTGCCAGGGCCCACCAGATGCCAGGGCCCACCGGAGAATCCTCCGGTTCTCCGGTGGGCCAGTCCGACGCTACCTGTGTGTAAATATAATGTCAGTGTACAAGTAATACAATGATCACTGGAGACATACACAGGAGTTCTGTATATAGTGTATAGTGTACAGGTAATACAGTGACTCACCAGTGACATTATACACAGGAGCTCTGCATATAGTCAGCGTACAGGTAATGCAAGGATCACCAGTGACATTATACACAGGAGCTCTGTATATACTATATAATGTAAGTGTCCAGGTAAAACACTGACTTACCAGTGACCTCTGTATTTGTAGCGATTCATCTTCGCTTTTCTTCCTCTTCCAGCCAGGACATGTTTGCTGCAGAAAATAACACACTATACTCGATCTCTTCTAGACCACATTCCCCACTTTTCCCCCCGACTTCTACACTTTATGTGTAAAGGTCAGCCAGGGCAGTAGTCGTGGCTGAGTATTTCGGGTTCGGGCGTTGTATACCCTGACCTCCCTCTACAGGAAAATGGTACCTCTTCTCTTGCATGGTACGGTCAAAACTCACCGTGCCGTCAGGGTCCCCTTTGCTACGCCGACTTGATGCTGATCCTTGATCCCAATGAATAGAGACACAGTCCAGGGCAACTCTTAACTGAGCAAATTTATTTACTTCAGGACACAGCACATCCACATAGTTTCCAGCATTTTCATCACAGTAAAGACAGCACATTACTTCATCTTTCCCTTCACTGTTCCTTGCAGTGTTTACGTTTGACGCAGCGTCTCAGATAGCTCTTCAGTGTCCTCCCTGTATAGCGTCACCACGGTGAAGCGCTCCCCAGCATGTTTCGCCCCGGACATCAGAGATTCAGCCCACGTAGCTTTCCACCACATTCTGGAGTGACCTGCCCGTACCATTTTACGGTAACCTTCAATCTTCCTCTGTTTCCTTACACTCTTTTCCACTTTATTGCTGGTTCTGCTGTACCGTGTTCTTCTCTGGATGGCTGGGCATCACCTTTAACATCACGGGGTAGTTAGGTAGCTCAGGCATATAGCCCACCCGAGCACAAAGGGGTCAGGCCTCTGACTGACTGACTGAAACAGGAAGACCATCCTGGCTTATTCGCCAGCTATCCCCTCCTACAGTTAACTCCTATGTGTCCTACAGCTACATCTACTGTGCAATGAGCTCAGTGCCCCATCTAGTGACCATAGCCCAGACTGCACTGTCCCTACCAAGTACAAGGTGCAGAAACATAACTTATGCTATATAAATAATACAGCAACATGAAATATACGATAATGCGCAACAATGGTATAACATATATATAAATATATATACAAGTACAACAGCAACATGGGGGTTTAAAGGGGTAAGACTCTCAACCCCTTACACATGTCTACATATTGATATTAGTCATGTATTATACTACAGCGCAGGCACCATTTTGATGAATGCAAACCTTTTTTTGTAACCCCACAAACACCCGGAGCACCAGAATCTCAATAACTGAAATTTACAAATACAGATTACACAACAACCACAAGATGCATTTCATCACCCAGGTCACCTCATTTTAATCAGTATAACAGCGTAGACCTGACACTGTCTGTACTTTACTGTTCACAATCCTGCTGACAGGTTCCCTTTAAATCTAAATTTTAATAAGTTTGTTCTTTTCTGCTCTAAACGTCCCCCAAACCCTGAGGACGGCGAGTATACCTTGGTTGTTTTGCTGTATGTGTATACAAAAGTACAAGAAGAGCACCTATCAGGGGCTCAGAAAAGCTGGGTGGCATGTGTGCTAGTGTGTGACCCAGCGCAGGTGTCTCACTGGCCTATCAAAACAGTGAGTGATAGCAGCAAACAGTGTGATGTGGATGTGAGAACTGTCTGCGGGGTGCGCTTAGGTGAGTGGACAAAAGAATAATGGAGGTTCACCTTTACAGTAACATCCCAGGGCAGGTGTGTCGAGAGCAAGTGGTGTTCAAGAAATATTGGTGGCAGTGGTTGTAACTTATCCTGACACACAATGTACAGGGAAATGGGAAAATTGTGAAAAAAATGCAATTCTGACCTTAATTATGTTTACGGCGTACATTATGTGGTAAAAATGACCATGTAATATGATTCTCCTCATCAGTATGATTACAGAGATACTAAACGTGCCCAGATTTTTAAATTATTTTAGTGGTAGAAAAAAAATCAAGACTTTGAAGTAAAAAAAATGTTGGAGTTTGTGTTGCCATTTTCCGAGACCCGAAGTTTTAATTTTTTCGTTCAATAGAGCTATGAGAGGGATTATTTTTTCGGAAGGCGAGACGTTATTATGGATATGACATTTTAGTTGCTTGTTACGTATTTTAAGTGGTATTGCAGCGACCAAAAAATACCGCAATGTTGGCGTTTTTACATTTTTTGTGTTTACCAATTGGGTTAATTATTTTTATATTTTGATAGCTCGGACTTTGCTGGATGTGGCGATATCACTTGACATTTTTTTTTATGTTCATTTTCAATGGAGGAAAATTGAACTTTTATGAGTTTTTTTTCATATTTGTTTAAATCTTTTTTTGATGTTTTATTTTTATTTTCACTTCATTTATCGCTCCATAAGCTGTACAACATACAGGGGCTAATGGTGCAGCAGAAATGTGAACTTTTTGATGCTTTAATAATTTCCACTATAGTATATGGAGAGCATAAAAAACGCATGCAAAATTCCAATGAAGTCTCCAATTGTGGAACTGAAGCATTCCTCTACTACAAAAATGCATTCGAAAAAACTGCCACAAAAAAATACAATAAAAAGTTTTGATTGCTTTAGTGCGAATACCTATGGAAACAATGCAGCACTTCTGCACGTGTGAACATGGCCCAGGAGAGACTCTGGACAATTTGTACGTTCTACACCAGGTTCACACTTGGGGTTATTTATTTTTTTATCACTACTTAGAATTACAGACAAATTAAAAAAAGTGATCTGAGCCAATTATATGGAAAAAATACAATATTATTTAACATTTATTCTGAAGCTATATAAAATAATTCCGACTGCAGCAATGGTCTGTGCCCATCACGGGGGATCCGTGTTACCGGGAAGAGAGGAGGAGACATTCCTAGAAGGAGCTGACAATAGATACATCACATTATCTCACATATGAGGATACAGAATTATACAGGTTTGAAAATATCAAATAGAAAGATTTGCCTGTAAACAGGTAAAAAAGCAAAAACAGTAAATAACAAAGCAATGACTTGGGCTCTTGTACCGGTAAGTTTTTATACATCTCATCCCAATCCAGCTAACCCCTATCCGTACAGTGGCAGCTGGTATTGGATGGTCTGCCATGGGTAACATAACTAGTTCTCCTATATTAGACCCATTGCCATGTTCGTCTTTATGACATCACAGAAGCGTTGTCCACGAGTCATGGAATGTTCCGCAAGAACGGTCAGTGCGAGGCAAGCAGAGATAGAGAGGAGAGCTGAACACTAACCCAGAGCGACTTGTAAATCACTTTTTACTTGTTTTTTTTTTTTTTACTTTATTTCTTTTTTTTTGGGAGTGTTTTCTACCATCTGCACACACTTTTGTGTGTGTGGAGGGGAAGGCAGCCTAATGGCTGCTCCCGTAGCTGGAGGAAAGTTCCAACCACGGAGACGTCTCCCACATGCCAGGACATCCCCATATAGTCAGAGGCCTGAACACCACCAAAGGCCAACTGGCTTCACGGGGTATGTGATGGCAGCGCTTTATTATATCGTGTCATTTATTATATGCCTGTTCAAAACACCAGAAAAGGCAAAGGACCGATATTCCAGACTGAAAAGTCCACCACCATATCCTACAATGCCCGAAATAGGCCGATTTGTACAACCTGCAGCAAACATCAGCGCAGAGCCAGAGGGTATGAAGGAACGCCTGATACTCACCAGAACAGTAGATGAGGAAGAGACAACAGCCACATTGCCCAGGAGCCCATCCCCATGCACCTGGATGGAGCTAACTCCCACTCAAGCACGTATACTCCTCAGTATGCCTTACGACTATCAACCGCGTATTAAGGTGACTGCTAAACAAGGCTACAATCCTACACCACACCTGCCAGTCAGCTATACCACTGGAAAGATCATGCAAGTAATGCTGATGAGCCCACAGGATGTACAACGTGCCTACAAGAGAGATTTGGGTTTCCTTCCAAGTCCTAGGAAGATCATTCTCCCGAGAAGAGAATTCCGCGGCACTTTCATTTAGCCGGCGGAAAATGTAGTGGCGAGTTGCTTGCAGCAAGCACATACCATCTTCTGCACAGCTGCTTCTCAGACAGATTTTCCGGTTTTGACTATGGCTTGATCAATGGATTATGTTTCTATACTGCCGCCTGCCCTGACCTTTGCTTGCTCAATGGATTATGTTTTTGAACTGCCGCCTACCCTGACCTCTGCTTGCTCAATGGATTATGTTTCTGCACTGCCACCTGCCTTGACCTCTGCTTGCTCAGTGGATTATGTTTTTGAACTGCCGCCTACCCTGACCTCTGCTTGCTCAATGGATTATGTTTTTGAACTGACGCCTGCCCTGACCTCTGCTTGCTCAATGGATTATGTTTCTGCACTGCCGCCTGCCTGACCTCTGCTTGCTCAATGGATTATGTTTTTGAACTGCCGCCTGCCCTGACCTCAGCTTGCTCAATGGATTATGTTTCTGCACTGCCGACTACCCTGACCTCAGCTTGCTCAATGGATTATGCTTCTGCACTGCCGCCTGCCCTGACCTCTGCTTGTTTCCGGTTATTAATCTGTGATACTAATAAAAATGTATATTATTCTGCACTATATGGACTGTGGTTCGTTTTTTTCCTTTCGTTTTATGGTTGTTTCCGGTTATGTTTTTGCACTGCTGCCTGCCCTGACCTCTGCTTGATTCCGGTTATGTTTCTGCACTGCTGCCTGCCCTGACCTTTGCTTGTTTCTGACTACTCATTTGCCTGCTGATTTTGTACTTCTTCCTCAATGCCTGCACTTTTAAGACCCCAGTAGAGCTAATTTATATAAATCCTGCATCCTAACTATAAAGCCGGGTTATAGAGCTTCTGATCACAATGGTAGGATGATGCCTCAATGTGAAGAAGGGTAGTACCAGTTCTTCACTTAACAGTATGGAATGCTTATCTAAAAAAATGATAAAGGAACAGTACAGTATAGACAAAGGTCCCATAAACTCAACAAGAACAAACCATAAAGAACTTTAAGCATAAACATATGAGACAACAAACCAAGTGGCTCAGAATACCACATCCGACCCAACCAGCAGTTTTGTTGAAGGTATTTTCCTCTGAACTTTCGTTAAGAGGGTACAACATCTCAAATACATTAGACTGGTGTGGGTCTCCAACCATTTAGGAACCCTCAAATTAATAGTACAGGGGTCTTGAATCAGCCACAAAATTGCTTCAGGAAGAATTGGGTGGAGCACTGGTTTCATATGTACCCTGCCGCTCATGTCAAGGTCTATGAAAATAACCAAACACAAGGCTGAGTACTCAGATCTTATAGGAACCCCCCCAATAGTGAATGGCCATCTGTCCATTCATAGTTCCCCAGGTCTGTAGACAGATGCGGGTTTCACGTCCGGGACCTCTGCCTATCAGACATTTATAGAATATTTTATGGATAACACATAAAGGTATGGGAAAACTCCTTTTGTAAATAGTGCGCCTCAAGTTTCTTCTGCTGTTTGCAGTGGAATGTAGTCATCATAGCTAATATGAGGGAAGGATTCCTGAGAGGGGGTATACATCTACTATATCCATATTCTGTGGATATCTACCCTAATAAAGCTTATGGACGGTGAGTGCAGTGATGAGACCGACCCTTTATCAACATGTTCTGTCCCACAAACTAATGTAGTACACTGCACTGACCGCCGATAGACTTTATTCTCCAAAGACAATTTAAGTTTGTTATATGTATTAAAATACTTTTTTTTCCCCAGAATTATCTAAGAATTATCGACAAGGAAAATGGACTCAAGATAAAGCTTAGAAACATATATTTCTTTACAGCTCCTGATATAGGTATTGCGGTCTTTAAAAACAGTAGTCCCCAACTTCTGCCTCCTCAGCAAGTTATCCCCTAGCCATTGGTAGATCATAACTTGCTGATTACGGGTGTTTCACTGCCAGGACCCCCACCAATCCTAAGAACAGGGTGTCTGGAACAAGCGGCTGTTAAGAATGCGCAACAACACTTCTTTCATTATGGGACAATGATGGGGCTGATGTGCTGATGATGGACTATGATGGGGCTGATGTGCTGATGATGGACTATGATGGGGCTGATGTGCTGATGATGGACTATGATGGGGCTGATGTGCTGATGATGGACTATGATGGGGTTGATGTGCTGATGATGGACTATGATGGGGCTGATGTGCTGATGATGAACTATGATTGGGATGATGAAGTCTGCAATAACAGAGCATAGCAGTACAACCCCTTAGCCTGGAGTGCCCTAACAAATAGCTGGGGAGGGTCCGAGCTCACAGTCAGACCTTAGAAGAAGAGTTAATAGTTTTGTTTCTTCTGTCTTAAAGGAAAAAAAAGGCTTACAGTATATACTCGCGTATAAGTCGAGATTTTCAGCCCATTTTTTGGGGCTGAAAGTCCCCCTCTCGGCTTATACGCGAGTCATATACTGGGGGTCGGCCAGGGAGGGGGAGCGGGGGGTGTCGGAGATCATGCTCACCTCTCCTGGCATGTTTCTGCAGCCCCCCGTGCTTATTCCATCTTCTCGGCGCTGTTCTTCCTGCTTTCAGCGGTCACGTGGTACGCTCATTACCCTCATTAATATGCACATATGTAATGAGCGGCACCACGAGACCGCAGAAAGGAGGAAGAACAGCACTGAGAAGATGGAACAAGCACGGGGGGCTGCAGAGACATGCCAGGAGAGGTGAGTATAACAGGGGGAGCCATATTGACCTGTGCCCCATTCCACCGCTGCGCATCGCTCTGCTGTCTTGCTTCCTCTGGCAGTGACGTTAAGGTCAGAGGGTGCCATGACGTAGTTAGCAGGCGCCCTCTGCCTGAACAGTCACTGCAGAGCCAGCAACGCTGAGGAGCAGCAGCTGCAGCAGTGACAAGGTGAGTATATAGTTTTTTCTTTTTTTTAATTGAGGTTGCGGCAGCAGCATTGTAAGGGGCCACTAATCACTGTGCAGCAATACAAGGGGCCACTCATCACTGCAGCATTATAAGGGGCCACTCATCACTGTGCAGCATTATAAGGGGCCACTCATCACTGTGCAGCATTATAAGGGGCCACTCATCACCGTGCAGCATTATAAGGGGCCACTCATCACCGTGCAGCATTATAAGGGGCCACTCATCACCATGCAGCATAATAAGGAGCCACTAATCACTGCAGCATTTCAAGGGGCCACTATTCACTGTGCAGCATTATAAGGGGCCACTAATCACTGTGCAGCATTATAAGGGGCCACTCATCACTGTGCAGCATTACAAGGGGCCACTCATCACTGTGCAGCATTACAAGGGGCCACTCATCACTGTGCAGCATTACAAGGGGCCACTAATCACTGTGCAGCATTACAAGGGGCCACTAATCACTGTGCAGCATTACAAGGGGCCACTAATCACTGTGCAGCATTACAAGGGGCCACTAATCACTGTGCAGCATTATATGGGGCCAGTAATCACTGTGCAGCATTATATGGGGCCACTCATCACTGTGCTGCATTATAAGAGGCCACTCATCACTGTGCAGCATTATAAGGGGGCCTCTCATCACTGTGCAGCATTATACGGGGCCACTAATCACTGTGCAGCATTACAAAGGGCCACTAATCACCGTGCAGCATAATAAGGGGCCACTAATCACTGCAGCATTTCAAGGGGCCACTAATCACTGTGCAGCATTATAAGTGGCCACTAATCACCGTGCAGCATTGTAAGGGGCCACTAATCAATGTGCAGCATTATAAGGGGCCACTAATCACTGTGCAGCATTATAAGGGGCCACTAATCACTGTGCAGCATTATAAGGGGTCACTAACCAATGTGCAGCATTATAAGGGGCCACTAATCATTGTGCAGCATTATAAGGGGCCACTCTCCATGCAGCATTTTAAGGGGCCACTAATCACTGTGCAGCATTATAAGGGGCCACCAATCACTGTGCAGCATTATATGGGGCATATGTTATTATGGACCATGTTATAGGGCTACCATTATTCACTGTGCAGCATTATTAGGCATATTTTTGTATGGAGCATCTTATGGAACCCATCATGAACTTTATGGAGCATTATATGGGGCCATCATGAACTTTATGGAGCATCTTATGGGGCCCATTTTATTTTTGAAATTTACCAGTAGCTTCGGCATTTTCCACCTTAGGTTTATACGCGAGTCAATAAGTTTTCCCAGTTTTTTGTGACAAAATTAGGGTGGTCGGCTTATACATGGGTCGGCTTATACACGAGTATATACGGACTTCTAAAGAAAATTGCCCCCAAGTTATTTTGAGCGACCCCGCCTGCTGTACCATCCTTGTGATTTACGAGAACGTTTCTCACTTCCTGCTAGGACAGCGGAAACCCAAGGAGTAAAGAGAGAAGGTCCTTATGGCTGCATGGAGTAATGCTGGAAATCTCTAAATCTGCGGGGACAACAGAGACTTTAGAAGAAGGCAAACCAAGGTTTAGTGCTAGCACTAGTGTGAGAGAAGGTTTATACTACAGGACAGAAGTGCTGTAACAGGAAAGAACCTAACAAATAAAAAAGATTGTAGACAAACCAGATTTTGCTATCTATTCATGTCATTGCCTTCCATATTACAGAGAAATTTCCCTAAATCCGGTATCTGATAATCCACAATGATGTATATTCAGGGTCGAACTGGGGTGTCTGGGGCCCACCAGGGGAATGGACTCTAGGGCCCCATCTTACAGCTATATGCTAATATCTGTCAGTCGTTATCCCCATTATAGTGGAGCATCAGCCGTAAAACACAGGCGGCTCCTGCACATCTACTGTGCACCCCCATAACTGGGATGTATAATTACGGTAGTTTACATTAATGTGGTTCTTTGGTTAAAACAATTTATCACTGATCCATGGGCTCTATAGGATAGCTGATCGCATACGTCCGACCATTAGAAACTGCACCGACCGGAAGAATGAGAAAGTTTTATCGTTGATAGGACACTTATCCCCATTTTAAACTGGAGCAGCAGGTTAGATATCTGACCGAAGCTGCATTCATTCTCTTTGGAGCTTCTATAAAAATACAAGTGCAGCCACTGAGGGAATGAATGGATCAGTGGTCAAGTCGGACATGCCACTCCAGTCTAATGGGGATAAAAAGTTCCACATTTTGCTGAATGGGTCCAAGTAGTTAGACCCCCCCAATCAATACGTTATCACTTGTCCTGTGAATAGGAGATTACGTTTTTCCACAGGAAACCCCTGTAAGTGCATCTCTGCCGCTGTTTACAAAGTATTTAATCTCTAATGGAAATAAAGAATATTCTCCTAATTAATATCAGAGAAGACTAATGACCGTCAAACACAACACAATCCACTGTACCAAGACTAATAATACCACATACAGGGGAGAAATACCACCACACCATGACCAGACCACATAGTACCCGCATCATATCACATAAAAGGCACAAATACAACAACACCATGACCAGACCACATATTACCACCACATAGTGACCGAATAATATGACATATTACCAGCATATAGGGACCAAATAATAATTCATACACAGAGAAATACTTCCACACTGTGAACAGTCCACAAATTACCACCACTTATTGATGGAATACTACAGTACTGATTATGAATACAAACCACAATAATAACAACACTGTTATTACCACCAGTGACATTATACACAGTACCTCTGTATATAGTGTCAGTGTACAGGTAATACAGTGATTACCAGTGACATTATACACAGGAGCTCAGTGATCACTGGCAACATTATTGTCAAGGTTTGCTCAGCTTGTGGGATTAGGTAGTTCAGAGGTTAATGTGGATGGCCTCACTCTGAGATTCTGGGAGGCTTTTTAAAGCCTCATTGTGGGCTCATTCCTCATCGTTTATACTCAGACCCTTGGCCGAGTGTGTGTGACCCTGGTGTGCTTTGTGATTGTAATACTTTATGCTTGTTTGGTTTTGATCTGGTTCTGTCCCTGTTACGAGTTCTGCCTGTCCCTCTTGTACTGCGTTGCTATCTCTGTGTATGACTCATTGCCTATGACCTGACTATTCTCTGATTGCCCCTCTTGTACTGTGCAGCTATCTCCATGTATGACTCATTGCTTACGTTCTGACTACTCTCTGCTCGCCCCTCTGGTATCGCACCGCCCTTTCCATGTATGACCGCCCATTTGTCTGACCTGAGTTCCCCTCGCCTCTACTCCAGGATTCCTGTAGTAGAGTCCTACAATCATCTTCAGAAGTGGGACACTAAGCCCCGCCCCCTGTGGTCACATGATCGTAGGTCCTTGTACTTCTTACTACCTTCAGCATCGCAGGTCCCATCTGCCTCAACTTTCCCTGCAGTATCGGACCCCGGGCCCTCCCGCAGTAGGGGTGAGTCACGCTGCTCAGCCGTGGCAGTTCGCCGACGCTGACAGGATCCTGATATTTATACACAGAAGATCTGCATACAGTGTCAGTGTAATACAGTGACCACCAGTGAAATTATACACAGGAGCTTTTGGAAGTGCATTGAGCAGCAGGGTGGTTTGCTGGTGAAGGGAAAAAAAATCTCTTTAAATCTTCTGCCTGAGCGAGTTTACATGAGCTGAGTGTGACCTGAGCGTAAGTGCGAACGGTGGTAAGTGTGTGACTTGTGATTCAGTGACTTTGGATTCAGGGAGTTTGCAAAGGAGGTATTACTGAATTGCTGTTATATTTTATTAATACTTTTTATTTATTTTTACTTATCTTTTCTGTCTGGTGCAATCCCCATTAGGAATGTGCTCCACTATTGCCAATGCCATCCAGTGTACGTCTTGCCGCATGTACACAATCCTTGATCAGCCAGTCGAGGGTGCATACTGCTGTGCGAGATGTGAGCACATTGTGCATTTGGAAGCCCAGATACTGGATTTAAATGTGCAGCTGGCAACACTGAGATCAATAGACAATATGGAAAGGAGACTTCTACTCACTGAGCAGACGCTCAATGAGATAGATGAGGGGGGGATGCTAGGTTGGAGCTGCAGGACAGTGAAGCAGTAAGATGGGTGACAGTTAGAAGGTGGGGTAGACAGAAGAGTGCCAGGGAGGCTAGTCCTGATCTGGCACAACCCAATAAGTTTGGCAGATGAGGGGAGTGTCAGTGCAGGGGTAGCACTGCTGCAGCAAGGCATGTCCTCTGAAAGCCAGAGGAGTATATGCTCCAGTAAGGGGAGAAATAGGAGAGCAGGGCAGGACAGACAGGTGCTGGTAGTGGGGGACTCAATTATTAGGGGAACAGATAGGGCAATCTGTCACAAAGAAAGGGATCGTCGAACGGTGTGCTGCCTATCTGGCGCGCAAGTCTGACACATCGCTGACCGGGTTGACAGATTACTGGGAGGGGCTGGTGAGGATCCAGCGGTCATGGTGCACATTGGTACAAATGACACAGAGGTAGGTGGAAGGTCCTTAAAGATGATTTCAGGGAATTAGGCTGCAATCTTAAGGCAAGGACCTCCAAGGTAGTATTTTTGGAAATATTTCCTGTACCACGTGCCACGCCAGAGAGGAGATTAGGGAAGTTAATAAGTGGTTCAAGAATTAGTGTAGGAAGGAGGGGTTTGGGTTCCTGGAGAACTGGGCCGACTTCTCAGTTGGCTACAGGTTCTACGCTAGGGACGGGCTGCACCTCAATGGGGAGGGTGCAGCTGTGCTGGGGGAAAAAATGGCTAGAAGGGTGGAGGAGTGTTTAAACTTGGAACTAGGGGAGGGTATTCATTTTATAAGAGGGGAAGACTGTGCAGATAGAGACCTGGGCACAAATAATGAAATTGGGGGTGGTAGTGGCATGGGGGGTGAGGTTAGAACAGTTAATAATTTAAGAAATAGAGGTACAGACATACATAAAGTGCATGTATACAAATGCCAGAAGCCTCGCCAACAAAATGGAGGACTTAGAATTAATTTTGTTGGAAGATAAGGTATATTGCACCCTCTCATAGGGTATAAGGCTGCCCCCTCATAGGGTATAATGCTTCCCCCCCCTCATAGGGTATAATGCACCCCCTCATAGGGTATAATGCTGCCCCCTCATAGGGTATAACACTAGATAGATAGATATGTGATAATTAGATGTATAGATAGATAGATAATAGATAGATAGATCTATGGATAGATAGATAGATATAAAGATATAAAGATAATAGATAGTGAAAGATATAGGTAGCTATAGAGATAGATAGACCTAGATAGATATAGATAGATAAATAGATAGATAGGGGATAAATAGATATATGGATAGCTAGATAGATAGATATAAAGATAATAGATAGTGATAGCTATAGATAGGTATATAGATAGATAGATAGGGGATAAATAGATAGATCTATGGATAGATGATATATAGATGGATAGATAGATATAAAAATAATAGATAGAGATAGATGTAGATAGGTATAGAGATAGATGGATATAGACTATTTATATCTATCTATATCTACCTCTATATGTATCTATCTATCTATCTATTTTTATCTATCTCTATATCTAAGATAGAGACAGATAGATATAGAGATAGAGATATAGATATACAGATAGAAATAGATAGATATAGAGATATATAGATATAGAGACAGATAGATATAGAGATAGATAGAGATAGATATAGAGAGATATAAAAAACAAACCACAATACTCACCTCTCCTCCTGCTCCCACGCTGATGACTGCTTCAGTGTCAGCAGCTGACCCGTCTGCCAGACACACAGCGGGTGCGCGATGAAGTGACGTCATCGCGCATCGGCTGTGAGTCAGGAGCAGAGGGGACTGATGGGAGAGAGATGCTCTCTCTTCCACTGCAATTGAGGGCGGCGCCGGCTGCCTAGGTTGGGGAGCGGGGCCCCGGGGTGAGTGGAGGCCGAGAGTGAAATGATATTCACTGCTGAAGCAGTGAATATTCATTTCTCTTTAGTAGTGGGGACAGTGGCTCCTGCCTCCTGACACCCGCTGCTGCTCCGCTGGCAGGGCCCCCATAGCAGCTGTGTGGCACTGGCTGGGGGCCCCTGGAGCAGTGGGGGCCCTAGGCAACTGCTGTCCCTGTATACCAGTAGAGGTGCCAGGGCCCACCAGATGCCAGGGCCCACCGGAGAATCAGTCCGACGCTACCTGTCTGTATATATAATGTCAGTGTACAAGTAATAGAATGATCACTGGAGACATACACAGGAGTTCTGTATATAGTGTATAGTGTACAGGTAATACAGTGACTCACCAGTAACATTATACACAGGAGCTCTGCATATAGTCAGCGTACAGGTAATACAAGGATCACCAGTGACATTATACACAGGAGCTCTGTATATACTATATAATGTAAGTGTCCAGGTAAATTACTGACTTACCAGTGACCTCTGTATTTGTAGCGATTCATCTTCGCTTTTCTTCCTCTTCCAGCCAGGACACGTTTGCTGCAGAAAATAACACACTATACTTGATCACTTCTAGACCACATTCCCCACTTTCCCCCCCGACTTCTACACTTTATGTGTAAAGGTCAGCCAGGGCAGTAGTCGTGGCTGAGTATTTCGGGTTCGGGCATTGTATACCCTGACCTCCCTCTACAGGAAAACGGTACCTCTTCTCTTGCATGGTACGGTGAATACTCACCGTGCCGTCAGCGTCCCCTTTGCTACGCCGACTTGATGCTGATCCTTGATCCCAATGAATAGAGACACAGTCCAGGGCAACTCTTAGCTGAGCAAATTTATTTACTTCAGGACACAGCACATCCACATAGTTTCCAGCATTTTCATCACAGTAAAGACAGCACATTACTTCATCTTTCCCTTCACTGTTCCTTGCAGTGTTTCCGTTTGACGAAGCGTCTCAGACGGCTCCTCAGTGTCCTCCCTGTATAGCGTCACCACGGTGAAGCGCTCTCCAGCATGTTTCGCCCCGGACATCAGAGATTCAGCCCACGTAGCTTTCCACCACATTCTGGAGTGACCTGCCCGTACCCTTTTACGGTAACCTTCAATCTTCCTCTGTTTACTTACACTCTTTTCCACTTTATTGCTGGTTCTGCTGTACCGTGTTCTTCTCTAGATGGCTGGGCATCAGCTTTAACATCACGGGGTAGTTAGGCAGCTCAGGCATATAGCCCACCCGAGCACAAAGGGGTCAGGCCTCTGACTGCCTGAAACTGGAAGACCATCCTGGCTTATTCTCCAGCTATCCCCTCCTACAGTTAACTCCTATATGTCCTACAGCTACATCTACTGTGCAATGAGCTCAGTGCCCCATCTAGTGACCATAGCCCAGACTGCACTGTCCCTACCAAGTACAAGGTGCAGAAACATAGTTTATGCTATATAAATAATACAGCAACATGAAATATACGATAATGCGCAACAATGGTATAACATATTATATAAATATATACAGTGGGGAAAAAAAGTATATAGTCAGTCAGCAATAGTGCAAGTTCCACCACTTAAAAAGATGAGAGGCGTCTGTAATTTACATCATAGGTAGACCTCAACTATGGGAGACAAACTGAGAAAAAAAAATCCAGAAAATCACATTGTCTGTTTTTGTTTCATTTTATTTGCATATTATGGTGGAAAATAAGTATTTGGTCAGAAACAAGCAATCAAGATTTCTGGCTCTCACAGACCTGTAACTTCTTCTTTAAGAGTCTCCTCTTTCCTCCACTCATTACCTGTAGTAATGGCACCTGTTTAAACTTGTTATCAGTATAAAAAGACACCTGTGCACACCCTCAAACAGTCTGACTCCAAACTCCACTATGGTGAAGACCAAAGAGCTGTCAAAGGACACCAGAAACAAAATTGTAGCCCTGCACCAGGCTGGGAAGACTGAATCTGCAATAGCCAACCAGCTTGGAGTGAAGAAATCAACTGTGGGAGCAATAATTATAAAATGGAAGACATACAAGACCACTGATAATCTCCCTCGATCTGGTGCTCCACGCAAAATCCCACCCCGTGGGGTCAGAAAGATCACAAGAACGGTGAGCAAAAATCCCAGAACCACGCGGGGGGACCTAGTGAATGAACTGCAGAGAGCTGGGACCAATGTAACAAGGCCTACCATAAGTAACACACTACGCCACCATGGACTCAGATCCTGCAGTGCCAGACGTGTCCCACTGCTTAAGCCTGTACATGTCCGGGCCCGTCTGAAGTTTGCTAGAGAGCATTTGGATGATCCAGAGGAGTTTTGGGAGAATGTCCTATGGTCTGATGAAACCAAACTGGAACTGTTTGGTAGAAACACAACTTGTCGTGTTTGGAGGAAAAAGAATACTGAGTTGCATCCATCAAACACCATACCTACTGTAAAGCATGGTGGTGGAAACATCATGCTTTGGGGCTGTTTCTCTGCAAAGGGGCCAGGACGACTGATCCGGGTACATGAAAGAATGAATGGGGCCATGTATCGTGAGATTTTGAGTGAAAACCTCCTTCCATCAGCAAGGGCATTGAAGATGAAACGTGGCTGGGTCTTTCAACATGACAATGATCCAAAGCACACCGCCAGGGCAACGAAGGAGTGGCTTCGTAAGAAGCATTTCAAGGTCCTGGAGTGGCCTAGCCAGTCTCCAGATCTCAACCCTATAGAAAACCTTTGGAGGGAGTTGAAAGTCCGTGTTGCCAAGCGAAAAGCCAAAAACATCACTGCTCTAGAGGAGATCTACATGGAGGAATGGGCCAACATACCAACAACAGTGTGTGGCAACCTTGTGAAGACTTACAGAAAACGTTTGACCTCTGTCATTGCCAACAAAGGATATATCACAAAAGTATTGAGATGAAATTTTGTTTCTGACCAAATACTTATTTTCCACCATAATATGCAAATAAAATGAAAAAAAAAAAACAGACAATGTGATTTTCTGGATTTTTTTTTCTCAGTTTGTCTCCCATAGTTGAGGTCTACCTATGATGTAAATTACAGACGCCTCTCATCTTTTTAAGTGGTGGAACTTGCACTATTGCTGACTGACTAAATACTTTTTTTCCCCACTGTATACAAGTACAACAGCAACATGGGGGTTTAAAGGGGTAAGACTCTCAACCCCTTACACATGTCTACATATTGATATTAGTCATGTATTTTACTACAGCACAGGCACCATTTTGATGAATGCAAACCTTTTTTTTGTAACCCCACAAACACCCGGAGCACCAGAATCTCAATAACTGAAATTTACAAATACAGATTACACAACAACCACAAGATGCATTTCATCACCCAGGTCACCTCATTTTAATCAGTATAACAGCGTAGACCTGACACTGTCTGTACTTTACTGTTCACAATCCTGCTGACAGGATCCCTTTAAATCTAAATTTTAATAAGTTTGTTCTTTTCTGCGCTAAACGTCCCCCAAACCCTGAGGACGGCGAGTATACCTTGGTTGTGTTTTGCTGTATGTGTATACAAAAGTACAAGAAGAGCACCTATCAGGGGCTCAGAAAAGCTGGGTGGCATGTGTGCTAGTGTGTGACCCAGCGCAGGTGTCTCACTGGCCTATCAAAACAGTGACCGATAGCAGCAAACAGTGTGATGGTGATGTGAGAACTGTCTGCGGGGTGCGCTTAGGTGAGTGGACAAAAGAATATGGGAGGTTCACCTTTATAGTAACATCCCAGGGCAGGTGTGTCGTGAGCAAGTGGTGTTCAAGAAATATTGGTGGCAGTGGTTGTGACTTATCCTGACACACAATGTACAGGGAAATGGGAAAATTGTGAAAAAAACGCAATTCTGACCTTAATTATGTTTACGGCGTACATTATGTGGTAAAAATGACCATGTAATATGATTCTCCTCATCAGTATGATTACAGAGATACTAAACGTGCCCAGATTTTTAAATTATTTTAGTGGTAGAAAAAAAATCAAGACTTTGAAATAAAAAATATGTTGGAGTTTGTGTTGCCATTTTCCGAGACCCGTAGTTTTACTTTTTCGTTCAATAGAGCTATGAGAGGGATTATTTTTTCATAAGGCGAGACGTTATTATGGATATTACTTTGGGATAGATATGACATTTTAGTTGCTTGTTACGCATTTTAACCCCTTCACTACCAAGAGTGGTTTGCACGTTAACTACCGGGCCAATTTTTACAATTCTGACCACTGTCCCTTTATGAGGTCATAACTCTGAAACGCTTCCGTGGATCCCGGTGATTCTGACAATGTTTTCTCGTGACATATTGTACTTCATGTTAGTGGTAAAATTTCATTCATATAACTTGCGTTTATTTATGAGAAAAACGGAAATTTGGCGAAAATTTTGAAAATTCCGCAATTTTCCAACTTTGAATTTTTATGCCCTTAAATCACAGAGATATGGCACACAAAAAAGTTAATAAGTAACATTTGCCACATGTTTACTTTACATCAGCAACATTTTTATTTGTTAGCAAGATATAAGGGTTAAAAGTTGACCAGCGATCTCTCATTTTTGCAACACCATTTTATTTTTACGGACCACCTCACATTTGAAGCCACTTTGAGGGGTCTATATGATAGAAAATACCCAAAAGTGACACCATTCTAAAAATTGCACCCCTTAAGGTGCTTAAAACCACATTCAAGGTGTTTATTAACCCTTCAGGTGCGTCACAGGAATTTTTTGAATATTTAAAAAAAATTAACATTTAACTTTTTTTCACAAAAAAAATTACTTCAGGTTCAATTTTTTTTATTTTACCAAGTGTAACAGGAGAAATTGGACTGCAAAAATTATTGTGCAATTTGTCCTGAGCACGCTGATACCTGATATGTGGGGGGGAACCACTGTTTCGGCGCATGGCAGAGCTCAGAAGGGAAGGAGCGCCGTTTGACTTTTTCAATGCAAAATTGGCTGGAATTCTGATCGGACGCCATGTCGCGTTTGGAGAGCCCCTGATGTACCTAAACAGTGGAAACCCCCCACAAGTGACCCCATTTTTGAAACTAGACCCCCTAAGGAACTTATCTAGATATGTGGTGAGAACTTTGAACCCACAAGGGCTTCACAGAAGTTTATAATGCACAGCGGTACAATTAAAAAATCATATTTTTTCCAAAAAATGATCTTTTCACCCCCAATTTTTATTTTCCCAAGGGTAACAGGACCCTAAAAGTTATTGTGCAATTTGTCCTGAGTACACTGATACCCCATATGTGGGTGTAAATGACTATTTGGGCACATGGCAGAGCTCGGAAGGCAAGCAGCGCCATTTGACTTTTTTGGCTGGAATTGAGATCAGACACCATGTCGCGTTTGGAAAGCCCCTGATGCACCAAAACAGTGGAAACCCCCCACAAATGACCCCATTTTGGAAACTAGACCCCCCAAGGAACTTATCTAGATGTGTGGTGAGAACTTTGAACCCCCAAGTGCTTCACAGAAGTTTGTAACGCCCAGGCGTGAAAATAAGAAAAAATTTTTTTTTCCACAAAAATGATATTTTTGCCCCAAAATTTTTATTTTCCTAAGGGCAACAGGAGAAATAGGACCCCAAAAGTTGTTTTGCAAATTGTCCTGATTAGGCTGATACCCCATATGAGGGGGTAAAACACTGTTTGGGTGCATGGCAGGGCTTGGAAGGGAAGGAGCACCATTTGACTTTTTCAACGCAGAATTGGCTGGAATTGAGATCAGATGTCATGTTGCGTTTGGAGAGCACCCGATGTGCGCAAATAGTGGAAACCCCCAATTCTAGCCCTAGCCCTAACCCTAACCCTAGCCCTAGCCCTAACCCTAGCCCTAGCCCTAACCCTAGTGGGAAAATGGAAATAAATACATTTTTTTAATTTTATTATTTTTCCCTAACTAAGGGGGTGATAATGGGGGGTTTGATTTACTATTTATGGCGGTTTTTATGTTTGACAGCTGTCGCACGCTAAAAGACGCTTTTTATTGTAAAAATAGTTTTTGCATCACCACATATTGAGAGCTATAATTTTTCCATATTTTGACCCACCGAGTCATGTGAGGTCTTATTTTTTGCGGGACGAGTTGACGCTTTTATTGGTATCATGTTCGGGCATGTGACATTTTTTGATCGCTTTTTATTTCGTTTTTTGGGACGCAGAATTTACAAAAACCAGCGTTTCATGAATTTCTTTTGGGTGGTGCGTTTACGCCGTTCCGGGTGCGGTAAAATTTATAAGGCAGTTTTATTCTTCGGGTCAGTACGGTTACAGCGATACCTCATTTAGGTGGTTTTTTTATGTTTTGGCGCTTTTATGCAATGAAAATAATTTTATATAAAAAATAATTATTTTTGCATCACTTTATTCTGCGAGCTATAACTTTTTTATTTTTTCGCTGATGATGCTGTATGGTGGCTCATTTTTTACGGGACAAGATGACGTTTTCAGCGGTACCATGGATATTTGTATGCATCTTTTTGATCGCGCGTTATTGCACTTTTTGTTCGGCAGTATGATAATAAATCATTATTTTTTGCTTCGTTTTTTATTTTTATTTTTTAAGGGGTTCACTTAAGGGGTTAACTATTGGGACAGTTTTATAGGGCGGGTCGTTATGGACGCGGCGATACCAAATATGTGTACTTTTATTGTTTTGTTTTTTTTATTTCCAAAAAATGAATTTATTGGGGAATATTTTTTTTTTTTTTTTAATTTATTTGGCGATTTTTTTTAAATTATTTTTACACTTTTTTTTATTTTTTTTTTACTTTATTACAATGTCCCATGGGGGACATCACTGTCCTGTGACAGATCGCTGATCTGTCACATCACAGATCACTGTGACAGATCAGCGATCTGTCAGGCACTGCACAGGCTTCCTCATGCCTGCACTTTGCAGGCACTGAGGAAGCCAGCTTCCTGCAGGCCCCCGCCATATTGGATCCGGGGACCTGCAGGAAAGGAGTCCTCCGCAGCAGCGCTGCACATTGTGCTGCCGTGGGGGCTCAGGGAAGCACGGAGGGAGCCCCCTCCCTGACGATGCTTCCCTTTAACCCCCGGTACACCGCGATCATGTTTGATCGCGGTGTGCAAGGGGTTAACGTGTCGGGGGCGGTCCGTAACCGCCCCTGACACATTGTGCCGGGTGTCAGCTATGATAATTAGCTGACACTCGGCCGCGATCAGCGGCGCTCACCACGTGGGCGCCGCTGATCGCGATGACGTAATATTCCGTCCATGGTAATTAGGTCCATGGTCACATGGACGGAATATTACGTCAATTGTAGGTAAGGGGTTAAGTGGTATTGCAGCGACCAAAAAATACCGCAATGTTGGCGTTTTTAAATTTTTTGTGTTTACCAATTGGGTTAATTATTTTTATATTTTGATAGCTTGGACTTTGCTGGATGCGACGATATCACTTGACATTTTTTTTTATGTTCATTTTCAATGGAGGAAAATTGAACTTTTATGAGTTTTTTTTTCATATTTGTTTAAATCTTTTTTTGTTGTTTTACTTTTCTTTTCACTTCATTTATCGCTCCCTAAGGCCCCTTCCACACTTCAGTTTTTTGCAATCAGTCACGATCCGTCAGGTTTTGACAAAAAACGGATCCTCAATTTTTTTTTGAGGATCCGTTTTTTCCCCATTGACTTGCATTAATGGCGGATTGTGACGGATGGCTGTCCGTTTCATCCGTTTTTTTTGAGGATCCGCCAAACGTTACTCTCTCTCTCTCTCTCCTTCCCGACCAGCGTTTCCTTTAAATTTCCTCATTTTCAGGATCCTTCTGAAAACGGATCCTGTGCCATCCGTTCACATCAGTTCAGAACGGATCCGCTTGTCTGCCTTTTTGGCGGATTTGAACTGATGCAAAAAACTGAAGTGTGAAAGAGGCCTAAGCTGTACTACATACAGGGGCTAATGGTGCAGCAGAAGTGTGAACTTTTTGATGCTTTTGTTTAATATTTTCCACTATAGTATATGGAGAGCATAAAAAACGCATGCAAAATTCCAATGAAGTCTCCAATTGTGGAACTGAAGCATTCCTCTACTAAAAAAATGCATTCGAAAAAACTGCCACAAAAAAATACAATAAAAAGTTTTGATTGCTTTAGTGCGAATACCTATGGAAACAATGCAGCACTTCTGCACGTGTGAACATGGCCCAGGAGAGACTCTGGACAATTTGTACGTTCTACACCAGGTTCACACTTGGGGTTATTTATTTTTTATCACTACTTAGAATTACAGACAAATTAAAAAAAGTGATCTGAGCCAATTATATGGAAAAAATACAATATTATTTAACATTTATTCTGAAGCTATATGAAATAATTCCGACTACAGCAATGGTCTGTGCCCATCACGGGTGATCCGTGTTACCGGGAAGAGAGGAGGAGACATTCCTAGAAGGAGCTGACAATAGATACATCACGTTATCTCACATATGAGGATACAGAATTATACAGGTTTGAAAATATCAAATAGAAAGATTTGCCTGTAAACAGGTAAAAAAGCAAAAACAGTAAATAAAGCAATGACTTGGGCTCTTGTACCGGTAAGTTTTTATACATCTCATCCCAATCCAGCTAACCCCTATCCGTACAGTGGCAGCTGGTATTGGATGGTCTGCCATGGGTAACATAACTAGTTCTCCTATATTAGACCCATTGCCATGTTCGTCTTTATGACATCACAGAAGCGTTGTCCACGAGTCATGGAATGTTCCGCAAGAACGGTCAGTGCGAGGCAAGCAGAGATAGAGAGGAGAGCTGAACACTAACCCTCCGTCAGGCGCAATATAGATTCTCCTCAGTTCATGCGCAATGTGCCTGACAAGCACAGGTCAGAAAACCACCTATAGTAGCTACATATTTCAATTTCAGGACTATAGAAGTAGTCAGTGACCTTCATAGGAATGTATTAAAAGAGATTACACCAAATCAGATGCAAAAAAAACATTTATTAACCATAAACTTATTAAAACTAAAAGTACCACTTTTCGGTAGTACCGCCAAATAGGCTCCAGTTATCTTTACTTAACTATTGCTTAAATATAAAATTATGGAAAAAAACTTAAAGGATATTGCACTTAGATGTTACTTAATTATTTTCTACTCATCTTCAGTGGTTTCAATTGCAGCAGAAGATCATCGAAACGGAGGCAACGGATCAGGACTTTGAATCGTTTCAGATTCATCACAAGGCTGAATTTTTCGATGCCATCACCGTCTGTCCCCCACAGCTCCTCCAAACTTTGCCTATTTGCTCTGAAAGCACCAGCTAGGTATAACAAGCCAATAAATGCCTTGAGTTCAATCACATCAGTGTTTGTGATGTCCCTCTCTCTGGAGAATTGCTCTTTGATTGTGTCAATATACTGGTTAGTGAACCGAACAATAGTTTCCAACATGCTATCTGTAATTAGATTACTCCAACATTCCACTGCAGTTTTAGCTTTTCTAGCACTTCCAATAACTCCAGGAAGATGTGTAATAATATTGTGGGATTCTCTGCGCTGTTTGTTCTTGGGTGCCTTTTTGTTCCACTTTGTATTTTTATCTTTGCCCAAATAATAAGCTAGATCTGTGTCTGTTTCCTCTGTATCCGTGTCATCACCATCCTGCTCTGTTCCAGAATCAGTGTTACATTCTGCTACCTCATCTTCAGATGAAATGTCACTAGATTCCTCTAAATCCTCAGTTACTGCTGGTTCTTCCTCATCATCTTCTAACAAAAAAATCTTCATTTCTTCTAAATGAAGGGGTTTAGATGAATCATACTGTTTTCTGGCCATTGCAGCAGAAAATCTGAAGCAAGAGAGAAAGAGTATGTGTTAGGGCGCAATGTGCCTTAGAAGCCACCCTCCTTTTGTCTAAGAAAACAGTACTTATGTACACTAACTTAGCATTAATCCTTCATAAAACAAGCTAAATACACAATCGTGATGAATAAAAAAAGAAAATACTAACCTTTCAATTTGTGTTGAAATCAGGCGCAATGTGCCTGAGAAGCCAAAGTGTTGATATCTGCTCACTAGAAGGTCTGCTGAGTCACTGTGATATCAGGTTTCACAGAGCCTGTAGAGTCAGGAGATAACTAGGAGGGGTGGGGTTTTCTAATAAGTGGGCAAGGAGAGAGAAGTGAAACTAATTACTGTGTGCCTGTCAGATCTATTGCGCCTGACGGAGGGCTAACCCAGAGCGACTTGTAAATCACTTTTTACTTGTTTTGTTTATTTTTTTTACTTTTATTTCTTTTTTTTGGGAGTGTTTTCTACCATCCGCACACACTTTTGTGTGTGTGGAGGGGAAGGCAGCCTAATGGCTGCACCCGTAGCTGGAGGAAAGTTCCAACCACGGAGACGTCTCCCACATGCCAGGACATCCCTATACAGTCAGAGGCCTGAACACCACCAAAGGCCAACTGGCTTCACGGGGTATGTGATGGCAGTGCTTTATTATATCGTGTCATTTATTAAATGCCTGTTCAAAACACCAGAAAAGGCAAAGGACCGATATTCCAGACTGAAAAGTCCACCACCATATCCTACAATGCCCGAAATAGGCCGATTCGTACAACCTGCAGCACACATCAGCGCAGAGCCAGAGGGTATGAAGGAACGCCTGATACTCACCAGAACAGTAGATGAGGAAGAGACAACAGCCACATTGCCCAGGAGCCCATCCCCATGCACCTGGATGGAGCTAACTCCCTCTCAAGCACGTATACTCCTCAGTATGCCTTACGACCATCAACCGCGTATTAAGGTGACTGCTAAACAAGGCTACAATCCTACACCACACCTGCCAGTCAGCTATACCACTGGAAAGATCATGCAAGTAATGCTGATGAGCCCACAGGATGTACAACGTGCCTACAAGAGAGATTTGGGTTTCCTTCCAAGTCCTAGGAAGATCATTCTCCCGAGAAGAGAATTCCGCGACACTTTGATTTAGCCGGCGGAAAATGTAGTGGCGAGCACATACCATCTTCTGCACAGCTGCTTCTCAGACAGATTTTCCGGTTTTGACTATGGCTTGATCAATGGATTATGTTTCTATACTGCCGCCTGCCCTGACCTCTGCTTGTTTAAAGTTATGCATCTACACTGCCGCCAGCCCTGACCTTTGCTTGCTCAATGGATTATGTTTTTGAACTGCCGCCTGCCTGACCTCTGCTTGCTCAATGGATTGTTTCTGCACTGCCGCCTGCCTTGACCTCTGCTTACTCAATGGATTATGTTTTTGAACTGCCGCCTGCCCTGACCTCTGCTTGCTCAATGGATTATGTTTTTGAACTGCCGCCTGCCCTGACCTCTGCTTGCTCAATGGATAATGTTTTTGAACTGCCGCCTGCCCTGACCTCTGCTTGCTCAATGGATTATGTTTCTGCACTGCCCCCTGCCTGACCTCTGCTTGCTCAATGGATTATGTTTTTGAACTGCCGCCTGCCCTGACCTCAGCTTGCTCAATGGATTATGTTTCTGCACTGCCGCCTGCCCTGACCTCAGCTTGCTCAATGGATTATGTTTCTGCACTGCCGCCTGCCCTGACCTCTGCTTGTTTCCGGTTATTAATCTGTGATACTAATAAAAATGTATATTATTCTGCACTATATGGACTGTGGGTCGTTTTTTTCTTTGGTTTTATGGTTGTTTCCGGTTATGTTTCTGCACTGCTGCCTGCCCTGACCTTTGCTTGTTTCTGACTACTCATTTGCCTGCTGATTTTGTACTTCTTCCTCAATGCCTGCACTTTTAAGACCCCAGTAGAGCTAATTTATATAAATCCTGCATCCTAACAATGAAGCCGGGTTATAGGGCTTCTGATCACAATGGTAGGATGATGCCTCAATGTGAAGAAGGGTAGCACCAGTTCTTCACCTAACAGTATGGAATTCTTATCTAAAAAATTGATAAAGGAACAGTACAGTATAGACAAAGGTCCCATAAACTCAACAAGTACAAACCATAAAGAACTTTAAGCATAAACATATGAGACAACAAACCAAATGGCTCAGAATACCACATCCGACCCAACCAGCAGTTTTGTTGAAGGTATTTTCCTCTGAACTTTCATTAAGAGGGTACAACATCTCAAATACAATAGACTGGTGTGGGTCTCCAACCATTTAGGAACCCTCAAATCAATAGTACAGGGGTCTTGAATCAGCCACAAAATTGCTTCAGGAAGAATTGGGTGGAGCACTGGTTTCATATGTAACCTGCCGCTCATGTCAAGGTCTATGAAAATAACCAAACACAAGGCTGAGTACTCAGATCTTATAGGAACCTCCCCAATAGTGAATGGCCATATCTCCATTCATAGTTCCCCCAGGTCTGTAGACAGATGCGGGTTTCACGTCCGGGACCTCTGCCTATCAGACATTTATAGAATATTTTATGGATAACACATAAATGTTTGGGAAAACTCCTCTTCTAAATAGTGCGCCTCAAGTTTCATCTGCTGTTTGCAGTGGTATGTAGTCATCATAGCTAATATGAGGGAAGGATTCCTGAGAGGGGGTATACATCTACTATATCCATATTCTGTGGATATCTACCCTAATAAAGCTTATGGACGGTGAGTGCAGTGATGAGACTGACCCTTTATTAACATGTTCTGTCCCACAAACTAATGTAGTACACTGCACTGACTGCCGATAAATTGTCTTTGGATAATAAAGTCTAACGTTTGTTATATGTAATATAACACTTTTTTTCCCAGAATTATCTAAGAATTATCGACAAGGAAAATGGACTCAAGATAAAGCTGAGAAACATGCATTTCTTCACAGCTCCTGATATAGGTAGTGTGGTCTTTAAAAACAGTAGTCCCCAACTTGTGCCTCCTCAGCAAGTAATCCCCTAGCCATTGGTAGATCATAACTTGCTGATTACGGGTGTTTCACTGCCAGGACCCCCACCAATCCTAAGAACAGGGTGTCTGGAACAAGCGGCTATTAAGAATGCGCAACAACACCTCTTTCATTATGGGACAATGATGGGGCTGTTGATGGACTATGATGGGGCTGATGTGCTGATGATGGACTATGATGGGGTTGATGTGCAGATGATGGACTATGATGGGGCTGATGTGCTGATGATGGACTATGATTGGGATGATGAAGCCTGCAATAACAGAACATAGCAGTACGACCCCTTAGCCTGGAGTTCCCTAACAAATAGCTGGGGAGGGTCCGAGCTCACAGTCAGACCTTAGAAGAAGAGTTAATAGTTTTGTTTCTTCTGTCTTAAAGGAAAAAAAAAAGGCTTACCGTATATACTCGCGTATAAGTCGAGATTTTCAGCCCATTTTTTTGGGCTGAAAGTCCCTCTCTCGGCTTATACGCGAGTCATATACCAGGGGTCGGCCGGGAAGGGGGAGCGGGGGGTGTCGGAGATCATACTCACCTCTCCTGGCATGTTTCTGCAGCCCCCCGTGCTTATTCCATATTCTCTGCGCTGTTCTTCCTGCTTTCAGCGGTCACGTGGTACGCTGATTACCCTCATTAATATGCACATATGTAATGAGCGGCACCACGTGACCGCAGAAAGCAGGAAGAACAGCGCTGAGAAGATGGAACAAGCACGGGGTGCTGCAGAGACATGCCAGGAGAGGTGAGTATAACGGGGGGAGCCATATTCACCTGTACCCCGTTCCAACGCTTTGCGTCGCTCTGCTGTCTTGCTTCCTCTGGCAGTGACGTTTAGGTCAGAGGGCGCCATGACGTAGTTAGCAGGCGCCCTCTGCCTGAACAGTGACTGCAGAGCCAGCAACGCTGAGGTGCAGCAGCTGCAGCAACGACAAAGTGAGTATATAGTTTTTTGTTTTTTTTAATTGAGGCTGCGGCAGCAGCATTGTAAGGGGCCACTAGTCACTGTGCAGCATTGTAAGGGGCCACTAATCACTGTGCAGCTTAGAATGGGCCACTAATCATTGTGCAGAATTATAAGGGGCCACTAATCGCTGTGCAGCATTATAAGGGGCCACTAATAACTGTGCAGCATTACAAGGGGCCACTAATCACCGTGCAGCATAATAAGGGGGCACTTATCACCGTGCAGCATAATAAGGGGCCACTAATCACTGCAGCATTACAAGGGGCCACTAATCACTGGGCAGCATTATAAGTGGCCACTAATCACCGTGCAGCATTATAAGGGGCCACTAATCACTGTGCAGCATTATAAGGGGCCACTAATCACTGTGCAGCATTATAAGGGGCCACTGATCACTGCGCAGCATTAAAATTGGCCACTCACTGTGCAGCATTACAAGGGGCCACTAGTCACTGTGCAGCATTATAAGGGGCCACTAATCACTGCGCATTATAAGGGGCCACCAATCACTGTGCAGCATTATAAGGGGTCACCAATCACTGTGCAGCATTATATGGGGCATATGTTATTATGGACCATGTTATAGGGCCACCATTATTCACTGTGCAGCATTATTAGGCATATTTTTGTATGGAGCATCTTATGGAACCCATCATGAACTTTATGGAGCATTATATGGGGCCATCATAAACTTTATGGAGCATCTTATGGGGCCCATTTTTTTTTTAAATTTACCAGTAGCTTCGGCATTTTCCAATCTAGGCTTTTACGTGAGTCAATAAGTTTTCCCAGTTTTTTGTGACAAAATTAGGGTGGTCGGCTTATACATGGGTCGGCTTATACACGAGTATATACGGACTTCTAAAGAAAATTGCCCCCAAGTTATTTTGAGCGACCCCGCCTGCTGTACCATCCTTGTGATTTACGAGAACGTTTCTCACTTCCTGCTAGGACAGCGGATACCCAAGGAGTAAAGAGAGAAGGTCCTAGTCTGCAGGGACAACAGAGACTTTAGAAGAAGGCAAACCAAGGTTTATCGCTAGCACTAGTGTGAGAGAAGGTTTATACTACAGAACAGAAGTGCTGTAACAGGAAAGAACCTAACAAATAAAAAAGATTGTAGACAAACCTGATTTTGCTATCTATTCATGTCATTGCCTTCCATATTACAGTGAAATTTCCCTAAATTCGGTATCTGATAATCCACAATGACGTATATTCAGGGTCGAACTGGGGTGTCTGGGGCCCACCAGGGGAATGGACTCTAGGGCCCCATGCTACAGCTATATGCTAATATCTGTCAGTCGTTATCCCCATTATAGTGGAGCCTCGGCTGTAAAACACAGGCGGCTCCTGCACATCTACTGTGCACCCCCATAACTAGAATGTATAATTACGGTAGTTTACATTAATGTGGTTCTTTGGTTAAAACAATTTGTCACCGATCCATGGGCTCTATAGGATAGCTGATCGCATACGTCCGACCATTAGAAACTGCACCGACCGGAAGAATGAGAAAGTTTTATCGTTGATAGGACACTTATCCCCATTTTAAAATGGAGCAGCAGGTTAGATATCTGACCGAAGCTTCATTCATTCTCTTTGGGGCTTCTATAAAAATACAAGTGCAGCCACTGAGGGAATGAATGGATCAGTGGTCAAGTCGGACATGCCACTCCAGTCTAATGGGGATAAAAAGTTCCACATTTTGCTGAATGGGTCCAAGTAGTTAGACCCCCCAATCAATACGTCATCACTTGTCCTGTGAATAGGAGATTACGTTTTTCCACAGGAAACCCTTGTAAGTGCATCTCTGCCGCTGTTTACAAAGTATTTAATCTCTAATGGAAATAAAGAATATTCTCCTAATTAATATCAGAGAGAACTAATGACCGTCATACACAACACAATCCACTGTACCAAGACCAATAATACCACATACAGGGGAGAAATACCACCACACCATGACCAGACCACATAGTACCCGCATCATATCACATAAAAGGCACAAATACAACCACACCATGACCAGACCACATATTACCACCACATAGTGACCGAATAATATGACATATTACCAGCATATAGGGACCAAATAATAACTCATACACGGAGAAATACTTCCACACTGTGAACAGTCCACAAATTACCACCACTTATTGATGGAATACTACAATACTGATTATGAATACAAACCACAATACTAACAACACTGTTATTACCACCAGTGACATTATACACAGTACCTCTGTATATAGAGTCAGTGTACAGGTAATACAGTGATTACCAGTGACATTATACACAGGAGCTCAGTGATCACTGGCAACATTACTGTCAAGGTTTGCTCAGCTTGTGGGATTAGGTAGTTCAGAGGTTAATGTGGATGGCCTCACTCTGAGATTCTGGGAGGCTTTTTAAAGCCTCATTGTGGGCTCATTACTCATCGTTTATACTCAGACCTTTGGCCGAGTGTGTGTGACCCTGGTGTGCTTTGTGACTGTAATACTTTATGCTTGTTTGGTTTTGATCTGGTTCTGTCCCTGTTACGAGTTCTGCCTGTCCCTCTTGTACTGCGTTGCTATCTCTGTGTATGACTCATTGCCTATGACCTGACTATTCTCTGATTACCCCTCTTGTACTGTGCAGCTATCTCCATGTATGACTCATTGCTTACGTTCTGACTACTCTCTGCTCGCCCCTCTGGTATCGCGCCGCCCTCTCCATGTATGACCGCCCGTTTGTCTGACCTGAGTTCCCCTCGCCTCTACTCCAGGATTCCTGTAGTAGAGTCCTACAATCATCTTCAGAAGTGGGACACTAAGCCCCGCCCCCTGTGGTCACATGATCGTAGGTCCTTGTACTTCTTACTACCTTCAGCATCGCAGGTCCCGTCTGCCTCAACTTTCCCTGCAGTATCGGACCCCGGGCCCTCCCGCAGTAGGGGTGAGTCACGCTGCTCAGCCGTGGCAGTTCGCCGACGCTGACAGGATCTTGATATTTATACACAGAAGATCTGCATACAGTGTCAGTGTAATACAGTGACCACCAGTGAAATTATACACAGGAGCTTTTGGAAGTGCATTGAGCAGCAGGGTGGTTTGCTGGTGAAGGGAAAAAAATCTCTTTAAATCTTCTGCCTGAGCGAGTGTAAACGAGCTGAGTGTGACCTGAGCGTAAGTGCGAACGGTGGTAAGTGTGTGACTTGTGATTCAGTGACTTTGGATTCAGGGAGTTTGCAAAGGAGGTATTACTGAATTGCTGTTATATTTTATTAATACTTTTTATTTATTTTTACTTATCTTTTCTGTCTGGTGCAATCCCCATTAGGAATGTGCTCCACTATTGCCAATGCCATCCAGTGTATGTCTTGCCGCATGTACGCAATCCTTGACCAGCCAGTCGAGGGTGCATACTGCTGTGCGAGATGTGAGCACATTGTGCATTTGGAAGCCCAGATACTGGATTTAAATGTGCAGCTGGCAACACTGAGATCAATAGACAATATGGAAAGGAGACTTCTACTCACTGAGCAGACGCTCAATGAGATAGATGAGGGGGGGATGCTAGGTTGGAGCTGCAGGACAGTGAAGCAGTAAGATGGGTGACAGTTAGAAGGTGGGGTAGACAGAAGAGTGCCAGGGAGGCTAGTCCTGATCTGGCACAACCCAATAAGTTTGCCAAGTTGGCAGATGAGGGGAGTGTCAGTGCAGGGGTAGCACTGCTGCAGCAAGGCATGTCCTCTGAAAGCCAGAGGAGTATATGCTCCAGTAAGGGGAGAAATAGGAGAGCAGGGCAGGCCAGACAGGTGCTGGTAGTGGGGGACTCAATTATTAGGGGAACAGATAGGGCAATCTGTCACAAAGAAAGGGATCGTCGAACGGTGTGCTGCCTATCTGGCGCGCAAGTCTGACACATCGCTGACCGGGTTGACAGATTACTGGGAGGGGCTGGTGAGGATCCAGCGGTCATGGTGCACATTGGTACAAATGACACAGAGGTAGGTGGAAGGTCCTTAAAGATGATTTCAGGGAATTAGGCTGCAATCTTAAGGCAAGGACCTCCAAGGTGGTATTTTTGGAAATATTTCCTGTACCACGTGCCACGCCAGAGAGGAGATTAGGGAAGTTAATAAGTGGTTCAAGAATTAGTGTAGGAAGGAGGGGTTTGGGTTCCTGGAGAACTGGGCCGACTTCTCAGTTGGCTACAGGTTCTACGCTAGGGACGGGCTGCACCTCAATGGGGAGGGTGCAGCTGTGCTGGGGGAAAAAATGGCTAGAAGGGTGGAGGAGTGTTTAAACTTGGAACTAGGGGAGGGTATTCATTTTATAAGAGGGGAAGACTGTGTAGATAGAGACCTGGGCACAAATAATGAAATTGGGGGTGGTAGTGGCATGGGGGGTGAGGTTAGAACAGTTAATAATTTAAGAAATAGAGGTACAGACATACATAAAGTGCATGTATACAAATGCCAGAAGCCTCGCCAACAAAATGGAGGACTTAGAATTAATTTTGTTGGAAGATAAGGTATATTGCACCCCCTCATAGGGTATAAGGCTGCCCCCTCATAGGGTATAATGCTTCTCCCCCCTCATAGGGTATAATGCACCCCCTCATAGGGTATAATGCTGCCCCCTTATAGGGTATAACACTAGATAGATAGATAGATAGATAGATATGTGATAATTAGATGTATAGATAGATAATAGATAGATAGATCTATGGATAGACAGATAGATATAAAGATAATAGATAGTGAAAGATATAGGTAGCTATAGAGATAGATAGACCTAGATAGATATAGATAGATAAATAGATAGATAGGGGATAAATAGATATATGGATAGATAGATAGAAAGATAGATAGATAGATAGATAGATAGATAGATAGATATAAAGATAATAGATAGTGATAGCTATAGATAGGTATATAGATAGATAGATAGGGGATAAATAGATAGATCTATGGATAGATGATATATAGATGGATAGATATAAAGATAATAGATAGAGATAGATATAGATAGGTATAGAGATAGATGGATATAGACTATTTATATCTATCTATATCTACCTCTATATCTATCTATCTATCTATCTATATCTATCTCTATATCTAAGACAGAGACAGATAGATATAGAGATAGAGATATAGATATACAGATAGAAATAGATAGATATAGAGATATATAGATATAGAGACAGATAGATATAGAGATAGATATAGATAGATATAGAGATATATAAAAAACAAACCACAATACTCACCTCTCCTCCTGCTCCCACGCTGATGACGGCTTCAGTGTCAGCAGCTGACCCGTCTGCCAGACACACAGCGGGTGCGCGATGAAGTGACGTCATCGCGCATCGGCTGTGAGTCAGGAGCAGAGGGGACTGATGGGAGAGAGATGCTCTCTCTTCCACTGCAATTGAGCGCGGCGCCGGCTGCCTAGGTTGGGGAGCGGGGCCCCGGGGTGAGTGAAGGCCGAGAGTGAATGAATATTCATTTCTCTTTAGTAGTGGGGACAGTGGCTCCTGCCTCCTGACACCCGCTGCTGCTCCGCTGGCAGGGCCCCCATAGCAGCTGTGTGGCACTGGCTGGGGGCCCCTGGAGCAGTGGGGGCCCTAGGCAACTGCTGTCCCTGTATACCAGTAGAGGTGCCAGGGCCCACCAGATGCCAGGGCCCACCGGAGAATCAGTCCGACGCTACCTGTCTGTATATATAATGTCAGTGTACAAGTAATAGAATGATCACTGGAGACATACACAGGAGTTCTGTATATAGTGTATAGTGTACAGGTAATACAGTGACTCACCAGTAACATTATACACAGGAGCTCTGCATATAGTCAGCGTACAGGTAATACAAGGATCACCAGTGACGTTATACACAGGAGCTCTGTATATACTATATAATGTAAGTGTCCAGGTAAATCACTGACTTACCAGTGACCTCTGTATTTGTAGCGATTCATCTTCGCTTTTCTTCCTCTTCCAGCCAGGACACGTTTGCTGCAGAAAATAACACACTATACTTGATCACTTCTAGACCACATTCCCCACTTTCCCCCCCGACTTCTACACTTTATGTGTAAAGGTCAGCCAGGGCAGTAGTCGTGGCTGAGTATTTCGGGTTCGGGCATTGTATACCCTGACCTCCCTCTACAGGAAAACGGTACCTCTTCTCTTGCATGGTACGGTGAATACTCACCGTGCCGTCAGCGTCCCCTTTGCTACGCCGACTTGATGCTGATCCTTGATCCCAATGAATAGAGACACAGTCCAGGGCAACTCTTAACTGAGCAAATTTATTTTCTTCAGGACACAGCACATCCACATAGTTTCCAGCATTTTCATCACAGTAAAGACAGAACATTACTTCATCTTTCCCTTCACTGTTCCTTGCAGTGTTTCCGTTTGACGAAGCGTCTCAGATGGCTCCTCAGTGTCCTCCCTGTATAGCGTCACCACGGTGAAGCGCTCTCCAGCATGTTTCGCCCCGGACATCAGAGATTCAGCCCACGTAGCTTTCCACCACATTCTGGAGTGACCTGCCCGTACCCTTTTACGGTAACCTTCAATCTTCCTCTGTTTACTTACACTCTTTTCCACTTTATTGCTGATTCTGCAGTACCGTGTTCTTCTCTAGATGGCTGGGCATCAGCTTTAACATCACGGGGTAGTTAGGCAGCTCAGGCATATAGCCCACCCGAGCACAAAGGGGTCAGGCCTCTGACTGCCTGAAACTGGAAGACCATCCTGGCTTATTCTCCAGCTATCCCCTCCTACAGTTAACTCCTATATGTCCTACAGCTACATCTACTGTGCAATGAGCTCAGTGCCCCATCTAGTGACCATAGCCCAGACTGCACTGTCCCTACCAAGTACAAGGTGCAGAAACATAGCTTATGCTATATAAATAATACAGCAACATGAAATATACGATAATGCGCAACAATGGTATAACATATATATAAATATATATACAAGTACAACAGCAACATGGGGGTTTAAAGGGGTAAGACTCTCAACCCCTTACACATGTCTACATATTGATATTAGTCATGTATTATACTACAGCACAGGCACCATTTTGATGAATGCAAACCTTTTTTTTGTAACCCCACAAACACCCGGAGCACCAGAATCTCAATAACTGAAATTTACAAATACAGATTACACAACAACCACAAGATGCATTTCATCACCCAGGTCACCTCATTTTAATCAGTATAACAGCGTAGACCTGACACTGTCTGTACTTTACTGTTCACAATCCTGCTGACAGGATCCCTTTAAATCTAAATTTTAATAAGTTTGTTCTTTTCTGCGCTAAACGTCCCCCAAACCCTGAGGACGGCGAGTATACCTTGGTTGTGTTTTGCTGTATGTGTATACAAAAGTAAAAGAAGAGCACCTATCAGGGGCTCAGAAAAGCTGGGTGGCATGTGTGCTAGTGTGTGACCCAGCGCAGGTGTCTCACTGGCCTATCAAAACAGTGACCGATAGCAGCAAACAGTGTGATGTGGATGTGAGAACTGTCTGCGGGGTGCGCTTAGGTGAGTGGACAAAAGAATATGGGAGGTTCACCTTTATAGTAACATCCCAGGGCAGGTGTGTCGTGAGCAAGTGGTGTTCAAGAAATATTGGTGACAGTGGTTGTGACTTATCCTGACACACAATGTACAGGGAAATGGGAAAATTGTGAAAAAAAACGCAATTCTGACCTTAATTATGTTTACGGCGTACATTATGTGGTAAAAATGACCATGTAATATGATTCTCCTCATCAGTATGATTACAGAGATACTAAACGTGCCCAGATTTTTAAATTATTTTAGTGGTAGAAAAAAAATCAAGACTTTGAAATAAAAAATATGTTGGAGTTTGTGTTGCCATTTTCCGAGACCCGTAGTTTTACTTTTTCGTTCAATAGAGCTATGAGAGGGATTATTTTTTCATAAGGCGAGACGTTATTATGGATATTACTTTGGGATAGATATGACATTTTAGTTGCTTGTTACGTATTTTAAGTGGTATTGCAGCGACCAAAAAATACCGCAATGTTGGCGTTTTTAAATTTTTTGTGTTTACCAATTGGGTTAATTATTTTTATATTTTGATAGCTCGGACTTTGCTGGATGTGGCGATATCACTTGACATTTTTTTTTATGTTCATTTTCAATGGAGGAAAATTGAACTTTTATGAGTTTTTTTTTCAGATTTGTTTAAATCTTTTTTTGTTGTTTTACTTTTCTTTTCACTTCATTTATTGCTCCCTAAGGCCCCTTTCACACTTCAGTTTTTTGCAATCAGTCACAATCCGTCAGGTTTTGATAAAAACGGATCCTCAATTTTTTTTGGAGGATCCGTTTTTTCCCCATTGACTTGCATTAATGGCGGATTGTGACGGATGGCTGTCCGTTTCATCCGTTTTTTTTTTGAGGATCCGCCAAAAGTTGCTGTCCGTCACCATCCTCAAAGATTTCAAAACGGAGCTTGCAACAAAACTCTCTCTCTCTCTCTCTCCTTCCCGACCAGCATTTCCTTTAAATTTCCTCATTTTCAGGATCCTGTGCCATCCGTTCACATCAGTTCAGAACGGATCCGCTTGTCTGCCTTTTTGGCGGATTTGAACTGATGCAAAAAACTGAAGTGTGAAAGAGGCCTAAGCTGTACTACATACAGGGGCTAATGGTGCAGCAGAAGTGTGAACTTTTTGATGCTTTTGTTTAATATTTTCCACTATATTATATGGAGAGCATAAAAAACGCATGCAAAATTCCAATGAAGTCTCCAATTGTGGAACTGAAGCATTCCTCTACTAAAAAAAATGCATTCGAAAAAACTGCCACAAAAAAATACAATAAAAAGTTTTGATTGCTTTAGTGCGAATACCTATGGAAACAATGCAGCACTTCTGCACGTGTGAACATGGCCCAGGAGAGACTCTGGACAATTTGTACGTTCTACACCAGGTTCACACTTGGGGTTATTTATTTTTTTATCACTACTTAGAATTACAGACAAATTAAAAAAAGTGATCTGAGCCAATTATATGGAAAAAATACAATATTATTTAACATTTATTCTGAAGCTATATGAAATAATTCCGACTACAGCAATGGTCTGTGCCCATCACGGGTGATCCGTGTTACCGGGAAGAGAGGAGGAGACATTCCTACAAGGAGCTGACAATAGATACATCACATTATCTCACATATGAGGATACAGAATTATACAGGTTTGAAAATATCAAATAGAAAGATTTGCCTGTAAACAGGTAAAAAAGCAAAAACAGTAAATAAAGCAATGACTTGCGCTATTGTACCGGTAAGTTTTTATACATCTCATCCCAATCCAGCTAACCCCTATCCGTACAGTGGCAGCTGGTATTGGATGGTCTGCCATGGGTAACATAACTAGTTCTCCTATATTAGACCCATTGCCATGTTCGTCTTTATGACATCACAGAAGCGTTGTCCACGAGTCATGGAATGTTCCGCAAGAACGGTCAGTGCGAGGCAAGCAGAGATAGAGAGGAGAGCTGAACACTAACCCAGAGCGACTTGTAAATCACTTTTTACTTGTTTTGTTTATTTTTTTTACTTTTATTTCTTTTTTTTGGGAGTGTTTTCTACCATCCGCACACACTTTTGTGTGTGTGGAGGGGAAGGCAGCCTAATGGCTGCACCCGTAGCTGGAGGAAAGTTCCAACCACGGAGACGTCTCCCACATGCCAGGACATCCCTATACAGTCAGAGGCCTGAACACCACCAAAGGCCAACTGGCTTCACGGGGTATGTGATGGCAGTGCTTTATTATATCGTGTCAATTATTAAATGCCTGTTCAAAACACCAGAAAAGGCAAAGGACCGATATTCCAGACTGAAAAGTCCACCACCATATCCTACAATGCCCGAAATAGGCCGATTCGTACAACCTGCAGCAAACATCAGCGCAGAGCCAGAGGGTATGAAGGAACGCCTGATACTCACCAGAACAGTAGATGAGGAAGAGACAACAGCCACATTGCCCAGGAGCCCATCCCCATGCACCTGGATGGAGCTAACTCCCTCTCAAGCACGTATACTCCTCAGTATGCCTTACGACCATCAACCGCGTATTAAGGTGACTGCTAAACAAGGCTACAATCCTACACCACACCTGCCAGTCAGCTATACCACTGGAAAGATCATGCAAGTAATGCTGATGAGCCCACAGGATGTACAACGTGCCTACAAGAGAGATTTGGGTTTCCTTCCAAGTCCTAGGAAGATCATTCTCCCGAGAAGAGAATTCCGCGGCACTTTGATTTAGCCGGCGGAAAATGTAGTGGCGAGTTGCTTGCAGCAAGCACATACCATCTTCTGCACAGCTGCTTCTTAGACAGATTTTCCGGTTTTGACTATGGCTTGATCAATGGATCATGTTTCTATACTGCCGCCTGCCCTGACCTCTGCTTGTTTAAAGTTATGCATCTACACTGCCGCCTGCCCTGACCTTTGCTTGCTCAATGGATTATGTTTTTGAACTGCCGCCTGCCTGACCTCTGCTTGCTCAATGGATTGTTTCTGCACTGCCGCCTGCCTTGACCTCTGCTTGCTCAATGGATTATGTTTTTGAACTGCCGCCTACCCTGACCTCTGCTTGCTCAATGGATTATGTTTCTGCACTGCCGCCTGCCTTGACCTCTGCTTGCTCAGTGGATTATGTTTTTGAACTGCCGCCTGCCCTGACCTCTGCTTGCTCAATGGATTATGTTTTTGAACTGACGCCTGCCCTGACCTCTGCTTGCTCAATGGATTATGTTTCTGCACTGCCGCCTGCCTGACCTCTGCTTGCTCAATGGATTATGTTTTTGAACTGCCGCCTGCCCTGACCTCAGCTTGCTCAATGGATTATGTTTCTGCACTGCCGCCTGCCCTGACCTCAGCTTGCTCAATGGATTATGCTTCTGCACTGCCGCCTGCCCTGACCTCTGCTTGTTTCCGGTTATTAATCTGTGATACTAATAAAAATGTATATTATTCTGCACTATATGGACTGTGGGTCGTTTTTTTTCTTTGGTTTTATGGTTGTTTCCGGTTATGTTTTTGCACTGCTGCCTGCCCTGACCTCTGCTTGTTTCCGGTTATGTTTCTGCACTGCTGCCTGCCCTGACCTTTGCTTGTTTCTGACTACTCATTTGCCTGCTGATTTTGTACTTCTTCCTCAATGCCTGCACTTTTAAGACCCCAGTAGAGCTAATTTATATAAATCCTGCATCCTAACAATGAAGCCGGGTTATAGGGCTTCTGATCACAATGGTAGGATGATGCCTCAATGTGAAGAAGGGTAGCACCAGTTCTTCACCTAACAGTATGGAATGCTTATCTAAAAAAATGAAAAAGGAACAGTACAGTATAGACAAAGGTCCCATAAACTCAACAAGAACAAACCATTAAGAACTTTAAGCATAAACATGTGAGACAACAAACCAAGTGGCTCAGAATACCACATCCGACCCAACCAGCAGTTTTGTTGAAGGTATTTTCCTCTGATCTTTCGTTAAGAGGGTACAACATCTCAAATACATTAGACTGGTGTGGGTCTCCAACCATTTAGGAACCCTCAAATCAATAGTACAGGGGTCTTGAATCAGCCACAAAATTGCTTCAGGAAGAATTGGGTGGAGCACTGGTTTCATATGTACCCTGCCGCTCATGTCAAGGTCTATGAAAATAACCAAACACAAGGCTGAGTACTCAGATCTTATAGGAACCTCCCCAATAGTGAATGGCCATCTGTACATTCATAGTTCCCCAGGTCTGTAGACAGATGCGGGTTTCACGTCCGGGACCTCTGCCTATCAGACATTTATAGAATATTTTATGGATAACACATAAATGTATGGGAAAACTCCTCTTGTAAATAGTGCGCCTCAAGTTTCTTCTGCTGTTTGCAGTGGAATGTAGTCATCATAGCTAATATGAGGGAAGGATTCCTGAGAGGGGGTATACATCTACTATATCCATATTCTGTGGATATCTACCCTAATAAAGCTTATGGACAGTGAGTGCAGTGATGAGACCGACCCTTTATCAACATGTTCTGTCCCACAAACTAATGTAGTACACTGCACTGACCGCCGATAGACTTTATTCTCCAAAGACAATTTAAGTTTGTTATATGTATTAAAATACTTTTTTTCCCAGAATTATCTAAGAATTATCGACAAGGAAAATGGACTCAAGATAAAGCTTAGAAACATATATTTCTTTACAGCTCCTGATATAGGTATTGCGGTCTTTAAAAACAGTAGTCCCCAACTTCTGCCTCCTCAGCAAGTTATCCCCTAGCCATTGGTAGATCATAACTTGCTGATTACGGGTGTTTCACTGCCAGGACCCCCACCAATCCTAAGAACAGGGTGTCTGGAACAAGCGGCTGTTAAGAATGCGCAACAACACTTCTTTCATTATGGGACAATGATGGGGCTGATATGCTGATGATGGACTATGATGGGGCTGATGTGCTGATGATGGACTATGATGGGGCTGATGTGCTGATGATGGACTATGATGGGGTTGATGTGCTGATGATGGACTATGATGGGGCTGATGTGCTGATGATGAACTATGATTGGGATGATGAAGTCTGCAATAACAGAGCATAGCAGTACAACCCCTTAGCCTGGAGTGCCCTAACAAATAGCTGGGGAGGGTCCGAGCTCACAGTCAGACCTTAGAAGAAGAGTTAATAGTTTTGTTTCTTCTGTCTTAATGGACAAAAAAGGCTTACAGTATATACTCGCGTATAAGTCGAGATTTTCAGCCCATTTTTTGGGGCTGAAAGTCCCCCTCTCGGCTTATACGCGAGTCATATACCGGGGGTCGGCCAGGGAGGGGGAGCGGGGGGGGGTGTCGGAGATCATACTCACCTCTCGTGGCATGTTTCTGCAGCCCCCCGTGCTTATTCCATCTTCTCGGCGCTGTTCTTCCTGCTTTCAGCGGTCACGTGGTACGCTCATTACCCTCATTAATATGCACATATGTAATGAGCGGCACCACGTGACCGCAGAAAGCAGGAAGAACAGCACTGAGAAGATGGAACAAGCACGGGGGGCTGCAGAGACATGCCAGGAGAGGTGAGTATAACGGGGGGAGCCATATTCACCTGTGCCCCATTCCACCGCTGCGCATCGCTCTGCTGTCTTGCTTCCTCTGGCAGTGACGTTAAGGTCAGAGGGTGCCATGACGTAGTTAGCAGGCGCCCTCTGCCTGAACAGTCACTGCAGAGCCAGCAACGCTGAGGAGCAGCAGCTGCAGCAGTGACAAGGTGAGTATATAGTTTTTTTTTTCATTTTTTTAATTGAGGCTGCGGCAGCAGCATTGTAAGGGGCCACTAATCACTGTGCAGCAATACAAGGGGCCACTCATCACTGTGCAGCATTATAAGGGGCCACTCATCACTGTGCAGCATTATAAGGGGCCACTCATCACTGTGCAGCATTATAAGGGGCCACTCATCACTGTGCAGCATTATAAGGGGCCACTCATCACCTTGCAGCATTATAAGGGGCCACTCATCACCGTGCAGCATAATAAGGGGCCACTAATCACCGTGCAGCATAATAAGGAGCCACTAATCACTGCAGCATTTCAAGGGGCCACTAATCACTGTGCAGCATTATAAGGGGCCACTCATCACTGTGCAGCATTACAAGGGGCCACTCATCACTGTGCAGCATTACAAGGGGCCACTAATAACTGTGCAGCATTACAAGGGGCCACTAATCACTGTGCAGCATTACAAGGGGCCACTAATCACTGTGCAGCATTACAAGGGGCCACTAATCACTGTGCAGCATTATATGGGGCCAGTAATCACTGTGCAGCATTATATAGGGCCAGTAATCACTGTGCAGCATTATATGGGGCCACTCATCACTGTGCTGCATTATAAGAGGCCACTCATCACTGTGCAGCATTATAAGGGGGCCTCTCATCACTGTGCAGCATTATACGGGGCCACTAATCACTGTGCAGCATTACAAAGGGCCACTAATCACCGTGCAGCATAAGGGGCCACTAATCACTGCATTTCAAGGGGCCACTAATCACTGTGCAGCATTATAAGTGGCCACTAATCACCGTGCAGCATTGTAAGGGGCCACTAATCAATGTGCAGCATTATAAGGGGCCACTAATCACTGTGCAGCATTATAAGGGGCCACTAATCACTGTGCAGCATTATAAGGGGCCACTAATCACTGTGCAGCATTATAAGGGGCCACTAATCATTGTGCAGCATTATAAGGGTCCACTCTCCATGCAGCATTATAAGGGGCCACCAATCACTGTGCAGCATTATATGGGGCATATGTTATTATGGACCATGTTATAGGGCTACCATTATTCACTGTGCAGCATTATTAGGCATATTTTTGTATGGAGCATCTTATGGAACCCATCATGAACTTTATGGAGCATTATATGGGGCCATCATGAACTTTATGGAGCATCTTATGGGGCCCATTTTATTTTTGAAATTTACCAGTAGCTTCGGCATTTTCCACCCTAGGTTTATAGGCGAGTCAATAAGTTTTCCCAGTTTTTTGTGACAAAATTAGGGTGGTCGGCTTATACATGGGTCGGCTTATACACGAGTATATACGGACTTCTAAAGAAAATTGCCCCCAAGTTATTTTGAGCGACCCCGCCTGCTGTACCATCCTTGTGATTTACGAGAACGTTTCTCACTTCCTGCTAGGACAGCGGAAACCCAAGGAGTAAAGAGAGAAGGTCCTTATGGCTGCATGGAGTAATGCTGGAAATCTCTAAGTCTGCGGGGACAACAGAGACTTTAGAAGAAGGCAAACCAAGGTTTAGTGCTAGCACTAGTGTGAGAGAAGGTTTATACTACAGGACAGAAGTGCTGTAACAGGAAAGAACCTAACAAATAAAAAAGATTGTAGACAAACCAGATTTTGCTATCTATTCATGTCATTGCCTTCCATATTACAGAGAAATTTCCCTAAATCCGGTATCTGATAATCCACAATGATGTATATTCAGGGTCGAACTGGGGTGTCTGGGGCCCACCAGGGGAATGGACTCTAGGGCCCCATCCTACAGCTATATGCTAATATCTGTCAGTCGTTATCCCCATTATAGTGGAGCATCGGCTGTAAAACACAGGCGGCTCCTGTACATCTACTGTGCATCCCCATAACTGGGATGTATAATTACGGTAGTTTACATTAATGTGGTTCTTTGGTTAAAACAATTTATCACCGATCCATGGGCTCTATAGGATAGCTGATCGCATACGTCCGACCATTAGAAACTGCACCGACCGGAAGAATGAGAAAGTTTTATCGTTGATAGGACACTTATCCCCATTTTAAAATGGAGCAGCAGGTTAGATATCTGACTGAATCTTCATTCATTCTCTTTGGAGCTTCTATAAAAATACAAGTGCAGCCACTGAGGGAATGAATGGATCAGTGGTCAAGTCGGACATGCCACTCCAGTCTAATGGGGATAAAAAGTTCCACATTTTGCTGAATGGGTCCAAGTAGTTAGACCCCCCCAATCAATACGTTATCACTTGTCCTGTGAATAGGAGATTACGTTTTTCCACAGGAAACCCCTGTAAGTGCATCTCTGCCGCTGTTTACAAAGTATTTAATCTCTAATGGAAATAAAGAATATTCTCCTAATTAATATCAGAGAAGACTAATGACCGTCAAACACAACACAATCCACTGTACCAAGACCAATAATACCACATACAGGGGAGAAATACCACCACACCATGACCAGACCACATAGTACCCGCATCATATCACATAAAAGGCACAAATACAACCACACCATGACCAGACCACATATTACCACCACATAGTGACCGAATAATATGACATATTACCAGCATATAGGGACCAAATAATAATTCATACACGGAGAAATACTTCCACACTGTGAACAGTCCACAAATTACCACCACTTATTGATGGAATACTACAGTACTGATTATGAATACAAACCACAATAATAACAACACTGTTATTACCACCAGTGACATTATACACAGTACCTCTGTATATAGTGTCAGTGTACAGGTAATATAGTGATTACCAGTGACATTATACACAGGAGCTCAGTGATCACTGGCAACATTATTGTCAAGGTTTGCTCAGCTTGTGGGATTAGGTAGTTCAGAGGTTAATGTGGATGGCCTCACTCTGAGATTCCGGGAGGCTTTTTAAAGCCTCATTGTGGGCTCATTCCTCATCGTTTATACTCAGACCCTTGGCCGAGTGTGTGTGACCCTGGTGTGCTTTGTGACTGTAATACTTTATGCTTGTTTGGTTTTGATCTGGTTCTGTCCCTGTTACGAGTTCTGCCTGTCCCTCTTGTACTGCGTTGCTATCTCTGTGTATGACTCATTGCCTATGACCTGACTATTCTCTGATTGCCCCTCTTGTACTGTGCAGCTATCTCCATGTATGACTCATTGCTTACGTTCTGACTACTCTCTGCTCGCCCCTCTGGTATCGCGCCGCCCTCTCCATGTATGACCGCCCGTTTGTCTGACCTGAGTTCCCCTCGCCTCTACTCCAGGATTCCTGTAGTAGAGTCCTACAATCATCTTCAGAAGTGGGACACTAAGCCCCGCCCCCTGTGGTCACATGATCGTAGGTCCTTGTACTTCTTACTACCTTCAGCATCGCAGGTCCCGTCTGCCTCAACTTTCCCTGCAGTATCGGACCCCGGGCCCTCCCGCAGTAGGGGTGAGTCACGCTGCTCAGCCATGGCAGTTCGCCGACGCTGACAGGATCCTGATATTTATACACAGAAGATCTGCATACAGTGTCAGTGTAATACAGTGACCACCAGTGAAATTATACACAGGAGCTTTTGGAAGTGCATTGAGCAGCAGGGTGGTTTGCTGGTGAAGGGAAAAAAAATCTCTTTAAATCTTCTGCCTGAGCGAGTGTAAGCGAGCTGAGTGTGACCTGAGCGTCAGTGCGAACGGTGGTAAGTGTGTGACTTGTGATTCAGTGACTTTGGATTCAGGGAGTTTGCAAAGGAGGTATTACTGAATTGCTGTTATATTTTATTAATACTTTTTATTTATTTTTACTTAGCTTTTCTGTCTGGTGCAATCCCCATTAGGAATGTGCTCCACTATTGCCAATGCCATCCAGTGTACGTCTTGACGCATGTACGCAATCCTTGACCAGCCAGTCGAGGGTGCATACTGCTGTGCGAGATGTGAGCACATTGTGCATTTGGAAGCCCAGATACTGGATTTAAATGTGCAGCTGGCAACACTGAGATCAATAGACAATATGGAAAGGAGACTTCTACTCACTGAGCAGACGCTCAATGAGATAGATGAGGGGGGGATGCTAGGTTGGAGCTGCAGGACAGTGAAGCAGTAAGATGGGTGACAGTTAGAAGGTGGGGTAGACAGAAGAGTGCCAGGGAGGCTAGTCCTGATCTGGCACAACCCAATAAGTTTGCCAAGTTGGCAGATGAGGGGAGTGTCAGTGCAGGGGTAGCACTGCTGCAGCAAGGCATGTCCTCTGAAAGCCAGAGGAGTATATGCTCCAGTAAGGGGAGAAATAGGAGAGCAGGGCAGGCCAGACAGGTGCTGGTAGTGGGGGACTCAATTATTAGGGGAACAGATAGGGCAATCTGTCACAAAGAAAGGGATCGTCGAACGGTGTGCTGCCTATCTGGCGCGCAAGTCTGACACATCGCTGACCGGGTTGACAGATTACTGGGAGGGGCTGGTGAGGATCCAGCGGTCATGGTGCACATTGGTACAAATGACACAGAGGTAGGTGGAAGGTCCTTAAAGATGATTTCAGGGAATTAGGCTGCAATCTTAAGGCAAGGACTTCCAAGGTGGTATTTTTGGAAATATTTCCTGTACCACGTGCCACGCCAGAGAGGAGATTAGGGAAGTTAATAAGTGGTTCAAGAATTAGTGTAGGAAGGAGGGGTTTGGGTTCCTGGAGAACTGGGCCGACTTCTCAGTTGGCTACAGGTTCTACGCTAGGGACGGGCTGCACCTCAATGGGGAGGGTGCAGCTGTGCTGGGGAAAAAAATGGCTAGAAGGGTGGAGGAGTGTTTAAACTTGGAACTAGGGGAGGGTATTCATTTTATAAGAGGGGAAGACTGTGTAGATAGAGACCTGGGCACAAATAATGAAATTGGAGGTGGTAGTGGCATGGGGGGTGAGGTTAGAACAGTTAATAATTTAAGAAATAGAGGTACAGACATACATAAAGTGCATGTATACAAATGCCAGAAGCCTCGCCAACAAAATGGAGGACTTAGAATTAATTTTGTTGGAAGATAAGGTATATTGCACCCCCTCATAGGGTATAAGGCTGCCCCCTCATAGGGTATAATGCTTCTCCCCCCTCATAGGGTATAATGCACCCCCTCATAGGGTATAATGCTGCCCCCTCATAGGGTATAACACTAGATAGATAGATAGATATGTGATAATTAGATGTATAGATAGATAATAGATAGATAGATCTATGGATAGACAGATAGAAATAAAGATATAAAGATAATAGATAGTGAAAGATATAGGTAGCTATAGAGATAGATAGATAGATAGACCTAGATAGATATAGATAGATAAATAGATAGATAGGGGATAAATAGATATATGGATAGATAGATAGATATAAAGATAATAGATAGTGATAGCTATAGATAGGTATATAGATAGATAGATAGATAGGGGATAAATAGATAGATCTATGGATACATGATATATAGATGGATAGATATAAAGATAATAGATAGAGATAGATATAGATAGGTATAGAGATAGATGGATATAGACTATTTATATCTATCTATATCTACCTCTATATCTACAGTATCTATCTATCTATCTATCTATATCTATCTCTATATCTAAGATAGAGACAGATAGATATAGAGATAGAGATATATATATACAGATAGAAATAGATAGATATAGAGATATATAGATATAGAGACAGATAGATATAGAGATAGATATAGATAGATATAGAGATATATAAAAAACAAACCACAATACTCACCTCTCCTCCTGCTCCCACGCTGATGACGGCTTCAGTGTCAGCAGCTGACCCGTCTGCCAGACACACAGCGGGTGCGCGATGAAGTGACGTCATCGCGCATCGGCTGTGAGTCAGGAGCAGAGGGGACTGATGGGAGAGAGATGCTCTCTATTCCACTGAAATTGAGCGCAGCGCCGGCTGCCTAGGTTGGGGAGCGGGGCCCCGGGGTGAGTGGAGGCCGAGAGTGAATGAATATTCATTTCTCTTTAGTAGTGGGGACAGTGGCTCCTGCCTCCTGACACCCGCTGCTGCTCCGCTGGCAGGGCCCCCATAGCAGCTGTGTGGCACTGGCTGGGGGCCCCTGGAGCAGTGGGGGCCCTAGGCAACTGCTGTCCCTGTATACCAGTAGAGGTGCCAGGGCCCACCAGATGCCAGGGCCCACCGGAGAATCAGTCCGACGCTACCTGTCTGTATATATAATGTCAGTGTACAAGTAATAGAATGATCACTGGAGACATACACAGGAGTTCTGTATATAGTGTATAGTGTACAGGTAATACAGTGACTCACCAGTAACATTATACACAGGAGCTCTGCATATAGTCAGCGTACAGGTAATACAAGGATCACCAGTGACATTATACACAGGAGCTCTGTATATACTATATAATGTAAGTGTCCAGGTAAATCACTGACTTACCAGTGACCTCTGTATTTGTAGCGATTCATCTTCGCTTTTCTTCCTCTTCCAGCCAGGACACGTTTGCTGCAGAAAATAACACACTATACTTGATCACTTCTAGACCACATTCCCCACTTTCCCCCCCGACTTCTACACTTTATGTGTAAAGGTCAGCCAGGGCAGTAGTCGTGGCTGAGTATTTCGGGTTCGGGCATTGTATACCCTGACCTCCCTCTACAGGAAAACGGTACCTCTTCTCTTGCATGGTACGGTGAATACTCACCGTGCCGTCAGCGTCCCCTTTGCTACGCCGACTTGATGCTGATCCTTGATCCCAATGAATAGAGACACAGTCCAGGGCAACTCTTAACTGAGCAAATTTATTTTCTTCAGGACACAGCACATCCACATAGTTTCCAGCATTTTCATCACAGTAAAGACAGCACATTACTTCATCTTTCCCTTCACTGTTCCTTGCAGTGTTTCCGTTTGACGAAGCGTCTCAGATGGCTCCTCAGTGTCCTCCCTGTATAGCGTCACCACGGTGAAGCGCTCTCCAGCATGTTTCGCCCCGGACATCAGAGATTCAGCCCACGTAGCTTTCCACCACATTCTGGAGTGACCTGCCCGTACCCTTTTACGGTAACCTTCAATCTTCCTCTGTTTACTTACACTCTTTTCCACTTTATTGCTGATTCTGCAGTACCGTGTTCTTCTCTAGATGGCTGGGCATCAGCTTTAACATCACGGGGTAGTTAGGCAGCTCAGGCATATAGCCCACCCGAGCACAAAGGGGTCAGGCCTCTGACTGCCTGAAACTGGAAGACCATCCTGGCTTATTCTCCAGCTATCCCCTCCTACAGTTAACTCCTATATGTCCTACAGCTACATCTACTGTGCAATGAGCTCAGTGCCCCATCTAGTGACCATAGCCCAGACTGCACTGTCCCTACCAAGTACAAGGTGCAGAAACATAGCTTATGCTATATAAATAATACAGCAACATGAAATATACGATAATGCGCAACAATGGTATAACATATATATAAATATATATACAAGTACAACAGCAACATGGGGGTTTAAAGGGGTAAGACTCTCAACCCCTTACACATGTCTACATATTGATATTAGTCATGTATTATACTACAGCACAGGCACCATTTTGATGAATGCAAACCTTTTTTTTGTAACCCCACAAACACCCGGAGCACCAGAATCTCAATAACTGAAATTTACAAATACAGATTACACAACAACCACAAGATGCATTTCATCACCCAGGTCACCTCATTTTAATCAGTATAACAGCGTAGACCTGACACTGTCTGTACTTTACTGTTCACAATCCTGCTGACAGGATCCCTTTAAATCTAAATTTTAATAAGTTTGTTCTTTTCTGCGCTAAACGTCCCCCAAACCCTGAGGACGGCGAGTATACCTTGGTTGTGTTTTGCTGTATGTGTATACAAAAGTAAAAGAAGAGCACCTATCAGGGGCTCAGAAAAGCTGGGTGGCATGTGTGCTAGTGTGTGACCCAGCGCAGGTGTCTCACTGGCCTATCAAAACAGTGACCGATAGCAGCAAACAGTGTGATGTGGATGTGAGAACTGTCTGCGGGGTGCGCTTAGGTGAGTGGACAAAAGAATATGGGAGGTTCACCTTTATAGTAACATCCCAGGGCAGGTGTGTCGTGAGCAAGTGGTGTTCAAGAAATATTGGTGGCAGTGGTTGTGACTTATCCTGACACACAATGTACAGGGAAATGGGAAAATTGTGAAAAAAAACGCAATTCTGACCTTAATTATGTTTACGGCGTACATTATGTGGTAAAAATGACCATGTAATATGATTCTCCTCATCAGTATGATTACAGAGATACTAAACGTGCCCAGATTTTTAAATTATTTTAGTGGTAGAAAAAAAATCAAGACTTTGAAATAAAAAATATGTTGGAGTTTGTGTTGCCATTTTCCGAGACCCGTAGTTTTACTTTTTCGTTCAATAGAGCTATGAGAGGGATTATTTTTTTATAAGGCGAGACGTTATTATGGATATTACTTTGGGATAGATATGACATTTTAGTTGCTTGTTACGTATTTTAAGTGGTATTGCAGCGACCAAAAAATACCGCAATGTTGGCGTTTTTAAATTTTTTGTGTTTACCAATTGGGTTAATTATTTTTATATTTTGATAGCTCGGACTTTGCTGGATGTGGCGATATCACTTGACATTTTTTTTTATGTTCATTTTCAATGGAGGAAAATTGAACTTTTATGAGTTTTTTTTTCAGATTTGTTTAAATCTTTTTTTGTTGTTTTACTTTTCTTTTCACTTCATTTATCGCTCCCTAAGGCCCCTTTCACACTTCAGTTTTTTGCAATCAGTCACAATCCGTCAGGTTTTGACAAAAACGGATCCTCAGTTTTTTTTTGAGGATCCGTTTTTTCCCCATTGACTTGCATTAATGGCGGATTGTGACGGATGGCTGTCCGTTTCATCAGTTTTTTTTTTGAGGATCCGCCAAAAGTTGCTGTCCGTCACCATCCTCAAAGATTTCAAAACGGAGCTTGCAACAAAACTCTCTCTCTCTCTCTCTCCTTCCCGACCAGCGTTTCCTTTAAATTTCCTCATTTTCAGGATCCTGTGCCATCCGTTCACATCAGTTCAGAACGGATCCGCTTGTCTGCCTTTTTGGCGGATTTGAACTGATGCAAAAAACTGAAGTGTGAAAGAGGCCTAAGCTGTACTACATACAGGGGCTAATGGTGCAGCAGAAGTGTGAACTTTTTGATGCTTTTGTTTAATATTTTCCACTATAGTATATGGAGAGCATAAAAAACGCATGCAAAATTCCAATGAAGTCTCCAATTGTGGAACTGAAGCATTCCTCTACTAAAAAAAATGCATTCGAAAAAACTGCCACAAAAAAATACAATAAAAAGTTTTGATTGCTTTAGTGCGAATACCTATGGAAACAATGCAGCACTTCTGCATGTGTGAACATGGCCCAGGAGAGACTCTGGACAATTTGTACGTTCTACACCAGGTTCACACTTGGGGTTATTTATTTTTTTATCACTACTTAGAATTACAGACAAATTAAAAAAAGTGATCTGAGCCAATTATATGGAAAAAATACAATATTATTTAACATTTATTCTGAAGCTATATGAAATAATTCCGACTACAGCAATGGTCTGTGCCCATCACGGGTGATCCGTGTTACCGGGAAGAGAGGAGGAGACATTCCTGGAAGAAGCTGACAATAGATACATCACATTATCTCACGTATGAGGATACAGAATTATACAGGTTTGAAAATATCAAATAGAAAGATTTGCCTGTAAACAGGTAAAAAAGCAAAAACAGTAAATAAAGCAATGACTTGCGCTATTGTACCGGTAAGTTTTTATACATCTCATCCCAATCCAGCTAACCCCTATCCGTACAGTGGCAGCTGGTATTGGATGGTCTGCCATGGGTAACATAACTAGTTCTCCTATATTAGACCCATTGCCATGTTCGTCTTTATGACATCACAGAAGCGTTGTCCACGAGTCATGGAATGTTCCGCAAGAACGGTCAGTGCGAGGCAAGCAGAGATAGAGAGGAGAGCTGAACACTAACCCAGAGCGACTTGTAAATCACTTTTTACTTGTTTTGTTTATTTTTTTTACTTTTATTTCTTTTTTTTGGGAGTGTTTTCTACCATCCGCACACACTTTTGTGTGTGTGGAGGGGAAGGCAGCCTAATGGCTGCACCCGTAGCTGGAGGAAAGTTCCAACCACGGAGACGTCTCCCACATGCCAGGACATCCCTATACAGTCAGAGGCCTGAACACCACCAAAGGCCAACTGGCTTCACGGGGTATGTGATGGCAGTGCTTTATTATATCGTGTCAATTATTAAATGCCTGTTCAAAACACCAGAAAAGGCAAAGGACCGATATTCCAGACTGAAAAGTCCACCACCATATCCTACAATGCCCGAAATAGGCCGATTCGTACAACCTGCAGCAAACATCAGCGCAGAGCCAGAGGGTATGAAGGAACGCCTGATACTCACCAGAACAGTAGATGAGGAAGAGACAACAGCCACATTGCCCAGGAGCCCATCCCCATGCACCTGGATGGAGCTAACTCCCTCTCAAGCACGTATACTCCTCAGTATGCCTTACGACCATCAACCGCGTATTAAGGTGACTGCTAAACAAGGCTACAATCCTACACCACACCTGCCAGTCAGCTATACCACTGGAAAGATCATGCAAGTAATGCTGATGAGCCCACAGGATGTACAACGTGCCTACAAGAGAGATTTGGGTTTCCTTCCAAGTCCTAGGAAGATCATTCTCCCGAGAAGAGAATTCCGCGGCACTTTGATTTAGCCGGCGGAAAATGTAGTGGCGAGTTGCTTGCAGCAAGCACATACCATCTTCTGCACAGCTGCTTCTTAGACAGATTTTCCGGTTTTGACTATGGCTTGATCAATGGATCATGTTTCTATACTGCCGCCTGCCCTGACCTCTGCTTGTTTAAAGTTATGCATCTACACTGCCGCCTGCCCTGACCTTTGCTTGCTCAATGGATTATGTTTTTGAACTGCCGCCTGCCTGACCTCTGCTTGCTCAATGGATTGTTTCTGCACTGCCGCCTGCCTTCACCTCTGCTTGCTCAATGGATTATGTTTTTGAACTGCCGCCTACCCTGACCTCTGCTTGCTCAATGGATTATGTTTCTGCACTGCCGCCTGCCTTGACCTCTGCTTGCTCAGTGGATTATGTTTTTGAACTGCCGCCTGCCCTGACCTCTGCTTGCTCAATGGATTATGTTTTTGAACTGACGCCTGCCCTGACCTCTGCTTGCTCAATGGATTATGTTTCTGCACTGCCGCCTGCCTGACCTCTGCTTGCTCAATGGATTATGTTTTTGAACTGCCGCCTGCCCTGACCTCAGCTTGCTCAATGGATTATGTTTCTGCACTGCCGCCTGCCCTGACCTCAGCTTGCTCAATGGATTATGCTTCTGCACTGCCGCCTGCCCTGACCTCTGCTTGTTTCCGGTTATTAATCTGTGATACTAATAAAAATGTATATTATTCTGCACTATATGGACTGTGGGTCGTTTTTTTTCTTTGGTTTTATGGTTGTTTCCGGTTATGTTTTTGCACTGCTGCCTGCCCTGACCTCTGCTTGTTTCCGGTTATGTTTCTGCACTGCTGCCTGCCCTGACCTTTGCTTGTTTCTGACTACTCATTTGCCTGCTGATTTTGTACTTCTTCCTCAATGCCTGCACTTTTAAGACCCCAGTAGAGCTAATTTATATAAATCCTGCATCCTAACAATGAAGCCGGGTTATAGGGCTTCTGATCACAATGGTAGGATGATGCCTCAATGTGAAGAAGGGTAGCACCAGTTCTTCACCTAACAGTATGGAATGCTTATCTAAAAAAATGAAAAAGGAACAGTACAGTATAGACAAAGGTCCCATAAACTCAACAAGAACAAACCATTAAGAACTTTAAGCATAAACATATGAGACAACAAACCAAGTGGCTCAGAATACCACATCCGACCCAACCAGCAGTTTTGTTGAAGGTATTTTCCTCTGATCTTTCGTTAAGAGGGTACAACATCTCAAATACATTAGACTGGTGTGGGTCTCCAACCATTTAGGAACCCTCAAATCAATAATACAGGGGTCTTGAATCAGCCACAAAATTGCTTCAGGAAGAATTGGGTGGAGCACTGGTTTCATATGTACCCTGCCGCTCATGTCAAGGTCTATGAAAATAACCAAACACAAGGCTGAGTACTCAGATCTTATAGGAACCTCCCCAATAGTGAATGGCCATCTGTATATTCATAGTTCCCCAGGTCTGTAGACAGATGCGGGTTTCACGTCCGGGACCTCTGCCTATCAGACATTTATAGAATATTTTATGGATAACACATAAATGTATGGGAAAACTCCTCTTGTAAATAGTGCGCCTCAAGTTTCTTCTGCTGTTTGCAGTGGAATGTAGTCATCATAGCTAATATGAGGGAAGGATTCCTGAGAGGGGGTATACATCTACTATATCCATATTCTGTGGATATCTACCCTAATAAAGCTTATGGACGGTGAGTGCAGTGATGAGACCGACCCTTTATCAACATGTTCTGTCCCACAAACTAATGTAGTACACTGCACTGACCGCCGATAGACTTTATTCTCCAAAGACAATTTAAGTTTGTTATATGTATTAAAATACTTTTTTTCCCAGAATTATCTAAGAATTATCGACAAGGAAAATGGACTCAAGATAAAGCTTAGAAACATATATTTCTTTACAGCTCCTGATATAGGTATTGCGGTCTTTAAAAACAGTAGTCCCCAACTTCTGCCTCCTCAGCAAGTTATCCCCTAGCCATTGGTAGATCATAACTTGCTGATTACGGGTGTTTCACTGCCAGGACCCCCACCAATCCTAAGAACAGGGTGTCTGGAACAAGCGGCTGTTAAGAATGCGCAACAACACTTCTTTCATTATGGGACAATGATGGGGCTGATATGCTGATGATGGACTATGATGGGGCTGATGTGCTGATGATGGACTATGATGGGGCTGATGTGCTGATGATGGACTATGATGGGGTTGATGTGCTGATGATGGACTATGATGGGGCTGATGTGCTGATGATGAACTATGATTGGGATGATGAAGTCTGCAATAACAGAGCATAGCAGTACAACCCCTTAGCCTGGAGTGCCCTAACAAATAGCTGGGGAGGGTCCGAGCTCACAGTCAGACCTTAGAAGAAGAGTTAATAGTTTTGTTTCTTCTGTCTTAAAGGACAAAAAAGGCTTACAGTATATACTCGCGTATAAGTCGAGATTTTCAGCCCATTTTTTGGGGCTGAAAGTCCCCCTCTCGGCTTATACGCGAGTCATATACCGGGGGTCGGCCAGGGAGGGGGAGCGGGGGGTGTCGGAGATCATACTCACCTCTCCTGGCATGTTTCTGCAGCCCCCCGTGCTTATTCCATCTTCTCGGCGCTGTTCTTCCTGCTTTCAGCGGTCACGTGGTACGCTCATTACCCTCATTAATATGCACATATGTAATGAGCGGCACCACGTGACCGCAGAAAGCAGGAAGAACAGCACTGAGAAGATGGAACAAGCACGGGGGGCTGCAGAGACATGCCAGGAGAGGTGAGTATAACGGGGGGAGCCATATTCACCTGTGCCCCATTCCACCGCTGCGCATCGCTCTGCTGTCTTGCTTCCTCTGGCAGTGACGTTAAGGTCAGAGGGTGCCATGACGTAGTTAGCAGGCGCCCTCTGCCTGAACAGTCACTGCAGAGCCAGCAACGCTGAGGAGCAGCAGCTGCAGCAGTGACAAGGTGAGTATATAGTTTTTTTTTTCATTTTTTTAATTGAGGCTGCGGCAGCAGCATTGTAAGGGGCCACTAATCACTGTGCAGCAATACAAGGGGCCACTCATCACTGTGCAGCATTATAAGGGGCCACTCATCACTGTGCAGCATTATAAGGGGCCACTCATCACTGTGCAGCATTATAAGGGGCCACTCATCACTGTGCAGCATTATAAGGGGCCACTCATCACCTTGCAGCATTATAAGGGGCCACTCATCACCGTGCAGCATAATAAGGGGCCACTAATCACCGTGCAGCATAATAAGGAGCCACTAATCACTGCAGCATTTCAAGGGGCCACTAATCACTGTGCAGCATTATAAGGGGCCACTCATCACTGTGCAGCATTACAAGGGGCCACTCATCACTGTGCAGCATTACAAGGGGCCACTAATAACTGTGCAGCATTACAAGGGGCCACTAATCACTGTGCAGCATTACAAGGGGCCACTAATCACTGTGCAGCATTACAAGGGGCCACTAATCACTGTGCAGCATTATATGGGGCCAGTAATCACTGTGCAGCATTATATGGGGCCAGTAATCACTGTGCAGCATTATATGGGGCCACTCATCACTGTGCTGCATTATAAGAGGCCACTCATTACTGTGCAGCATTATAAGGGGGCCTCTCATTACTGTGCAGCATTATACGGGGCCACTAATCACTGTGCAGCATTACAAAGGACCACTAATCACCGTGCAGCATAAGGGGCCACTAATCACTGCAGCATTTCAAGGGGCCACTAATCACTGTGCAGCATTATAAGTGGCCACTAATCACCGTGCAGCATTGTAAGGGGCCACTAATCAATGTGCAGCATTATAAGGGGCCACTAATCACTGTGCAGCATTATAAGGGGCCACTAATCACTGTGCAGCATTATAAGGGGCCACTAATCACTGTGCAGCATTATAAGGGGCCACTAATCATTGTGCAGCATTATAAGGGGCCACTCTCCATGCAGCATTATAAGGGGCCACCAATCACTGTGAAGCATTATATGGGGCATATGTTATTATGGACCATGTAATAGGGCTACCATTATTCACTGTGCAGCATTATTAGGCATATTTTTGTATGGAGCATCTTATGGAACCCATCATGAACTTTATGGAGCATTATATGGGGCCATCATGAACTTTATGGAGCATCTTATGGGGCCCATTTTATTTTTGAAATTTACCAGTAGCTTCGGCATTTTCCACCCTAGGTTTATAGGCGAGTCAATAAGTTTTCCCAGTTTTTTGTGACAAAATTAGGGTGGTCGGCTTATACATGGGTCGGCTTATACGCGAGTATATACGGACTTCTAAAGAAAATTGCCCCCAAGTTATTTTGAGCGACCCCGCCTGCTGTACCATCCTTGTGATTTACGAGAACGTTTCTCACTTCCTGCTAGGACAGCGGAAACCCAAGGAGTAAAGAGAGAAGGTCCTTATGGCTGCATGGAGTAATGCTGGAAATCTCTAAGTCTGCGGGGACAACAGAGACTTTAGAAGAAGGCAAACCAAGGTTTAGTGCTAGCACTAGTGTGAGAGAAGGTTTATACTACAGGAGAGAAGTGCTGTAACAGGAAAGAACCTAACAAATAAAAAAGATTGTAGACAAACCAGATTTTGCTATCTATTCATGTCATTGCCTTCCATATTACAGAGAAATTTCCCTAAATCCGGTATCTGATAATCCACAATGATGTATATTCAGGGTCGAACTGGGGTGTCTGGGGCCCACCAGGGGAATGGACTCTAGGGCCCCATCCTACAGCTATATGCTAATATCTGTCAGTCGTTATCCCCATTATAGTGGAGCATCGGCTGTAAAACACAGGCGGCTCCTGCACATCTACTGTGCACCCCCATAACTGGGATGTATAATTACGGTAGTTTACATTAATGTGGTTCTTTGGTTAAAACAATTTATCACCGATCCATGGGCTCTATAGGATAGCTGATCGCATACGTCCGACCATTAGAAACTGCACCGACCGGAAGAATGAGAAAGTTTTATCGTTGATAGGACACTTATCCCCATTTTAAAATGGAGCAGCAGGTTAGATATCTGACCGAAGCTTCATTCATTCTCTTTGGAGCTTCTATAAAAATACAAGTGCAGCCACTGAGGGAATGAATGGATCAGTTGTCAAGTCGGACATGCCACTCCAGTCTAATGGGGATAAAAAGTTCCACATTTTGCTGAATGGGTCCAAGTAGTTAGACCCCCCCAATCAATACGTTATCACTTGTCCTGTGAATAGGAGATTACGTTTTTCCACAGGAAACCCCTGTAAGTGCATCTCTGCCGCTGTTTACAAAGTATTTAATCTCTAATGGAAATAAAGAATATTCTCCTAATTAATATCAGAGAAGACTAATGACCGTCAAACACAACACAATCCACTGTACCAAGACCAATAATACCACATACAGGGGAGAAATACCACCACACCATGACCAGACCACATAGTACCCGCATCATATCACATAAAAGGCACAAATACAACCACACCATGACCAGACCACATATTACCACCACATAGTGACCGAATAATATGACATATTACCAGCATATAGGGACCAAATAATAATTCATACACGGAGAAATACTTCCACACTGTGAACAGTCCACAAATTACCACCACTTATTGATGGAATACTACAGTACTGATTATGAATACAAACCACAATAATAACAACACTGTTATTACCACCAGTGACATTATACACAGTACCTCTGTATATAGTGTCAGTGTACAGGTAATACAGTGATTACCAGTGACATTATACACAGGAGCTCAGTGATCACTGGCAACATTATTGTCAAGGTTTGCTCAGCTTGTGGGATTAGGTAGTTCAGAGGTTAATGTGGATGGCCTCACTCTGAGATTCTGGGAGGCTTTTTAAAGCCTCATTGTGGGCTCATTCCTCATCGTTTATACTCAGACCCTTGGCCGAGTGTGTGTGACCCTGGTGTGCTTTGTGACTGTAATACTTTATGCTTGTTTGGTTTTGATCTGGTTCTGTCCCTGTTACGAGTTCTGCCTGTCCCTCTTGTACTGCGTTGCTATCTCTGTGTATGACTCATTGCCTATGACCTGACTATTCTCTGATTGCCCCTCTTGTACTGTGCAGCTATCTCCATGTATGACTCATTGCTTACGTTCTGACTACTCTCTGCTCGCCCCTCTGGTATCGCGCCGCCCTCTCCATGTATGACCGCCCGTTTGTCTGACCTGAGTTCCCCTCGCCTCTACTCCAGGATTCCTGTAGTAGAGTCCTACAATCATCTTCAGAAGTGGGACACTAAGCCCCGCCCCATGTGGTCACATGATCGTAGGTCCTTGTACTTCTTACTACCTTCAGCATCGCAGGTCCCGTCTGCCTCAACTTTCCCTGCAGTATCGGACCCCGGGCCCTCCCGCAGTAGGGGTGAGTCACGCTGCTCAGCCGTGGCAGTTCGCCGACGCTGACAGGATCCTGATATTTATACACAGAAGATCTGCATACAGTGTCAGTGTAATACAGTGACCACCAGTGAAATTATACACAGGAGCTTTTGGAAGTGCATTGAGCAGCAGGGTGGTTTGCTGGTGAAGGGAAAAAAAATCTCTTTAAATCTTCTGCCTGAGCGAGTGTAAACGAGCTGAGTGTGACCTGAGCGTAAGTGCGAACGGTGGTAAGTGTGTGACTTGTGATTCAGTGACTTTGGATTCAGGGAGTTTGCAAAGGAGGTATTACTGAATTGCTGTTATATTTTATTAATACTTTTTATTTATTTTTACTTATCTTTTCTGTCTGGTGCAATCCCCATTAGGAATGTGCTCCACTATTGCCAATGCCATCCAGTGTACGTCTTGCCGCATGTACGCAATCCTTGACCAGCCAGTCGAGGGTGCATACTGCTGTGCGAGATGTGAGCACATTGTGCATTTGGAAGCCCAGATACTGGATTTAAATGTGCAGCTGGCAACACTGAGATCAATAGACAATATGGAAAGGAGACTTCTACTCACTGAGCAGACGCTCAATGAGATAGATGAGGGGGGGATGCTAGGTTGGAGCTGCAGGACAGTGAAGCAGTAAGATGGGTGACAGTTAGAAGGTGGGGTAGACAGAAGAGTGCCAGGGAGGCTAGTCCTGATCTGGCACAACCCAATAAGTTTGCCAAGTTGGCAGATGAGGGGAGTGTCAGTGCAGGGGTAGCACTGCTGCAGCAAGGCATGTCCTCTGAAAGCCAGAGGAGTATATGCTCCAGTAAGGGGAGAAATAGGAGAGCAGGGCAGGCCAGACAGGTGCTGGTAGTGGGGGACTCAATTATTAGGGGAACAGATAGGGCAATCTGTCACAAAGAAAGGGATCGTCGAACGGTGTGCTGCCTATCTGGCGCGCAAGTCTGACACATCGTTGACCGGGTTGACAGATTACTGGGAGGGGCTGGTGAGGATCCAGCGGTCATGGTGCACATTGGTACAAATGACACAGAGGTAGGTGGAAGGTCCTTAAAGATGATTTCAGGGAATTAGGCTGCAATCTTAAGGCAAGGACCTCCAAGGTGGTATTTTTGGAAATATTTCCTGTACCACGTGCCACGCCAGAGAGGAGATTAGGGAAGTTAATAAGTGGTTCAAGAATTAGTGTAGGAAGGAGGGGTTTGGGTTCCTGGAGAACTGGGCCGACTTCTCAGTTGGCTACAGGTTCTACGCTAGGGACGGGCTGCACCTCAATGGGGAGGGTGCAGCTGTGCTGGGGAAAAAAATGGCTAGAAGGGTGGAGGAGTGTTTAAACTTGGAACTAGGGGAGGGTATTCATTTTATAAGAGGGGAAGACTGTGTAGATAGAGACCTGGGCACAAATAATGAAATTGGGGGTGGTAGTGGCATGGGGGGTGAGGTTAGAACAGTTAATAATTTAAGAAATAGAGGTACAGACATACATAAAGTGCATGTATACAAATGCCAGAAGCCTCGCCAACAAAATGGAGGACTTAGAATTAATTTTGTTGGAAGATAAGGTATATTGCACCCCCTCATAGGGTATAAGGCTGCCCCCTCATAGGGTATAATGCTTCTCCCCCCTCATAGGGTATAATGCACCCCCTCATAGGGTATAATGCTGCCCCCTCATAGGGTATAACACTAGATAGATAGATAGATAGATAGATAGATAGATATGTGATAATTAGATGTATAGATAGATAATAGATAGATAGATCTATGGATAGACAGATAGATATAAAGATATAAAGATAATAGATAGTGAAAGATATAGGTAGCTATAGAGATAGATAGACCTAGATAGATATAGATAGATAAATAGATAGATAGGGGATAAATAGATATATGGATAGCTAGATAGAAAGATAGATAGATAGATAGATAGATATAAAGATAATAGATAGTGATAGCTATAGATAGGTATATAGATAGATAGATAGGGGATAAATAGATAGATCTATGGATAGATGATATATAGATGGATAGATATAAAGATAATAGATAGAGATAGATATAGATAGGTATAGAGATAGATGGATATAGACTATTTATATCTATCTATATCTACCTCTATATCTATCTATCTATATCTATCTCTATATCTAAGATAGAGACAGATAGATATAGAGATAGAGATATAGATATACAGATAGAAATAGATAGATATAGAGATATATAGATATAGAGACAGATAGATATAGAGATAGATATAGATAGATATAGAGATATATAAAAAACAAACCACAATACTCACCTCTCCTCCTGCTCCCACGCTGATGACGGCTTCAGTGTCAGCAGCTGACCCGTCTGCCAGACACACAGCGGGTGCGCGATGAAGTGACGTCATCGCGCATCGGCTGTGAGTCAGGAGCAGAGGGGACTGATGGGAGAGAGATGCTCTCTCTTCCACTGCAATTGAGCGCGGCGCCGGCTGCCTAGGTTGGGGAGCGGGGCCCCGGGGTGAGTGAAGGCCGAGAGTGAATGAATATTCATTTCTCTTTAGTAGTGGGGACAGTGGCTCCTGCCTCCTGACACCCGCTGCTGCTCCGCTGGCAGGGCCCCCATAGCAGCTGTGTGGCACTGGCTGGGGGCCCCTGGAGCAGTGGGGGCCCTAGGCAACTGCTGTCCCTGTATACCAGTAGAGGTGCCAGGGCCCACCAGATGCCAGGGCCCACCGGAGAATCAGTCCGACGCTACCTGTCTGTATATATAATGTCAGTGTACAAGTAATAGAATGATCACTGGAGACATACACAGGAGTTCTGTATATAGTGTATAGTGTACAGGTAATACAGTGACTCACCAGTAACATTATACACAGGAGCTCTGCATATAGTCAGCGTACAGGTAATACAAGGATCACCAGTGACATTATACACAGGAGCTCTGTATATACTATATAATGTAAGTGTCCAGGTAAATCACTGACTTACCAGTGACCTCTGTATTTGTAGCGATTCATCTTTGCTTTTCTTCCTCTTCCAGCCAGGACACGTTTGCTGCAGAAAATAACACACTATACTTGATCACTTCTAGACCACATTCCCCACTTTCCCCCCCGACTTCTACACTTTATGTGTAAAGGTCAGCCAGGGCAGTAGTCGTGGCTGAGTATTTCGGGTTCGGGCATTGTATACCCTGACCTCCCTCTACAGGAAAACGGTACCTCTTCTCTTGCATGGTACGGTGAATACTCACCGTGCCGTCAGCGTCCCCTTTGCTACGCCGACTTGATGCTGATCCTTGATCCCAATGAATAGAGACACAGTCCAGGGCAACTCTTAACTGAGCAAATTTATTTTCTTCAGGACACAGCACATCCACATAGTTTCCAGCATTTTCATCACAGTAAAGACAGCACATTACTTCATCTTTCCCTTCACTGTTCCTTGCAGTGTTTCCGTTTGACGAAGCGTCTCAGATGGCTCCTCAGTGTCCTCCCTGTATAGCGTCACCACGGTGAAGCGCTCTCCAGCATGTTTCGCCCCGGACATCAGAGATTCAGCCCACGTAGCTTTCCACCACATTCTGGAGTGACCTGCCCGTACCCTTTTACGGTAACCTTCAATCTTCCTCTGTTTACTTACACTCTTTTCCACTTTATTGCTGATTCTGCAGTACCGTGTTCTTCTCTAGATGGCTGGGCATCAGCTTTAACATCACGGGGTAGTTAGGCAGCTCAGGCATATAGCCCACCCGAGCACAAAGGGGTCAGGCCTCTGACTGCCTGAAACTGGAAGACCATCCTGGCTTATTCTCCAGCTATCCCCTCCTACAGTTAACTCCTATATGTCCTACAGCTACATCTACTGTGCAATGAGCTCAGTGCCCCATCTAGTGACCATAGCCCAGACTGCACTGTCCCTACCAAGTACAAGGTGCAGAAACATAGCTTATGCTATATAAATAATACAGCAACATGAAATATACGATAATGCGCAACAATGGTATAACATATATATAAATATATATACAAGTACAACAGCAACATGGGGGTTTAAAGGGGTAAGACTCTCAACCCCTTACACATGTCTACATATTGATATTAGTCATGTATTATACTACAGCACAGGCACCATTTTGATGAATGCAAACCTTTTTTTTGTAACCCCACAAACACCCGGAGCACCAGAATCTCAATAACTGAAATTTACAAATACAGATTACACAACAACCACAAGATGCATTTCATCACCCAGGTCACCTCATTTTAATCAGTATAACAGCGTAGACCTGACACTGTCTGTACTTTACTGTTCACAATCCTGCTGACAGGATCCCTTTAAATCTAAATTTTAATAAGTTTGTTCTTTTCTGCGCTAAACGTCCCCCAAACCCTGAGGACGGCGAGTATACCTTGGTTGTGTTTTGCTGTATGTGTATACAAAAGTAAAAGAAGAGCACCTATCAGGGGCTCAGAAAAGCTGGGTGGCATGTGTGCTAGTGTGTGACCCAGCGCAGGTGTCTCACTGGCCTATCAAAACAGTGACCGATAGCAGCAAACAGTGTGATGTGGATGTGAGAACTGTCTGCGGGGTGCGCTTAGGTGAGTGGACAAAAGAATATGGGAGGTTCACCTTTATAGTAACATCCCAGGGCAGGTGTGTCGTGAGCAAGTGGTGTTCAAGAAATATTGGTGGCAGTGGTTGTGACTTATCCTGACACACAATGTACAGGGAAATGGGAAAATTGTGAAAAAAAACGCAATTCTGACCTTAATTATGTTTACGGCGTACATTATGTGGTAAAAATGACCATGTAATATGATTCTCCTCATCAGTATGATTACAGAGATACTAAACGTGCCCAGATTTTTAAATTATTTTAGTGGTAGAAAAAAAATCAAGACTTTGAAATAAAAAATATGTTGGAGTTTGTGTTGCCATTTTCCGAGACCCGTAGTTTTACTTTTTCGTTCAATAGAGCTATGAGAGGGATTATTTTTTCATAAGGCGAGACGTTATTATGGATATTACTTTGGGATAGATATGACATTTTAGTTGCTTGTTACGTATTTTAAGTGGTATTGCAGCGACCAAAAAATACCGCAATGTTGGCGTTTTTAAATTTTTTGTGTTTACCAATTGGGTTAATTATTTTTATATTTTGATAGCTCGGACTTTGCTGGATGTGGCGATATCACTTGACATTTTTTTTTATGTTCATTTTCAATGGAGGAAAATTGAACTTTTATGAGTTTTTTTTCAGATTTGTTTAAATCTTTTTTTGTTGTTTTACTTTTCTTTTCACTTCATTTATCACTCCCTAAGGCCCCTTTCACACTTCAGTTTTTTGCAATCAGTCACAATCCGTCAGGTTTTGACAAAAACGGATCCTCAATTTTTTTTGGAGGATCCGTTTTTTCCCCATTGACTTGCATTAATGGCGGATTGTGACGGATGGCTGTCCGTTTCATCCGTTTTTTTTTTGAGGATCCGCCAAAAGTTGCTGTCCGTCACCATCCTCAAAGATTTCAAAACGGAGCTTGCAACAAAACTCTCTCTCTCTCTCTCTCTCCTTCCCGACCAGCATTTCCTTTAAATTTCCTCATTTTCAGGATCCTGTGCCATCCGTTCACATCAGTTCAGAACGGATCCGCTTGTCTGCCTTTTTGGCGGATTTGAACTGATGCAAAAAACTGAAGTGTGAAAGAGGCCTAAGCTGTACTACATACAGGGGCTAATGGTGCAGCAGAAGTGTGAACTTTTTGATGCTTTTGTTTAATATTTTCCACTATATTATATGGAGAGCATAAAAAACGCATGCAAAATTCCAATGAAGTCTCCAATTGTGGAACTGAAGCATTCCTCTACTAAAAAAAATGCATTCGAAAAAACTGCCACAAAAAAATACAATAAAAAGTTTTGATTGCTTTAGTGCGAATACCTATGGAAACAATGCAGCACTTCTGCACGTGTGAACATGGCCCAGGAGAGACTCTGGACAATTTGTACGTTCTACACCAGGTTCACACTTGGGGTTATTTATTTTTTTATCACTACTTAGAATTACAGACAAATTAAAAAAAGTGATCTGAGCCAATTATATGGAAAAAATACAATATTATTTAACATTTATTCTGAAGCTATATGAAATAATTCCGACTACAGCAATGGTCTGTGCACATCACGGGTGATCCGTGTTACCGGGAAGAGAGGAGGAGACATTCCTACAAGGAGCTGACAATAGATACATCACATTATCTCACATATGAGGATACAGAATTATACAGGTTTGAAAATATCAAATAGAAAGATTTGCCTGTAAACAGGTAAAAAAGCAAAAACAGTAAATAAAGCAATGACTTGCGCTATTGTACCGGTAAGTTTTTATACATCTCATCCCAATCCAGCTAACCCCTATCCGTACAGTGGCAGCTGGTATTGGATGGTCTGCCATGGGTAACATAACTAGTTCTCCTATATTAGACCCATTGCCATGTTCGTCTTTATGACATCACAGAAGCGTTGTCCACGAGTCATGGAATGTTCCGCAAGAACGGTCAGTGCGAGGCAAGCAGAGATAGAGAGGAGAGCTGAACACTAACCCAGAGCGACTTGTAAATCACTTTTTACTTGTTTTGTTTATTTTTTTTACTTTTATTTCTTTTTTTTGGGAGTGTTTTCTACCATCCGCACACACTTTTGTGTGTGTGGAGGGGAAGGCAGCCTAATGGCTGCACCCGTAGCTGGAGGAAAGTTCCAACCACGGAGACGTCTCCCACATGCCAGGACATCCCTATACAGTCAGAGGCCTGAACACCACCAAAGGCCAACTGGCTTCACGGGGTATGTGATGGCAGTGCTTTATTATATCGTGTCAATTATTAAATGCCTGTTCAAAACACCAGAAAAGGCAAAGGACCGATATTCCAGACTGAAAAGTCCACCACCATATCCTACAATGCCCGAAATAGGCCGATTCGTACAACCTGCAGCAAACATCAGCGCAGAGCCAGAGGGTATGAAGGAACGCCTGATACTCACCAGAACAGTAGATGAGGAAGAGACAACAGCCACATTGCCCAGGAGCCCATCCCCATGCACCTGGATGGAGCTAACTCCCTCTCAAGCACGTATACTCCTCAGTATGCCTTACGACCATCAACCGCGTATTAAGGTGACTGCTAAACAAGGCTACAATCCTACACCACACCTGCCAGTCAGCTATACCACTGGAAAGATCATGCAAGTAATGCTGATGAGCCCACAGGATGTACAACGTGCCTACAAGAGAGATTTGGGTTTCCTTCCAAGTCCTAGGAAGATCATTCTCCCGAGAAGAGAATTCCGCGGCACTTTGATTTAGCCGGCGGAAAATGTAGTGGCGAGTTGCTTGCAGCAAGCACATACCATCTTCTGCACAGCTGCTTCTTAGACAGATTTTCCGGTTTTGACTATGGCTTGATCAATGGATCATGTTTCTATACTGCCGCCTGCCCTGACCTCTGCTTGTTTAAAGTTATGCATCTACACTGCCGCCTGCCCTGACCTTTGCTTGCTCAATGGATTATGTTTTTGAACTGCTGCCTGCCTGACCTCTGCTTGCTCAATGGATTGTTTCTGCACTGCCGCCTGCCTTCACCTCTGCTTGCTCAATGGATTATGTTTTTGAACTGCCGCCTACCCTGACCTCTGCTTGCTCAATGGATTATGTTTCTGCACTGCCGCCTGCCTTGACCTCTGCTTGCTCAGTGGATTATGTTTTTGAACTGCCGCCTGCCCTGACCTCTGCTTGCTCAATGGATTATGTTTTTGAACTGACGCCTGCCCTGACCTCTGCTTGCTCAATGGATTATGTTTCTGCACTGCCGCCTGCCTGACCTCTGCTTGCTCAATGGATTATGTTTTTGAACTGCCGCCTGCCCTGACCTCAGCTTGCTCAATGGATTATGTTTCTGCACTGCCGCCTGCCCTGACCTCAGCTTGCTCAATGGATTATGCTTCTGCACTGCCGCCTGCCCTGACCTCTGCTTGTTTCCGGTTATTAATCTGTGATACTAATAAAAATGTATATTATTCTGCACTATATGGACTGTGGGTCGTTTTTTTTCTTTGGTTTTATGGTTGTTTCCGGTTATGTTTTTGCACTGCTGCCTGCCCTGACCTCTGCTTGTTTCCGGTTATGTTTCTGCACTGCTGCCTGCCCTGACCTTTGCTTGTTTCTGACTACTCATTTGCCTGCTGATTTTGTACTTCTTCCTCAATGCCTGCACTTTTAAGACCCCAGTAGAGCTAATTTATATAAATCCTGCATCCTAACAATGAAGCCGGGTTATAGGGCTTCTGATCACAATGGTAGGATGATGCCTCAATGTGAAGAAGGGTAGCACCAGTTCTTCACCTAACAGTATGGAATGCTTATCTAAAAAAATGAAAAAGGAACAGTACAGTATAGACAAAGGTCCCATAAACTCAACAAGAACAAACCATTAAGAACTTTAAGCATAAACATGTGAGACAACAAACCAAGTGGCTCAGAATACCACATCCGACCCAACCAGCAGTTTTGTTGAAGGTATTTTCCTCTGATCTTTCGTTAAGAGGGTACAACATCTCAAATACATTAGACTGGTGTGGGTCTCCAACCATTTAGGAACCCTCAAATCAATAGTACAGGGGTCTTGAATCAGCCACAAAATTGCTTCAGGAAGAATTGGGTGGAGCACTGGTTTCATATGTACCCTGCCGCTCATGTCAAGGTCTATGAAAATAACCAAACACAAGGCTGAGTACTCAGATCTTATAGGAACCTCCCCAATAGTGAATGGCCATCTGTACATTCATAGTTCCCCAGGTCTGTAGACAGATGCGGGTTTCACGTCCGGGACCTCTGCCTATCAGACATTTATAGAATATTTTATGGATAACACATAAATGTATGGGAAAACTCCTCTTGTAAATAGTGCGCCTCAAGTTTCTTCTGCTGTTTGCAGTGGAATGTAGTCATCATAGCTAATATGAGGGAAGGATTCCTGAGAGGGGGTATACATCTACTATATCCATATTCTGTGGATATCTACCCTAATAAAGCTTATGGACGGTGAGTGCAGTGATGAGACCGACCCTTTATCAACATGTTCTGTCCCACAAACTAATGTAGTACACTGCACTGACCGCCGATAGACTTTATTCTCCAAAGACAATTTAAGTTTGTTATATGTATTAAAATACTTTTTTTCCCAGAATTATCTAAGAATTATCGACAAGGAAAATGGACTCAAGATAAAGCTTAGAAACATATATTTCTTTACAGCTCCTGATATAGGTATTGCGGTCTTTAAAAACAGTAGTCCCCAACTTCTGCCTCCTCAGCAAGTTATCCCCTAGCCATTGGTAGATCATAACTTGCTGATTACGGGTGTTTCACTGCCAGGACCCCCACCAATCCTAAGAACAGGGTGTCTGGAACAAGCGGCTGTTAAGAATGCGCAACAACACTTCTTTCATTATGGGACAATGATGGGGCTGATATGCTGATGATGGACTATGATGGGGCTGATGTGCTGATGATGGACTATGATGGGGCTGATGTGCTGATGATGGACTATGATGGGGTTGATGTGCTGATGATGGACTATGATGGGGCTGATGTGCTGATGATGAACTATGATTGGGATGATGAAGTCTGCAATAACAGAGCATAGCAGTACAACCCCTTAGCCTGGAGTGCCCTAACAAATAGCTGGGGAGGGTCCGAGCTCACAGTCAGACCTTAGAAGAAGAGTTAATAGTTTTGTTTCTTCTGTCTTAATGGACAAAAAAGGCTTACAGTATATACTCGCGTATAAGTCGAGATTTTCAGCCCATTTTTTGGGGCTGAAAGTCCCCCTCTCGGCTTATACGCGAGTCATATACCGGGGGTCGGCCAGGGAGGGGGAGCGGGGGGGTGTCGGAGATCATACTCACCTCTCCTGGCATGTTTCTGCAGCCCCCCGTGCTTATTCCATCTTCTCGGCGCTGTTCTTCCTGCTTTCAGCGGTCACGTGGTACGCTCATTACCCTCATTAATATGCACATATGTAATGAGCAGCACCACGTGACCGCAGAAAGCAGGAAGAACAGCACTGAGAAGATGGAACAAGCACGGGGGGCTGCAGAGACATGCCAGGAGAGGTGAGTATAACGGGGGGAGCCATATTCACCTGTGCCCCATTCCACCGCTGCGCATCGCTCTGCTGTCTTGCTTCCTCTGGCAGTGACGTTAAGGTCAGAGGGTGCCATGACGTAGTTAGCAGGCGCCCTCTGCCTGAACAGTCACTGCAGAGCCAGCAACGCTGAGGAGCAGCAGCTGCAGCAGTGACAAGGTGAGTATATAGTTTTTTTTTTCATTTTTTTAATTGAGGCTGCGGCAGCAGCATTGTAAGGGGCCACTAATCACTGTGCAGCAATACAAGGGGCTACTCATCACTGTGCAGCATTATAAGGGGCCACTCATCACTGTGCAGCATTATAAGGGGCCACTCATCACTGTGTAGCATTATAAGGGGCCACTCATCACTGTGCAGCATTATAAGGGGCCACTCATCACCTTGCAGCATTATAAGGGGCCACTCATCACCGTGCAGCATAATAAGGGGCCACTAATCACCGTGCAGCATAATAAGGAGCCACTAATCACTGCAGCATTTCAAGGGGCCACTAATCACTGTGCAGCATTATAAGGGGCCACTCATCACTGTGCAGCATTACAAGGGGCCACTCATCACTGTGCAGCATTACAAGGGGCCACTAATAACTGTGCAGCATTACAAGGGGCCACTAATCACTGTGCAGCATTACAAGGGGCCACTAATCACTGTGCAGCATTATATGGGGCCAGTAATCACTGTGCAGCATTATATAGGGCCAGTAATCACTGTGCAGCATTATATGGGGCCACTCATCACTGTGCTGCATTATAAGAGGCCACTCATCACTGTGCAGCATTATAAGGGGGCCTCTCATCACTGTGCAGCATTATACGGGGCCACTAATCACTGTGCAGCATTACAAAGGGCCACTAATCACCGTGCAGCATAAGGGGCCACTAATCACTGCATTTCAAGGGGCCACTAATCACTGTGCAGCATTATAAGTGGCCACTAATCACCGTGCAGCATTGTAAGGGGCCACTAATCAATGTGCAGCATTATAAGGGGCCACTAATCACTGTGCAGCATTATAAGGGGCCACTAATCACTGTGCAGCATTATAAGGGGCCACTAATCACTGTGCAGCATTATAAGGGGCCACTAATCATTGTGCAGCATTATAAGGGTCCACTCTCCATGCAGCATTATAAGGGGCCACCAATCATTGTGCAGCATTATATGGGGCATATGTTATTATGGACCATGTTATAGGGCTACCATTATTCACTGTGCAGCATTATTAGGCATATTTTTGTATGGAGCATCTTATGGAACCCATCATGAACTTTATGGAGCATTATATGGGGCCATCATGAACTTTATGGAGCATCTTATGGGGCCCATTTTATTTTTGAAATTTACCAGTAGCTTCGGCATTTTCCACCCTAGGTTTATAGGCGAGTCAATAAGTTTTCCCAGTTTTTTGTGACAAAATTAGGGTGGTCGGCTTATACATGGGTCGGCTTATACACGAGTATATACGGACTTCTAAAGAAAATTGCCCCCAAGTTATTTTGAGCGACCCCGCCTGCTGTACCATCCTTGTGATTTACGAGAACGTTTCTCACTTCCTGCTAGGACAGCGGAAACCCAAGGAGTAAAGAGAGAAGGTCCTTATGGCTGCATGGAGTAATGCTGGAAATCTCTAAGTCTGCGGGGACAACAGAGACTTTAGAAGAAGGCAAACCAAGGTTTAGTGCTAGCACTAGTGTGAGAGAAGGTTTATACTACAGGACAGAAGTGCTGTAACAGGAAAGAACCTAACAAATAAAAAAGATTGTAGACAAACCAGATTTTGCTATCTATTCATGTCATTGCCTTCCATATTACAGAGAAATTTCCCTAAATCCGGTATCTGATAATCCACAATGATGTATATTCAGGGTCGAACTGGGGTGTCTGGGGCCCACCAGGGGAATGGACTCTAGGGCCCCATCCTACAGCTATATGCTAATATCTGTCAGTCGTTATCCCCATTATAGTGGAGCATCGGCTGTAAAACACAGGCGGCTCCTGTACATCTACTGTGCATCCCCATAACTGGGATGTATAATTACGGTAGTTTACATTAATGTGGTTCTTTGGTTAAAACAATTTATCACCGATCCATGGGCTCTATAGGATAGCTGATCGCATACGTCCGACCATTAGAAACTGCACCGACCGGAAGAATGAGAAAGTTTTATCGTTGATAGGACACTTATCCCCATTTTAAAATGGAGCAGCAGGTTAGATATCTGACCGAAGCTTCATTCATTCTCTTTGGAGCTTCTATAAAAATACAAGTGCAGCCACTGAGGGAATGAATGGATCAGTGGTCAAGTCGGACATGCCACTCCAGTCTAATGGGGATAAAAAGTTCCACATTTTGCTGAATGGGTCCAAATAGTTAGACCCCCCCAATCAATACGTTATCACTTGTCCTGTGAATAGGAGATTACGTTTTTCCACAGGAAACCCCTGTAAGTGCATCTCTGCCGCTGTTTACAAAGTATTTAATCTCTAATGGAAATAAAGAATATTCTCCTAATTAATATCAGAGAAGACTAATGACCGTCAAACACAACACAATCCACTGTACCAAGACCAATAATACCACATACAGGGGAGAAATACCACCACACCATGACCAGACCACATAGTACCCGCATCATATCACATAAAAGGCACAAATACAACCACACCATGACCAGACCACATATTACCACCACATAGTGACCGAATAATATGACATATTACCAGCAAATAGGGACCAAATAATAATTCATACACGGAGAAATACTTCCACACTGTGAACAGTCCACAAATTACCACCACTTATTGATGGAATACTACAGTACTGATTATGAATACAAACCACAATAATAACAACACTGTTATTACCACCAGTGACATTATACACAGTACCTCTGTATATAGTGTCAGTGTACAGGTAATATAGTGATTACCAGTGACATTATACACAGGAGCTCAGTGATCACTGGCAACATTATTGTCAAGGTTTGCTCAGCTTGTGGGATTAGGTAGTTCAGAGGTTAATGTGGATGGCCTCACTCTGAGATTCTGGGAGGCTTTTTAAAGCCTCATTGTGGGCTCATTCCTCATCGTTTATACTCAGACCCTTGGCCGAGTGTGTGTGACCCTGGTGTGCTTTGTGACTGTAATACTTTATGCTTGTTTGGTTTTGATCTGGTTCTGTCCCTGTTACGAGTTCTGCCTGTCCCTCTTGTACTGCGTTGCTATCTCTGTGTATGACTCATTGCCTATGACCTGACTATTCTCTGATTGCCCCTCTTGTACTGTGCAGCTATCTCCATGTATGACTCATTGCTTACGTTCTGACTACTCTCTGCTCGCCCCTCTGGTATCGCGCCGCCCTCTCCATGTATGACCGCCCGTTTGTCTGACCTGAGTTCCCCTCGCCTCTACTCCAGGATTCCTGTAGTAGAGTCCTACAATCATCTTCAGAAGTGGGACACTAAGCCCCGCCCCCTGTGGTCACATGATCGTAGGTCCTTGTACTTCTTACTACCTTCAGCATCGCAGGTCCCGTCTGCCTCAACTTTCCCTGCAGTATCGGACCCCGGGCCCTCCCGCAGTAGGGGTGAGTCACGCTGCTCAGCCATGGCAGTTCGCCGACGCTGACAGGATCCTGATATTTATACACAGAAGATCTGCATACAGTGTCAGTGTAATACAGTGACCACCAGTGAAATTATACACAGGAGCTTTTGGAAGTGCATTGAGCAGCAGGGTGGTTTGCTGGTGAAGGGAAAAAAAATCTCTTTAAATCTTCTGCCTGAGCGAGTGTAAACGAGCTGAGTGTGACCTGAGCGTAAGTGCGAACGGTGGTAAGTGTGTGACTTGTGATTCAGTGACTTTGGATTCAGGGAGTTTGCAAAGGAGGTATTACTGAATTGCTGTTATATTTTATTAATACTTTTTATTTATTTTTACTTATCTTTTCTGTCTGGTGCAATCCCCATTAGGAATGTGCTCCACTATTGCCAATGCCATCCAGTGTACGTCTTGCCGCATGTACGCAATCCTTGACCAGCCAGTCGAGGGTGCATACTGCTGTGCGAGATGTGAGCACATTGTGCATTTGGAAGCCCAGATACTGGATTTAAATGTGCAGCTGGCAACACTGAGATCAATAGACAATATGGAAAGGAGACTTCTACTCACTGAGCAGACGCTCAATGAGATAGATGAGGGGGGGATGCTAGGTTGGAGCTGCAGGACAGTGAAGCAGTAAGATGGGTGACAGTTAGAAGGTGGGGTAGACAGAAGAGTGCCAGGGAGGCTAGTCCTGATCTGGCACAACCCAATAAGTTTGCCAAGTTGGCAGATGAGGGGAGTGTCAGTGCAGGGGTAGCACTGCTGCAGCAAGGCATGTCCTCTGAAAGCCAGAGGAGTATATGCTCCAGTAAGGGGAGAAATAGGAGAGCAGGGCAGGCCAGACAGGTGCTGGTAGTGGGGGACTCAATTATTAGGGGAACAGATAGGGCAATCTGTCACAAAGAAAGGGATCGTCGAACGGTGTGCTGCCTATCTGGCGCGCAAGTCTGACACATCGCTGACCGGGTTGACAGATTACTGGGAGGGGCTGGTGAGGATCCAGCGGTCATGGTGCACATTGGTACAAATGACACAGAGGTAGGTGGAAGGTCCTTAAAGATGATTTCAGGGAATTAGGCTGCAATCTTAAGGCAAGGACCTCCAAGGTGGTATTTTTGGAAATATTTCCTGTACCACGTGCCACGCCAGAGAGGAGATTAGGGAAGTTAATAAGTGGTTCAAGAATTCGTGTAGGAAGGAGGGGTTTGGGTTCCTGGAGAACTGGGCCGACTTCTCAGTTGGCTACAGGTTCTACGCTAGGGACGGGCTGCACCTCAATGGGGAGGGTGCAGCTGTGCTGGGGAAAAAAATGGCTAGAAGGGTGGAGGAGTGTTTAAATTTGGAACTAGGGGAGGGTATTCATTTTATAAGAGGGGAAGACTGTGTAGATAGAGACCTGGGCACAAATAATGAAATTGGGGGTGGTAGTGGCATGGGGGGTGAGGTTAGAACAGTTAATAATTTAAGAAATAGAGGTACAGACATACATAAAGTGCATGTATACAAATGCCAGAAGCCTCGCCAACAAAATGGAGGACTTAGAATTAATTTTGTTGGAAGATAAGGTATATTGCACCCCCTCATAGGGTATAAGGCTGCCCCCTCATAGGGTATAATGCTTCTCCCCCCTCATAGGGTATAATGCACCCCCTCATAGGGTATAATGCTGCCCCCTCATAGGGTATAACACTAGATAGATAGATAGATAGATAGATATGTGATAATTAGATGTATAGATAGATAATAGATAGATAGATCTATGGATAGACAGATAGATATAAAGATATAAAGATAATAGATAGTGAAAGATATAGGTAGCTATAGAGATAGATAGACCTAGATAGATATAGATAGATAAATAGATAGATAGGGGATAAATAGATATATGGATAGATAGATAGAAAGATAGATAGATAGATAGATATAAAGATAATAGATAGTGATAGCTATAGATAGGTATATAGATAGATAGATAGGGGATAAATAGATAGATCTATGGATAGATGATATATAGATGGATAGATATAAAGATAATAGATAGAGATAGATATAGATAGGTATAGAGATAGATGGATATAGACTATTTATATCTATCTATATCTACCTCTATATCTATCTATCTATCTATATCTATCTCTATATCTAAGATAGAGACAGATAGATATAGAGATAGAGATATAGATATACAGATAGAAATAGATAGATATAGAGATATATAGATATAGAGACAGATAGATATAGAGATAGATATAGATAGATATAGAGATATATAAAAAACAAACCACAATACTCACCTCTCCTCCTGCTCCCACGCTGATGACGGCTTCAGTGTCAGCAGCTGACCCGTCTGCCAGACACACAGCGGGTGCGCGATGAAGTGACGTCATCGCGCATCGGCTGTGAGTCAGGAGCAGAGGGGACTGATGGGAGAGAGATGCTCTCTCTTCCACTGCAATTGAGTGCGGCGCCGGCTGCCTAGGTTGGGGAGCGGGGCCCCGGGGTGAGTGAAGGCCGAGAGTGAATGAATATTCATTTCTCTTTAGTAGTGGGGACAGTGGCTCCTGCCTCCTGACACCCGCTGCTGCTCCGCTGGCAGGGCCCCCATAGCAGCTGTGTGGCACTGGCTGGGGGCCCCTGGAGCAGTGGGGGCCCTAGGCAACTGCTGTCCCTGTATACCAGTAGAGGTGCCAGGGCCCACCAGATGCCAGGGCCCACCGGAGAATCAGTCCGACGCTACCTGTCTGTATATATAATGTCAGTGTACAAGTAATAGAATGATCACTGGAGACATACACAGGAGTTCTGTATATAGTGTATAGTGTACAGGTAATACAGTGACTCACCAGTAACATTATACACAGGAGCTCTGCATATAGTCAGCGTACAGGTAATACAAGGATCACCAGTGACATTATACACAGGAGCTCTGTATATACTATATAATGTAAGTGTCCAGGTAAATCACTGACTTACCAGTGACCTCTGTATTTGTAGCGATTCATCTTCGCTTTTCTTCCTCTTCCAGCCAGGACACGTTTGCTGCAGAAAATAACACACTATACTTGATCACTTCTAGACCACATTCCCCACTTTCCCCCCCGACTTCTACACTTTATGTGTAAAGGTCAGCCAGGGCAGTAGTCGTGGCTGAGTATTTCGGGTTCGGGCATTGTATACCCTGACCTCCCTCTACAGGAAAACGGTACCTCTTCTCTTGCATGGTACGGTGAATACTCACCGTGCCGTCAGCGTCCCCTTTGCTACGCCGACTTGATGCTGATCCTTGATCCCAATGAATAGAGACACAGTCCAGGGCAACTCTTAACTGAGCAAATTTATTTTCTTCAGGACACAGCACATCCACATAGTTTCCAGCATTTTCATCACAGTAAAGACAGCACATTACTTCATCTTTCCCTTCACTGTTCCTTGCAGTGTTTCCGTTTGACGAAGCGTCTCAGATGGCTCCTCAGTGTCCTCCCTGTATAGCGTCACCACGGTGAAGCGCTCTCCAGCATGTTTCGCCCCGGACATCAGAGATTCAGCCCACGTAGCTTTCCACCACATTCTGGAGTGACCTGCCCGTACCCTTTTACGGTAACCTTCAATCTTCCTCTGTTTACTTACACTCTTTTCCACTTTATTGCTGATTCTGCAGTACCGTGTTCTTCTCTAGATGGCTGGGCATCAGCTTTAACATCACGGGGTAGTTAGGCAGCTCAGGCATATAGCCCACCCGAGCACAAAGGGGTCAGGCCTCTGACTGCCTGAAACTGGAAGACCATCCTGGCTTATTCTCCAGCTATCCCCTCCTACAGTTAACTCCTATATGTCCTACAGCTACATCTACTGTGCAATGAGCTCAGTGCCCCATCTAGTGACCATAGCCCAGACTGCACTGTCCCTACCAAGTACAAGGTGCAGAAACATAGCTTATGCTATATAAATAATACAGCAACATGAAATATACGATAATGCGCAACAATGGTATAACATATATATAAATATATATACAAGTACAACAGCAACATGGGGGTTTAAAGGGGTAAGACTCTCAACCCCTTACACATGTCTACATATTGATATTAGTCATGTATTATACTACAGCACAGGCACCATTTTGATGAATGCAAACCTTTTTTTTGTAACCCCACAAACACCCGGAGCACCAGAATCTCAATAACTGAAATTTACAAATACAGATTACACAACAACCACAAGATGCATTTCATCACCCAGGTCACCTCATTTTAATCAGTATAACAGCGTAGACCTGACACTGTCTGTACTTTACTGTTCACAATCCTGCTGACAGGATCCCTTTAAATCTAAATTTTAATAAGTTTGTTCTTTTCTGCGCTAAACGTCCCCCAAACCCTGAGGACGGCGAGTATACCTTGGTTGTGTTTTGCTGTATGTGTATACAAAAGTAAAAGAAGAGCACCTATCAGGGGCTCAGAAAAGCTGGGTGGCATGTGTGCTAGTGTGTGACCCAGCGCAGGTGTCTCACTGGCCTATCAAAACAGTGACCGATAGCAGCAAACAGTGTGATGTGGATGTGAGAACTGTCTGCGGGGTGCGCTTAGGTGAGTGGACAAAAGAATATGGGAGGTTCACCTTTATAGTAACATCCCAGGGCAGGTGTGTCGTGAGCAAGTGGTGTTCAAGAAATATTGGTGGCAGTGGTTGTGACTTATCCTGACACACAATGTACAGGGAAATGGGAAAATTGTGAAAAAAAACGCAATTCTGACCTTAATTATGTTTACGGCGTACATTATGTGGTAAAAATGACCATGTAATATGATTCTCCTCATCAGTATGATTACAGAGATACTAAACGTGCCCAGATTTTTAAATTATTTTAGTGGTAGAAAAAAAATCAAGACTTTGAAATAAAAAATATGTTGGAGTTTGTGTTGCCATTTTCCGAGACCCGTAGTTTTACTTTTTCGTTCAATAGAGCTATGAGAGGGATTATTTTTTCATAAGGCGAGACGTTATTATGGATATTACTTTGGGATACATATGACATTTTAGTTGCTTGTTACGTATTTTAAGTGGTATTGCAGCGACCAAAAAATACCGCAATGTTGGCGTTTTTAAATTTTTTGTGTTTACCAATTGGGTTAATTATTTTTATATTTTGATAGCTCGGACTTTGCTGGATGTGGCGATATCACTTGACATTTTTTTTATGTTCATTTTCAATGGAGGAAAATTGAACTTTTATGAGTTTTTTTTCAGATTTGTTTAAATCTTTTTTTGTTGTTTTACTTTTCTTTTCACTTCATTTATCGCTCCCTAAGGCCCCTTTCACACTTCAGTTTTTTGCAATCAGTCACAATCCGTCAGGTTTTGACAAAAACGGATCCTCAATTTTTTTTGGAGGATCTGTTTTTTCCCCATTGACTTGCATTAATGGCGGATTGTGACGGATGGCTGTCCGTTTCATCCGTTTTTTTTTTGAGGATCCGCCAAAAGTTGCTGTCCGTCACCATCCTCAAAGATTTCAAAACGGAGCTTGCAACAAAACTCTCTCTCTCTCTCCTTCCCGACCAGCATTTCCTTTAAATTTCCTCATTTTCAGGATCCTGTGCCATCCGTTCACATCAGTTCAGAACGGATCCGCTTGTCTGCCTTTTTGGCGGATTTGAACTGATGCAAAAAACTGAAGTGTGAAAGAGGCCTAAGCTGTACTACATACAGGGGCTAATGGTGCAGCAGAAGTGTGAACTTTTTGATGCTTTTGTTTAATATTTTCCACTATATTATATGGAGAGCATAAAAAACGCATGCAAAATTCCAATGAAGTCTCCAATTGTGGAACTGAAGCATTCCTCTACTAAAAAAAATGCATTCGAAAAAACTGCCACAAAAAAATACAATAAAAAGTTTTGATTGCTTTAGTGCGAATACCTATGGAAACAATGCAGCACTTCTGCACGTGTGAACATGGCCCAGGAGAGACTCTGGACAATTTGTATGTTCTACACCAGGTTCACACTTGGGGTTATTTATTTTTTTATCACTACTTAGAATTACAGACAAATTAAAAAAAGTGATCTGAGCCAATTATATGGAAAAAATACAATATTATTTAACATTTATTCTGAAGCTATATGAAATAATTCCGACTACAGCAATGGTCTGTGCCCATCACGGGTGATCCGTGTTACCGGGAAGAGAGGAGGAGACATTCCTACAAGGAGCTGACAATAGATACATCACATTATCTCACATATGAGGATACAGAATTATACAGGTTTGAAAATATCAAATAGAAAGATTTGCCTGTAAACAGGTAAAAAAGCAAAAACAGTAAATAAAGCAATGACTTGCGCTATTGTACCGGTAAGTTTTTATACATCTCATCCCAATCCAGCTAACCCCTATCCGTACAGTGGCAGCTGGTATTGGATGGTCTGCCATGGGTAACATAACTAGTTCTCCTATATTAGACCCATTGCCATGTTCGTCTTTATGACATCACAGAAGCGTTGTCCACGAGTCATGGAATGTTCCGCAAGAACGGTCAGTGCGAGGCAAGCAGAGATAGAGAGGAGAGCTGAACACTAACCCAGAGCGACTTGTAAATCACTTTTTACTTGTTTTGTTTATTTTTTTTACTTTTATTTCTTTTTTTTGGGAGTGTTTTCTACCATCCGCACACACTTTTGTGTGTGTGGAGGGGAAGGCAGCCTAATGGCTGCACCCGTAGCTGGAGGAAAGTTCCAACCACGGAGACGTCTCCCACATGCCAGGACATCCCTATACAGTCAGAGGCCTGAACACCACCAAAGGCCAACTGGCTTCACGGGGTATGTGATGGCAGTGCTTTATTATATCGTGTCAATTATTAAATGCCTGTTCAAAACACCAGAAAAGGCAAAGGACCGATATTCCAGACTGAAAAGTCCACCACCATATCCTACAATGCCCGAAATAGGCCGATTCGTACAACCTGCAGCAAACATCAGCGCAGAGCCAGAGGGTATGAAGGAACGCCTGATACTCACCAGAACAGTAGATGAGGAAGAGACAACAGCCACATTGCCCAGGAGCCCATCCCCATGCACCTGGATGGAGCTAACTCCCTCTCAAGCACGTATACTCCTCAGTATGCCTTACGACCATCAACCGCGTATTAAGGTGACTGCTAAACAAGGCTACAATCCTACACCACACCTGCCAGTCAGCTATACCACTGGAAAGATCATGCAAGTAATGCTGATGAGCCCACAGGATGTACAACGTGCCTACAAGAGAGATTTGGGTTTCCTTCCAAGTCCTAGGAAGATCATTCTCCCGAGAAGAGAATTCCGCGGCACTTTGATTTAGCCGGCGGAAAATGTAGTGGCGAGTTGCTTGCAGCAAGCACATACCATCTTCTGCACAGCTGCTTCTTAGACAGATTTTCCGGTTTTGACTATGGCTTGATCAATGGATCATGTTTCTATACTGCCGCCTGCCCTGACCTCTGCTTGTTTAAAGTTATGCATCTACACTGCCGCCTGCCCTGACCTTTGCTTGCTCAATGGATTATGTTTTTGAACTGCCGCCTGCCTGACCTCTGCTTGCTCAATGGATTGTTTCTGCACTGCCGCCTGCCTTGACCTCTGCTTGCTCAATGGATTATGTTTTTGAACTGCCGCCTACCCTGACCTCTGCTTGCTCAATGGATTATGTTTCTGCACTGCCGCCTGCCTTGACCTCTGCTTGCTCAGTGGATTATGTTTTTGAACTGCCGCCTGCCCTGACCTCTGCTTGCTCAATGGATTATGTTTTTGAACTGACGCCTGCCCTGACCTCTGCTTGCTCAATGGATTATGTTTCTGCACTGCCGCCTGCCTGACCTCTGCTTGCTCAATGGATTATGTTTTTGAACTGCCGCCTGCCCTGACCTCAGCTTGCTCAATGGATTATGTTTCTGCACTGCCGCCTGCCCTGACCTCAGCTTGCTCAATGGATTATGCTTCTGCACTGCCGCCTGCCCTGACCTCTGCTTGTTTCCGGTTATTAATCTGTGATACTAATAAAAATGTATATTATTCTGCACTATATGGACTGTGGGTCGTTTTTTTTCTTTGGTTTTATGGTTGTTTCCGGTTATGTTTTTGCACTGCTGCCTGCCCTGACCTCTGCTTGTTTCCGGTTATGTTTCTGCACTGCTGCCTGCCCTGACCTTTGCTTGTTTCTGACTACTCATTTGCCTGCTGATTTTGTACTTCTTCCTCAATGCCTGCACTTTTAAGACCCCAGTAGAGCTAATTTATATAAATCCTGCATCCTAACAATGAAGCCGGGTTATAGGGCTTCTGATCACAATGGTAGGATGATGCCTCAATGTGAAGAAGGGTAGCACCAGTTCTTCACCTAACAGTATGGAATGCTTATCTAAAAAAATGAAAAAGGAACAGTACAGTATAGACAAAGGTCCCATAAACTCAACAAGAACAAACCATTAAGAACTTTAAGCATAAACATGTGAGACAACAAACCAAGTGGCTCAGAATACCACATCCGACCCAACCAGCAGTTTTGTTGAAGGTATTTTCCTCTGATCTTTTGTTAAGAGGGTACAACATCTCAAATACATTAGACTGGTGTGGGTCTCCAACCATTTAGGAACCCTCAAATCAATAGTACAGGGGTCTTGAATCAGCCACAAAATTGCTTCAGGAAGAATTGGGTGGAGCACTGGTTTCATATGTACCCTGCCGCTCATGTCAAGGTCTATGAAAATAACCAAACACAAGGCTGAGTACTCAGATCTTATAGGAACCTCCCCAATAGTGAATGGCCATCTGTACATTCATAGTTCCCCAGGTCTGTAGACAGATGCGGGTTTCACGTCCGGGACCTCTGCCTATCAGACATTTATAGAATATTTTATGGATAACACATAAATGTATGGGAAAACTCTTGTAAATAGTGCGCCTCAAGTTTCTTCTGCTGTTTGCAGTGGAATGTAGTCATCATAGCTAATATGAGGGAAGGATTCCTGAGAGGGGGTATACATCTACTATATCCATATTCTGTGGATATCTACCCTAATAAAGCTTATGGACGGTGAGTGCAGTGATGAGACCGACCCTTTATCAACATGTTCTGTCCCACAAACTAATGTAGTACACTGCACTGACCGCCGATAGACTTTATTCTCCAAAGACAATTTAAGTTTGTTATATGTATTAAAATACTTTTTTTCCCAGAATTATCTAAGAATTATCGACAAGGAAAATGGACTCAAGATAAAGCTTAGAAACATATATTTCTTTACAGCTCCTGATATAGGTATTGCGGTCTTTAAAAACAGTAGTCCCCAACTTCTGCCTCCTCAGCAAGTTATCCCCTAGCCATTGGTAGATCATAACTTGCTGATTACGGGTGTTTCACTGCCAGGACCCCCACCAATCCTAAGAACAGGGTGTCTGGAACAAGCGGCTGTTAAGAATGCGCAACAACACTTCTTTCATTATGGGACAATGATGGGGCTGATATGCTGATGATGGACTATGATGGGGCTGATGTGCTGATGATGGACTATGATGGGGCTGATGTGCTGATGATGGACTATGATGGGGTTGATGTGCTGATGATGGACTATGATGGGGCTGATGTGCTGATGATGAACTATGATTGGGATGATGAAGTCTGCAATAACAGAGCATAGCAGTACAACCCCTTAGCCTGGAGTGCCCTAACAAATAGCTGGGGAGGGTCCGAGCTCACAGTCAGACCTTAGAAGAAGAGTTAATAGTTTTGTTTCTTCTGTCTTAATGGACAAAAAAGGCTTACAGTATATACTCGCGTATAAGTCGAGATTTTCAGCCCATTTTTTGGGGCTGAAAGTCCCCCTCTCGGCTTATACGCGAGTCATATACCGGGGGTCGGCCAGGGAGGGGGAGCGGGGGGGGTGTCGGAGATCATACTCACCTCTCCTGGCATGTTTCTGCAGCCCCCCGTGCTTATTCCATCTTCTCGGCGCTGTTCTTCCTGCTTTCAGCGGTCACGTGGTACGCTCATTACCCTCATTAATATGCACATATGTAATGAGCGGCACCACGTGACCGCAGAAAGCAGGAAGAACAGCACTGAGAAGATGGAACAAGCACGGGGGGCTGCAGAGACATGCCAGGAGAGGTGAGTATAACGGGGGGAGCCATATTCACCTGTGCCCCATTCCACCGCTGCGCATCGCTCTGCTGTCTTGCTTCCTCTGGCAGTGACGTTAAGGTCAGAGGGTGCCATGACGTAGTTAGCAGGCGCCCTCTGCCTGAACAGTCACTGCAGAGCCAGCAACGCTGAGGAGCAGCAGCTGCAGCAGTGACAAGGTGAGTATATAGTTTTTTTTTTCATTTTTTTAATTGAGGCTGCGGCAGCAGCATTGTAAGGGGCCACTAATCACTGTGCAGCAATACAAGGGGCCACTCATCACTGTGCAGCATTATAAGGGGCCACTCATCACTGTGCAGCATTATAAGGGGCCACTCATCACTGTGCAGCATTATAAGGGGCCACTCATCACCTTGCAGCATTATAAGGGGCCACTCATCACCGTGCAGCATAATAAGGGGCCACTAATCACCGTGCAGCATAATAAGGAGCCACTAATCACTGCAGCATTTCAAGGGGCCACTAATCACTGTGCAGCATTATAAGGGGCCACTCATCACTGTGCAGCATTACAAGGGGCCACTCATCACTGTGCAGCATTACAAGGGGCCACTAATAACTGTGCAGCATTACAAGGGGCCACTAATCACTGTGCAGCATTACAAGGGGCCACTAATCACTGTGCAGCATTACAAGGGGCCACTAATCACTGTGCAGCATTATATGGGGCCAGTAATCACTGTGCAGCATTATATAGGGCCAGTAATCACTGTGCAGCATTATATGGGGCCACTCATCACTGTGCTGCATTATAAGAGGCCACTCATCACTGTGCAGCATTATAAGGGGGCCTCTCATCACTGTGCAGCATTATACGGGGCCACTAATCACTGTGCAGCATTACAAAGGGCCACTAATCACCGTGCAGCATAAGGGGCCACTAATCACTGCATTTCAAGGGGCCACTAATCACTGTGCAGCATTATAAGTGGCCACTAATCACCGTGCAGCATTGTAAGGGGCCACTAATCAATGTGCAGCATTATAAGGGGCCACTAATCACTGTGCAGCATTATAAGGGGCCACTAATCACTGTGCAGCATTATAAGGGGCCACTAATCATTGTGCAGCATTATAAGGGTCCACTCTCCATGCAGCATTATAAGGGGCCACCAATCACTGTGCAGCATTATATGGGGCATATGTTATTATGGACCATGTTATAGGGCTACCATTATTCACTGTGCAGCATTATTAGGCATATTTTTGTATGGAGCATCTTATGGAACCCATCATGAACTTTATGGAGCATTATATGGGGCCATCATGAACTTTATGGAGCATCTTATGGGGCCCATTTTATTTTTGAAATTTACCAGTAGCTTCGGCATTTTCCACCCTAGGTTTATAGGCGAGTCAATAAGTTTTCCCAGTTTTTTGTGACAAAATTAGGGTGGTCGGCTTATACATGGGTCGGCTTATACACGAGTATATACGGACTTCTAAAGAAAATTGCCCCCAAGTTATTTTGAGCGACCCCGCCTGCTGTACCATCCTTGTGATTTACGAGAACGTTTCTCACTTCCTGCTAGGACAGCGGAAACCCAAGGAGTAAAGAGAGAAGGTCCTTATGGCTGCATGGAGTAATGCTGGAAATCTCTAAGTCTGCGGGGACAACAGAGACTTTAGAAGAAGGCAAACCAAGGTTTAGTGCTAGCACTAGTGTGAGAGAAGGTTTATACTACAGGACAGAAGTGCTGTAACAGGAAAGAACCTAACAAATAAAAAAGATTGTAGACAAACCAGATTTTGCTATCTATTCATGTCATTGCCTTCCATATTACAGAGAAATTTCCCTAAATCCGGTATCTGATAATCCACAATGATGTATATTCAGGGTCGAACTGGGGTGTCTGGGGCCCACCAGGGGAATGGACTCTAGGGCCCCATCCTACAGCTATATGCTAATATCTGTCAGTCGTTATCCCCATTATAGTGGAGCATCGGCTGTAAAACACAGGCGGCTCCTGTACATCTACTGTGCATCCCCATAACTGGGATGTATAATTACGGTAGTTTACATTAATGTGGTTCTTTGGTTAAAACAATTTATCACCGATCCATGGGCTCTATAGGATAGCTGATCGCATACGTCCGACCATTAGAAACTGCACCGACCGGAAGAATGAGAAAGTTTTATCGTTGATAGGACACTTATCCCCATTTTAAAATGGAGCAGCAGGTTAGATATCTGACCGAAGCTTCATTCATTCTCTTTGGAGCTTCTATAAAAATACAAGTGCAGCCACTGAGGGAATGAATGGATCAGTGGTCAAGTCGGACATGCCACTCCAGTCTAATGGGGATAAAAAGTTCCACATTTTGCTGAATGGGTCCAAGTAGTTAGACCCCCCCAATCAATACGTTATCACTTGTCCTGTGAATAGGAGATTACGTTTTTCCACAGGAAACCCCTGTAAGTGCATCTCTGCCGCTGTTTACAAAGTATTTAATCTCTAATGGAAATAAAGAATATTCTCCTAATTAATATCAGAGAAGACTAATGACCGTCAAACACAACACAATCCACTGTACCAAGACCAATAATACCACATACAGGGGAGAAATACCACCACACCATGACCAGACCACATAGTACCCGCATCATATCACATAAAAGGCACAAATACAACCACACCATGACCAGACCACATATTACCACCACATAGTGACCGAATAATATGACATATTACCAGCATATAGGGACCAAATAATAATTCATACACGGAGAAATACTTCCACACTGTGAACAGTCCACAAATTACCACCACTTATTGATGGAATACTACAGTACTGATTATGAATACAAACCACAATAATAACAACACTGTTATTACCACCAGTGACATTATACACAGTACCTCTGTATATAGTGTCAGTGTACAGGTAATATAGTGATTACCAGTGACATTATACACAGGAGCTCAGTGATCACTGGCAACATTATTGTCAAGGTTTGCTCAGCTTGTGGGATTAGGTAGTTCAGAGGTTAATGTGGATGGCCTCACTCTGAGATTCTGGGAGGCTTTTTAAAGCCTCATTGTGGGCTCATTCCTCATCGTTTATACTCAGACCCTTGGCCGAGTGTGTGTGACCCTGGTGTGCTTTGTGACTGTAATACTTTATGCTTGTTTGGTTTTGATCTGGTTCTGTCCCTGTTACGAGTTCTGCCTGTCCCTCTTGTACTGCGTTGCTATCTCTGTGTATGACTCATTGCCTATGACCTGACTATTCTCTGATTGCCCCTCTTGTACTGTGCAGCTATCTCCATGTATGACTCATTGCTTACGTTCTGACTACTCTCTGCTCGCCCCTCTGGTATCGCGCCGCCCTCTCCATGTATGACCGCCCGTTTGTCTGACCTGAGTTCCCCTCGCCTCTACTCCAGGATTCCTGTAGTAGAGTCCTACAATCATCTTCAGAAGTGGGACACTAAGCCCCGCCCCCTGTGGTCACATGATCGTAGGTCCTTGTACTTCTTACTACCTTCAGCATCGCAGGTCCCGTCTGCCTCAACTTTCCCTGCAGTATCGGACCCCGGGCCCTCCCGCAGTAGGGGTGAGTCACGCTGCTCAGCCATGGCAGTTCGCCGACGCTGACAGGATCCTGATATTTATACACAGAAGATCTGCATACAGTGTCAGTGTAATACAGTGACCACCAGTGAAATTATACACAGGAGCTTTTGGAAGTGCATTGAGCAGCAGGGTGGTTTGCTGGTGAAGGGAAAAAAAATCTCTTTAAATCTTCTGCCTGAGCGAGTGTAAGCGAGCTGAGTGTGACCTGAGCGTCAGTGCGAACGGTGGTAAGTGTGTGACTTGTGATTCAGTGACTTTGGATTCAGGGAGTTTGCAAAGGAGGTATTACTGAATTGCTGTTATATTTTATTAATACTTTTTATTTATTTTTACTTAGCTTTTCTGTCTGGTGCAATCCCCATTAGGAATGTGCTCCACTATTGCCAATGCCATCCAGTGTACGTCTTGACGCATGTACGCAATCCTTGACCAGCCAGTCGAGGGTGCATACTGCTGTGCGAGATGTGAGCACATTGTGCATTTGGAAGCCCAGATACTGGATTTAAATGTGCAGCTGGCAACACTGAGATCAATAGACAATATGGAAAGGAGACTTCTACTCACTGAGCAGACGCTCAATGAGATAGATGAGGGGGGGATGCTAGGTTGGAGCTGCAGGACAGTGAAGCAGTAAGATGGGTGACAGTTAGAAGGTGGGGTAGACAGAAGAGTGCCAGGGAGGCTAGTCCTGATCTGGCACAACCCAATAAGTTTGCCAAGTTGGCAGATGAGGGGAGTGTCAGTGCAGGGGTAGCACTGCTGCAGCAAGGCATGTCCTCTGAAAGCCAGAGGAGTATATGCTCCAGTAAGGGGAGAAATAGGAGAGCAGGGCAGGCCAGACAGGTGCTGGTAGTGGGGGACTCAATTATTAGGGGAACAGATAGGGCAATCTGTCACAAAGAAAGGGATCGTCGAACGGTGTGCTGCCTATCTGGCGCGCAAGTCTGACACATCGCTGACCGGGTTGACAGATTACTGGGAGGGGCTGGTGAGGATCCAGCGGTCATGGTGCACATTGGTACAAATGACACAGAGGTAGGTGGAAGGTCCTTAAAGATGATTTCAGGGAATTAGGCTGCAATCTTAAGGCAAGGACTTCCAAGGTGGTATTTTTGGAAATATTTCCTGTACCACGTGCCACGCCAGAGAGGAGATTAGGGAAGTTAATAAGTGGTTCAAGAATTAGTGTAGGAAGGAGGGGTTTGGGTTCCTGGAGAACTGGGCCGACTTCTCAGTTGGCTACAGGTTCTACGCTAGGGACGGGCTGCACCTCAATGGGGAGGGTGCAGCTGTGCTGGGGAAAAAAATGGCTAGAAGGGTGGAGGAGTGTTTAAACTTGGAACTAGGGGAGGGTATTCATTTTATAAGAGGGGAAGACTGTGTAGATAGAGACCTGGGCACAAATAATGAAATTGGAGGTGGTAGTGGCATGGGGGGTGAGGTTAGAACAGTTAATAATTTAAGAAATAGAGGTACAGACATACATAAAGTGCATGTATACAAATGCCAGAAGCCTCACCAACAAAATGGAGGACTTAGAATTAATTTTGTTGGAAGATAAGGTATATTGCACCCCCTCATAGGGTATAAGGCTGCCCCCTCATAGGGTATAATGCTTCTCCCCCCTCATAGGGTATAATGCACCCCCTCATAGGGTATAATGCTGCCCCCTCATAGGGTATAACACTAGATAGATAGATAGATATGTGATAATTAGATGTATAGATAGATAATAGATAGATAGATCTATGGATAGACAGATAGAAATAAAGATATAAAGATAATAGATAGTGAAAGATATAGGTAGCTATAGAGATAGATAGATAGACCTAGATAGATATAGATAGATAAATAGATAGATAGGGGATAAATAGATATATGGATAGATAGATAGATAGATATAAAGATAATAGATAGTGATAGCTATAGATAGGTATATAGATAGATAGATAGATAGATAGGGGATAAATAGATAGATCTATGGATACATGATATATAGATGGATAGATATAAAGATAATAGATAGAGATAGATATAGATAGGTATAGAGATAGATGGATATAGACTATTTATATCTATCTATATCTACCTCTATATCTACAGTATCTATCTATCTATCTATCTATATCTATCTCTATATCTAAGATAGAGACAGATAGATATAGAGATAGAGATATAGATATACAGATAGAAATAGATAGATATAGAGATATATAGATATAGAGACAGATAGATATAGAGATAGATATAGATAGATATAGAGATATATAAAAAACAAACCACAATACTCACCTCTCCTCCTGCTCCCACGCTGATGACGGCTTCAGTGTCAGCAGCTGACCCGTCTGCCAGACACACAGCGGGTGCGCGATGAAGTGACGTCATCGCGCATCGGCTGTGAGTCAGGAGCAGAGGGGACTGATGGGAGAGAGATGCTCTCTATTCCACTGAAATTGAGCGCAGCGCCGGCTGCCTAGGTTGGGGAGCGGGGCCCCGGGGTGAGTGGAGGCCGAGAGTGAATGAATATTCATTTCTCTTTAGTAGTGGGGACAGTGGCTCCTGCCTCCTGACACCCGCTGCTGCTCCGCTGGCAGGGCCCCCATAGCAGCTGTGTGGCACTGGCTGGGGGCCCCTGGAGCAGTGGGGGCCCTAGGCAACTGCTGTCCCTGTATACCAGTAGAGGTGCCAGGGCCCACCAGATGCCAGGGCCCACCGGAGAATCAGTCCGACGCTACCTGTCTGTATATATAATGTCAGTGTACAAGTAATAGAATGATCACTGGAGACATACACAGGAGTTCTGTATATAGTGTATAGTGTACAGGTAATACAGTGACTCACCAGTAACATTATACACAGGAGCTCTGCATATAGTCAGCGTACAGGTAATACAAGGATCACCAGTGACATTATACACAGGAGCTCTGTATATACTATATAATGTAAGTGTCCAGGTAAATCACTGACTTACCAGTGACCTCTGTATTTGTAGCGATTCATCTTCGCTTTTCTTCCTCTTCCAGCCAGGACACGTTTGCTGCAGAAAATAACACACTATACTTGATCACTTCTAGACCACATTCCCCACTTTCCCCCCCGACTTCTACACTTTATGTGTAAAGGTCAGCCAGGGCAGTAGTCGTGGCTGAGTATTTCGGGTTCGGGCATTGTATACCCTGACCTCCCTCTACAGGAAAACGGTACCTCTTCTCTTGCATGGTACGGTGAATACTCACCGTGCCGTCAGCGTCCCCTTTGCTACGCCGACTTGATGCTGATCCTTGATCCCAATGAATAGAGACACAGTCCAGGGCAACTCTTAACTGAGCAAATTTATTTTCTTCAGGACACAGCACATCCACATAGTTTCCAGCATTTTCATCACAGTAAAGACAGCACATTACTTCATCTTTCCCTTCACTGTTCCTTGCAGTGTTTCCGTTTGACGAAGCGTCTCAGATGGCTCCTCAGTGTCCTCCCTGTATAGCGTCACCACGGTGAAGCGCTCTCCAGCATGTTTCGCCCCGGACATCAGAGATTCAGCCCACGTAGCTTTCCACCACATTCTGGAGTGACCTGCCCGTACCCTTTTACGGTAACCTTCAATCTTCCTCTGTTTACTTACACTCTTTTCCACTTTATTGCTGATTCTGCAGTACCGTGTTCTTCTCTAGATGGCTGGGCATCAGCTTTAACATCACGGGGTAGTTAGGCAGCTCAGGCATATAGCCCACCCGAGCACAAAGGGGTCAGGCCTCTGACTGCCTGAAACTGGAAGACCATCCTGGCTTATTCTCCAGCTATCCCCTCCTACAGTTAACTCCTATATGTCCTACAGCTACATCTACTGTGCAATGAGCTCAGTGCCCCATCTAGTGACCATAGCCCAGACTGCACTGTCCCTACCAAGTACAAGGTGCAGAAACATAGCTTATGCTATATAAATAATACAGCAACATGAAATATACGATAATGCGCAACAATGGTATAACATATATATAAATATATATACAAGTACAACAGCAACATGGGGGTTTAAAGGGGTAAGACTCTCAACCCCTTACACATGTCTACATATTGATATTAGTCATGTATTATACTACAGCACAGGCACCATTTTGATGAATGCAAACCTTTTTTTTGTAACCCCACAAACACCCGGAGCACCAGAATCTCAATAACTGAAATTTACAAATACAGATTACACAACAACCACAAGATGCATTTCATCACCCAGGTCACCTCATTTTAATCAGTATAACAGCGTAGACCTGACACTGTCTGTACTTTACTGTTCACAATCCTGCTGACAGGATCCCTTTAAATCTAAATTTTAATAAGTTTGTTCTTTTCTGCGCTAAACGTCCCCCAAACCCTGAGGACGGCGAGTATACCTTGGTTGTGTTTTGCTGTATGTGTATACAAAAGTAAAAGAAGAGCACCTATCAGGGGCTCAGAAAAGCTGGGTGGCATGTGTGCTAGTGTGTGACCCAGCGCAGGTGTCTCACTGGCCTATCAAAACAGTGACCGATAGCAGCAAACAGTGTGATGTGGATGTGAGAACTGTCTGCGGGGTGCGCTTAGGTGAGTGGACAAAAGAATATGGGAGGTTCACCTTTATAGTAACATCCCAGGGCAGGTGTGTCGTGAGCAAGTGGTGTTCAAGAAATATTGGTGGCAGTGGTTGTGACTTATCCTGACACACAATGTACAGGGAAATGGGAAAATTGTGAAAAAAAACGCAATTCTGACCTTAATTATGTTTACGGCGTACATTATGTGGTAAAAATGACCATGTAATATGATTCTCCTCATCAGTATGATTACAGAGATACTAAACGTGCCCAGATTTTTAAATTATTTTAGTGGTAGAAAAAAAATCAAGACTTTGAAATAAAAAATATGTTGGAGTTTGTGTTGCCATTTTCCGAGACCCGTAGTTTTACTTTTTCGTTCAATAGAGCTATGAGAGGGATTATTTTTTCATAAGGCGAGACGTTATTATGGATATTACTTTGGGATACATATGACATTTTAGTTGCTTGTTACGTATTTTAAGTGGTATTGCAGCGACCAAAAAATACCGCAATGTTGGCGTTTTTAAATTTTTTGTGTTTACCAATTGGGTTAATTATTTTTATATTTTGATAGCTCGGACTTTGCTGGATGTGGCGATATCACTTGACATTTTTTTTTATGTTCATTTTCAATGGAGGAAAATTGAACTTTTATGAGTTTTTTTTCAGATTTGTTTAAATCTTTTTTTGTTGTTTTACTTTTCTTTTCACTTCATTTATCGCTCCCTAAGGCCCCTTTCACACTTCAGTTTTTTGCAATCAGTCACAATCCGTCAGGTTTTGACAAAAACGGATCCTCAATTTTTTTTGGAGGATCCGTTTTTTCCCCATTGACTTGCATTAATGGCGGATTGTGACGGATGGCTGTCCGTTTCATCCGTTTTCTTTTTGAGGATCCGCCAAAAGTTGCTGTCCGTCACCATCCTCAAAGATTTCAAAACGGAGCTTGCAACAAAACTCTCTCTCTCTCTCTCTCCTTCCCGACCAGCGTTTCCTTTAAATTTCCTCATTTTCAGGATCCTGTGCCATCCGTTCACATCAGTTCAGAACGGATCCGCCTGTCTGCCTTTTTGGCGGATTTGAACTGATGCAAAAAACTGAAGTGTGAAAGAGGCCTAAGCTGTACTACATACAGGGGCTAATGGTGCAGCAGAAGTGTGAACTTTTTGATGCTTTTGTTTAATATTTTCCACTATAGTATATGGAGAGCATAAAAAACGCATGCAAAATTCCAATGAAGTCTCCAATTGTGGAACTGAAGCATTCCTCTACTAAAAAAAATGCATTCGAAAAAACTGCCACAAAAAAATACAATAAAAAGTTTTGATTGCTTTAGTGCGAATACCTATGGAAACAATGCAGCACTTCTGCATGTGTGAACATGGCCCAGGAGAGACTCTGGACAATTTGTACGTTCTACACCAGGTTCACACTTGGGGTTATTTATTTTTTTATCACTACTTAGAATTACAGACAAATTAAAAAAAGTGATCTGAGCCAATTATATGGAAAAAATACAATATTATTTAACATTTATTCTGAAGCTATATGAAATAATTCTGACTACAGCAATGGTCTGTGCCCATCACGGGTGATCCGTGTTACCGGGAAGAGAGGAGGAGACATTCCTGGAAGAAGCTGACAATAGATACATCACATTATCTCACGTATGAGGATACAGAATTATACAGGTTTGAAAATATCAAATAGAAAGATTTGCCTGTAAACAGGTAAAAAAGCAAAAACAGTAAATAAAGCAATGACTTGCGCTATTGTACCGGTAAGTTTTTATACATCTCATCCCAATCCAGCTAACCCCTATCTGTACAGTGGCAGCTGGTATTGGATGGTCTGCCATGGGTAACATAACTAGTTCTCCTATATTAGACCCATTGCCATGTTCGTCTTTATGACATCACAGAAGCGTTGTCCACGAGTCATGGAATGTTCCGCAAGAACGGTCAGTGCGAGGCAAGCAGAGATAGAGAGGAGAGCTGAACACTAACCCAGAGCGACTTGTAAATCACTTTTTACTTGTTTTGTTTATTTTTTTTACTTTTATTTCTTTTTTTTGGGAGTGTTTTCTACCATCCGCACACACTTTTGTGTGTGTGGAGGGGAAGGCAGCCTAATGGCTGCACCCGTAGCTGGAGGAAAGTTCCAACCACGGAGACGTCTCCCACATGCCAGGACATCCCTATACAGTCAGAGGCCTGAACACCACCAAAGGCCAACTGGCTTCACGGGGTATGTGATGGCAGTGCTTTATTATATCGTGTCAATTATTAAATGCCTGTTCAAAACACCAGAAAAGGCAAAGGACCGATATTCCAGACTGAAAAGTCCACCACCATATCCTACAATGCCCGAAATAGGCCGATTCGTACAACCTGCAGCAAACATCAGCGCAGAGCCAGAGGGTATGAAGGAACGCCTGATACTCACCAGAACAGTAGATGAGGAAGAGACAACAGCCACATTGCCCAGGAGCCCATCCCCATGCACCTGGATGGAGCTAACACCCTCTCAAGCACGTATACTCCTCAGTATGCCTTACGACCATCAACCGCGTATTAAGGTGACTGCTAAACAAGGCTACAATCCTACACCACACCTGCCAGTCAGCTATACCACTGGAAAGATCATGCAAGTAATGCTGATGAGCCCACAGGATGTACAACGTGCCTACAAGAGAGATTTGGGTTTCCTTCCAAGTCCTAGGAAGATCATTCTCCCGAGAAGAGAATTCCGCGGCACTTTGATTTAGCCGGCGGAAAATGTAGTGGCGAGTTGCTTGCAGCAAGCACATACCATCTTCTGCACAGCTGCTTCTTAGACAGATTTTCCGGTTTTGACTATGGCTTGATCAATGGATCATGTTTCTATACTGCCGCCTGCCCTGACCTCTGCTTGTTTAAAGTTATGCATCTACACTGCCGCCTGCCCTGACCTTTGCTTGCTCAATGGATTATGTTTTTGAACTGCCGCCTGCCTGACCTCTGCTTGCTCAATGGATTGTTTCTGCACTGCCGCCTGCCTTGACCTCTGCTTGCTCAATGGATTATGTTTTTGAACTGCCGCCTACCCTGACCTCTGCTTGCTCAATGGATTATGTTTCTGCACTGCCGCCTGCCTTGACCTCTGCTTGCTCAGTGGATTATGTTTTTGAACTGCCGCCTGCCCTGACCTCTGCTTGCTCAATGGATTATGTTTTTGAACTGACGCCTGCCCTGACCTCTGCTTGCTCAATGGATTATGTTTCTGCACTGCCGCCTGCCTGACCTCTGCTTGCTCAATGGATTATGTTTTTGAACTGCCGCCTGCCCTGACCTCAGCTTGCTCAATGGATTATGTTTCTGCACTGCCGCCTGCCCTGACCTCAGCTTGCTCAATGGATTATGCTTCTGCACTGCCGCCTGCCCTGACCTCTGCTTGTTTCCGGTTATTAATCTGTGATACTAATAAAAATGTATATTATTCTGCACTATATGGACTGTGGGTCGTTTTTTTTCTTTGGTTTTATGGTTGTTTCCGGTTATGTTTTTGCACTGCTGCCTGCCCTGACCTCTGCTTGTTTCCGGTTATGTTTCTGCACTGCTGCCTGCCCTGACCTTTGCTTGTTTCTGACTACTCATTTGCCTGCTGATTTTGTACTTCTTCCTCAATGCCTGCACTTTTAAGACCCCAGTAGAGCTAATTTATATAAATCCTGCATCCTAACAATGAAGCCGGGTTATAGGGCTTCTGATCACAATGGTAGGATGATGCCTCAATGTGAAGAAGGGTAGCACCAGTTCTTCACCTAACAGTATGGAATGCTTATCTAAAAAAATGAAAAAGGAACAGTACAGTATAGACAAAGGTCCCATAAACTCAACAAGAACAAACCATTAAGAACTTTAAGCATAAACATGTGAGACAACAAACCAAGTGGCTCAGAATACCACATCCGACCCAACCAGCAGTTTTGTTGAAGGTATTTTCCTCTGATCTTTCGTTAAGAGGGTACAACATCTCAAATACATTAGACTGGTGTGGGTCTCCAACCATTTAGGAACCCTCAAATCAATAGTACAGGGGTCTTGAATCAGCCACAAAATTGCTTCAGGAAGAATTGGGTGGAGCACTGGTTTCATATGTACCCTGCCGCTCATGTCAAGGTCTATGAAAATAACCAAACACAAGGCTGAGTACTCAGATCTTATAGGAACCTCCCCAATAGTGAATGGCCATCTGTACATTCATAGTTCCCCAGGTCTGTAGACAGATGCGGGTTTCACGTCCGGGACCTCTGCCTATCAGACATTTATAGAATATTTTATGGATAACACATAAATGTATGGGAAAACTCCTCTTGTAAATAGTGCGCCTCAAGTTTCTTCTGCTGTTTGCAGTGGAATGTAGTCATCATAGCTAATATGAGGGAAGGATTCCTGAGAGGGGGTATACATCTACTATATCCATATTCTGTGGATATCTACCCTAATAAAGCTTATGGACGGTGAGTGCAGTGATGAGACCGACCCTTTATCAACATGTTCTGTCCCACAAACTAATGTAGTACACTGCACTGACCGCCGATAGACTTTATTCTCCAAAGACAATTTAAGTTTGTTATATGTATTAAAATACTTTTTTTCCCAGAATTATCTAAGAATTATCGACAAGGAAAATGGACTCAAGATAAAGCTTAGAAACATATATTTCTTTACAGCTCCTGATATAGGTATTGCGGTCTTTAAAAACAGTAGTCCCCAACTTCTGCCTCCTCAGCAAGTTATCCCCTAGCCATTGGTAGATCATAACTTGCTGATTACGGGTGTTTCACTGCCAGGACCCCCACCAATCCTAAGAACAGGGTGTCTGGAACAAGCGGCTGTTAAGAATGCGCAACAACACTTCTTTCATTATGGGACAATGATGGGGCTGATATGCTGATGATGGACTATGATGGGGCTGATGTGCTGATGATGGACTATGATGGGGCTGATGTGCTGATGATGGACTATGATGGGGTTGATGTGCTGATGATGGACTATGATGGGGCTGATGTGCTGATGATGAACTATGATTGGGATGATGAAGTCTGCAATAACAGAGCATAGCAGTACAACCCCTTAGCCTGGAGTGCCCTAACAAATAGCTGGGGAGGGTCCGAGCTCACAGTCAGACCTTAGAAGAAGAGTTAATAGTTTTGTTTCTTCTGTCTTAATGGACAAAAAAGGCTTACAGTATATACTCGCGTATAAGTCGAGATTTTCAGCCCATTTTTTGGGGCTGAAAGTCCCCCTCTCGGCTTATACGCGAGTCATATACCGGGGGTCGGCCAGGGAGGGGGAGCGGGGGGGTGTCGGAGATCATACTCACCTCTCCTGGCATGTTTCTGCAGCCCCCCGTGCTTATTCCATCTTCTCGGCGCTGTTCTTCCTGCTTTCAGCGGTCACGTGGTACGCTCATTACCCTCATTAATATGCACATATGTAATGAGCGGCACCACGTGACCGCAGAAAGCAGGAAGAACAGCACTGAGAAGATGGAACAAGCACGGGGGGCTGCAGAGACATGCCAGGAGAGGTGAGTATAACGGGGGGAGCCATATTCACCTGTGCCCCATTCCACCGCTGCGCATCGCTCTGCTGTCTTGCTTCCTCTGGCAGTGACGTTAAGGTCAGAGGGTGCCATGACGTAGTTAGCAGGCGCCCTCTGCCTGAACAGTCACTGCAGAGCCAGCAACGCTGAGGAGCAGCAGCTGCAGCAGTGACAAGGTGAGTATATAGTTTTTTTTTTCATTTTTTTAATTGAGGCTGCGGCAGCAGCATTGTAAGGGGCCACTAATCACTGTGCAGCAATACAAGGGGCCACTCATCACTGTGCAGCATTATAAGGGGCCACTCATCACTGTGCAGCATTATAAGGGGCCACTCATCACTGTGTAGCATTATAAGGGGCCACTCATCACTGTGCAGCATTATAAGGGGCCACTCATCACCTTGCAGCATTATAAGGGGCCACTCATCACCGTGCAGCATAATAAGGGGCCACTAATCACCGTGCAGCATAATAAGGAGCCACTAATCACTGCAGCATTTCAAGGGGCCACTAATCACTGTGCAGCATTATAAGGGGCCACTCATCACTGTGCAGCATTACAAGGGGCCACTCATCACTGTGCAGCATTACAAGGGGCCACTAATAACTGTGCAGCATTACAAGGGGCCACTAATCACTGTGCAGCATTACAAGGGGCCACTAATCACTGTGCAGCATTATATGGGGCCAGTAATCACTGTGCAGCATTATATAGGGCCAGTAATCACTGTGCAGCATTATACGGGGCCACTCATCACTGTGCTGCATTATAAGAGGCCACTCATCACTGTGCAGCATTATAAGGGGGCCTCTCATCACTGTGCAGCATTATACGGGGCCACTAATCACTGTGCAGCATTACAAAGGGCCACTAATCACCGTGCAGCATAAGGGGCCACTAATCACTGCATTTCAAGGGGCCACTAATCACTGTGCAGCATTATAAGTGGCCACTAATCACCGTGCAGCATTGTAAGGGGCCACTAATCAATGTGCAGCATTATAAGGGGCCACTAATCACTGTGCAGCATTATAAGGGGCCACTAATCACTGTGCAGCATTATAAGGGGCCACTAATCACTGTGCAGCATTATAAGGGGCCACTAATCATTGTGCAGCATTATAAGGGTCCACTCTCCATGCAGCATTATAAGGGGCCACCAATCATTGTGCAGCATTATATGGGGCATATGTTATTATGGACCATGTTATAGGGCTACCATTATTCACTGTGCAGCATTATTAGGCATATTTTTGTATGGAGCATCTTATGGAACCCATCATGAACTTTATGGAGCATTATATGGGGCCATCATGAACTTTATGGAGCATCTTATGGGGCCCATTTTATTTTTGAAATTTACCAGTAGCTTCGGCATTTTCCACCCTAGGTTTATAGGCGAGTCAATAAGTTTTCCCAGTTTTTTGTGACAAAATTAGGGTGGTCGGCTTATACATGGGTCGGCTTATACACGAGTATATACGGACTTCTAAAGAAAATTGCCCCCAAGTTATTTTGAGCGACCCCGCCTGCTGTACCATCCTTGTGATTTACGAGAACGTTTCTCACTTCCTGCCAGGACAGCGGAAACCCAAGGAGTAAAGAGAGAAGGTCCTTATGGCTGCATGGAGTAATGCTGGAAATCTCTAAGTCTGCGGGGACAACAGAGACTTTAGAAGAAGGCAAACCAAGGTTTAGTGCTAGCACTAGTGTGAGAGAAGGTTTATACTACAGGACAGAAGTGCTGTAACAGGAAAGAACCTAACAAATAAAAAAGATTGTAGACAAACCAGATTTTGCTATCTATTCATGTCATTGCCTTCCATATTACAGAGAAATTTCCCTAAATCCGGTATCTGATAATCCACAATGATGTATATTCAGGGTCGAACTGGGGTGTCTGGGGCCCACCAGGGGAATGGACTCTAGGGCCCCATCCTACAGCTATATGCTAATATCTGTCAGTCGTTATCCCCATTATAGTGGAGCATCGGCTGTAAAACACAGGCGGCTCCTGTACATCTACTGTGCATCCCCATAACTGGGATGTATAATTACGGTAGTTTACATTAATGTGGTTCTTTGGTTAAAACAATTTATCACCGATCCATGGGCTCTATAGGATAGCTGATCGCATACGTCCGACCATTAGAAACTGCACCGACCGGAAGAATGAGAAAGTTTTATCGTTGATAGGACACTTATCCCCATTTTAAAATGGAGCAGCAGGTTAGATATCTGACCGAAGCTTCATTCATTCTCTTTGGAGCTTCTATAAAAATACAAGTGCAGCCACTGAGGGAATGAATGGATCAGTGGTCAAGTCGGACATGCCACTCCAGTCTAATGGGGATAAAAAGTTCCACATTTTGCTGAATGGGTCCAAATAGTTAGACCCCCCCAATCAATACGTTATCACTTGTCCTGTGAATAGGAGATTACGTTTTTCCACAGGAAACCCCTGTAAGTGCATCTCTGCCGCTGTTTACAAAGTATTTAATCTCTAATGGAAATAAAGAATATTCTCCTAATTAATATCAGAGAAGACTAATGACCGTCAAACACAACACAATCCACTGTACCAAGACCAATAATACCACATACAGGGGAGAAATACCACCACACCATGACCAGACCACATAGTACCCGCATCATATCACATAAAAGGCACAAATACAACCACACCATGACCAGACCACATATTACCACCACATAGTGACCGAATAATATGACATATTACCAGCAAATAGGGACCAAATAATAATTCATACACGGAGAAATACTTCCACACTGTGAACAGTCCACAAATTACCACCACTTATTGATGGAATACTACAGTACTGATTATGAATACAAACCACAATAATAACAACACTGTTATTACCACCAGTGACATTATACACAGTACCTCTGTATATAGTGTCAGTGTACAGGTAATATAGTGATTACCAGTGACATTATACACAGGAGCTCAGTGATCACTGGCAACATTATTGTCAAGGTTTGCTCAGCTTGTGGGATTAGGTAGTTCAGAGGTTAATGTGGATGGCCTCACTCTGAGATTCTGGGAGGCTTTTTAAAGCCTCATTGTGGGCTCATTCCTCATCGTTTATACTCAGACCCTTGGCCGAGTGTGTGTGACCCTGGTGTGCTTTGTGACTGTAATACTTTATGCTTGTTTGGTTTTGATCTGGTTCTGTCCCTGTTACGAGTTCTGCCTGTCCCTCTTGTACTGCGTTGCTATCTCTGTGTATGACTCATTGCCTATGACCTGACTATTCTCTGATTGCCCCTCTTGTACTGTGCAGCTATCTCCATGTATGACTCATTGCTTACGTTCTGACTACTCTCTGCTCGCCCCTCTGGTATCGCGCCGCCCTCTCCATGTATGACCGCCCGTTTGTCTGACCTGAGTTCCCCTCGCCTCTACTCCAGGATTCCTGTAGTAGAGTCCTACAATCATCTTCAGAAGTGGGACACTAAGCCCCGCCCCCTGTGGTCACATGATCGTAGGTCCTTGTACTTCTTACTACCTTCAGCATCGCAGGTCCCGTCTGCCTCAACTTTCCCTGCAGTATCGGACCCCGGGCCCTCCCGCAGTAGGGGTGAGTCACGCTGCTCAGCCATGGCAGTTCGCCGACGCTGACAGGATCCTGATATTTATACACAGAAGATCTGCATACAGTGTCAGTGTAATACAGTGACCACCAGTGAAATTATACACAGGAGCTTTTGGAAGTGCATTGAGCAGCAGGGTGGTTTGCTGGTGAAGGGAAAAAAAATCTCTTTAAATCTTCTGCCTGAGCGAGTGTAAACGAGCTGAGTGTGACCTGAGCGTAAGTGCGAACGGTGGTAAGTGTGTGACTTGTGATTCAGTGACTTTGGATTCAGGGAGTTTGCAAAGGAGGTATTACTGAATTGCTGTTATATTTTATTAATACTTTTTATTTATTTTTACTTATCTTTTCTGTCTGGTGCAATCCCCATTAGGAATGTGCTCCACTATTGCCAATGCCATCCAGTGTACGTCTTGCCGCATGTACGCAATCCTTGACCAGCCAGTCGAGGGTGCATACTGCTGTGCGAGATGTGAGCACATTGTGCATTTGGAAGCCCAGATACTGGATTTAAATGTGCAGCTGGCAACACTGAGATCAATAGACAATATGGAAAGGAGACTTCTACTCACTGAGCAGACGCTCAATGAGATAGATGAGGGGGGGATGCTAGGTTGGAGCTGCAGGACAGTGAAGCAGTAAGATGGGTGACAGTTAGAAGGTGGGGTAGACAGAAGAGTGCCAGGGAGGCTAGTCCTGATCTGGCACAACCCAATAAGTTTGCCAAGTTGGCAGATGAGGGGAGTGTCAGTGCAGGGGTAGCACTGCTGCAGCAAGGCATGTCCTCTGAAAGCCAGAGGAGTATATGCTCCAGTAAGGGGAGAAATAGGAGAGCAGGGCAGGCCAGACAGGTGCTGGTAGTGGGGGACTCAATTATTAGGGGAACAGATAGGGCAATCTGTCACAAAGAAAGGGATCGTCGAACGGTGTGCTGCCTATCTGGCGCGCAAGTCTGACACATCGCTGACCGGGTTGACAGATTACTGGGAGGGGCTGGTGAGGATCCAGCGGTCATGGTGCACATTGGTACAAATGACACAGAGGTAGGTGGAAGGTCCTTAAAGATGATTTCAGGGAATTAGGCTGCAATCTTAAGGCAAGGACCTCCAAGGTGGTATTTTTGGAAATATTTCCTGTACCACGTGCCACGCCAGAGAGGAGATTAGGGAAGTTAATAAGTGGTTCAAGAATTCGTGTAGGAAGGAGGGGTTTGGGTTCCTGGAGAACTGGGCCGACTTCTCAGTTGGCTACAGGTTCTACGCTAGGGACGGGCTGCACCTCAATGGGGAGGGTGCAGCTGTGCTGGGGAAAAAAATGGCTAGAAGGGTGGAGGAGTGTTTAAATTTGGAACTAGGGGAGGGTATTCATTTTATAAGAGGGGAAGACTGTGTAGATAGAGACCTGGGCACAAATAATGAAATTGGGGGTGGTAGTGGCATGGGGGGTGAGGTTAGAACAGTTAATAATTTAAGAAATAGAGGTACAGACATACATAAAGTGCATGTATACAAATGCCAGAAGCCTCGCCAACAAAATGGAGGACTTAGAATTAATTTTGTTGGAAGATAAGGTATATTGCACCCCCTCATAGGGTATAAGGCTGCCCCCTCATAGGGTATAATGCTTCTCCCCCCTCATAGGGTATAATGCACCCCCTCATAGGGTATAATGCTGCCCCCTCATAGGGTATAACACTAGATAGATAGATAGATAGATAGATATGTGATAATTAGATGTATAGATAGATAATAGATAGATAGATCTATGGATAGACAGATAGATATAAAGATATAAAGATAATAGATAGTGAAAGATATAGGTAGCTATAGAGATAGATAGACCTAGATAGATATAGATAGATAAATAGATAGATAGGGGATAAATAGATATATGGATAGATAGATAGAAAGATAGATAGATAGATAGATATAAAGATAATAGATAGTGATAGCTATAGATAGGTATATAGATAGATAGATAGGGGATAAATAGATAGATCTATGGATAGATGATATATAGATGGATAGATATAAAGATAATAGATAGAGATAGATATAGATAGGTATAGAGATAGATGGATATAGACTATTTATATCTATCTATATCTACCTCTATATCTATCTATCTATCTATATCTATCTCTATATCTAAGATAGAGACAGATAGATATAGAGATAGAGATATAGATATACAGATAGAAATAGATAGATATAGAGATATATAGATATAGAGACAGATAGATATAGAGATAGATATAGATAGATATAGAGATATATAAAAAACAAACCACAATACTCACCTCTCCTCCTGCTCCCACGCTGATGACGGCTTCAGTGTCAGCAGCTGACCCGTCTGCCAGACACACAGCGGGTGCGCGATGAAGTGACGTCATCGCGCATCGGCTGTGAGTCAGGAGCAGAGGGGACTGATGGGAGAGAGATGCTCTCTCTTCCACTGCAATTGAGCGCGGCGCCGGCTGCCTAGGTTGGGGAGCGGGGCCCCGGGGTGAGTGAAGGCCGAGAGTGAATGAATATTCATTTCTCTTTAGTAGTGGGGACAGTGGCTCCTGCCTCCTGACACCCGCTGCTGCTCCGCTGGCAGGGCCCCCATAGCAGCTGTGTGGCACTGGCTGGGGGCCCCTGGAGCAGTGGGGGCCCTAGGCAACTGCTGTCCCTGTATACCAGTAGAGGTGCCAGGGCCCACCAGATGCCAGGGCCCACCGGAGAATCAGTCCGACGCTACCTGTCTGTATATATAATGTCAGTGTACAAGTAATAGAATGATCACTGGAGACATACACAGGAGTTCTGTATATAGTGTATAGTGTACAGGTAATACAGTGACTCACCAGTAACATTATACACAGGAGCTCTGCATATAGTCAGCGTACAGGTAATACAAGGATCACCAGTGACATTATACACAGGAGCTCTGTATATACTATATAATGTAAGTGTCCAGGTAAATCACTGACTTACCAGTGACCTCTGTATTTGTAGCGATTCATCTTCGCTTTTCTTCCTCTTCCAGCCAGGACACGTTTGCTGCAGAAAATAACACACTATACTTGATCACTTCTAGACCACATTCCCCACTTTCCCCCCCGACTTCTACACTTTATGTGTAAAGGTCAGCCAGGGCAGTAGTCGTGGCTGAGTATTTCGGGTTCGGGCATTGTATACCCTGACCTCCCTCTACAGGAAAACGGTACCTCTTCTCTTGCATGGTACGGTGAATACTCACCGTGCCGTCAGCGTCCCCTTTGCTACGCCGACTTGATGCTGATCCTTGATCCCAATGAATAGAGACACAGTCCAGGGCAACTCTTAACTGAGCAAATTTATTTTCTTCAGGACACAGCACATCCACATAGTTTCCAGCATTTTCATCACAGTAAAGACAGCACATTACTTCATCTTTCCCTTCACTGTTCCTTGCAGTGTTTCCGTTTGACGAAGCGTCTCAGATGGCTCCTCAGTGTCCTCCCTGTATAGCGTCACCACGGTGAAGCGCTCTCCAGCATGTTTCGCCCCGGACATCAGAGATTCAGCCCACGTAGCTTTCCACCACATTCTGGAGTGACCTGCCCGTACCCTTTTACGGTAACCTTCAATCTTCCTCTGTTTACTTACACTCTTTTCCACTTTATTGCTGATTCTGCAGTACCGTGTTCTTCTCTAGATGGCTGGGCATCAGCTTTAACATCACGGGGTAGTTAGGCAGCTCAGGCATATAGCCCACCCGAGCACAAAGGGGTCAGGCCTCTGACTGCCTGAAACTGGAAGACCATCCTGGCTTATTCTCCAGCTATCCCCTCCTACAGTTAACTCCTATATGTCCTACAGCTACATCTACTGTGCAATGAGCTCAGTGCCCCATCTAGTGACCATAGCCCAGACTGCACTGTCCCTACCAAGTACAAGGTGCAGAAACATAGCTTATGCTATATAAATAATACAGCAACATGAAATATACGATAATGCGCAACAATGGTATAACATATATATAAATATATATACAAGTACAACAGCAACATGGGGGTTTAAAGGGGTAAGACTCTCAACCCCTTACACATGTCTACATATTGATATTAGTCATGTATTATACTACAGCACAGGCACCATTTTGATGAATGCAAACCTTTTTTTTGTAACCCCACAAACACCCGGAGCACCAGAATCTCAATAACTGAAATTTACAAATACAGATTACACAACAACCACAAGATGCATTTCATCACCCAGGTCACCTCATTTTAATCAGTATAACAGCATAGACCTGACACTGTCTGTACTTTACTGTTCACAATCCTGCTGACAGGATCCCTTTAAATCTAAATTTTAATAAGTTTGTTCTTTTCTGCGCTAAACGTCCCCCAAACCCTGAGGACGGCGAGTATACCTTGGTTGTGTTTTGCTGTATGTGTATACAAAAGTAAAAGAAGAGCACCTATCAGGGGCTCAGAAAAGCTGGGTGGCATGTGTGCTAGTGTGTGACCCAGCGCAGGTGTCTCACTGGCCTATCAAAACAGTGACCGATAGCAGCAAACAGTGTGATGTGGATGTGAGAACTGTCTGCGGGGTGCGCTTAGGTGAGTGGACAAAAGAATATGGGAGGTTCACCTTTATAGTAACATCCCAGGGCAGGTGTGTCGTGAGCAAGTGGTGTTCAAGAAATATTGGTGGCAGTGGTTGTGACTTATCCTGACACACAATGTACAGGGAAATGGGAAAATTGTGAAAAAAAACGCAATTCTGACCTTAATTATGTTTACGGCGTACATTATGTGGTAAAAATGACCATGTAATATGATTCTCCTCATCAGTATGATTACAGAGATACTAAACGTGCCCAGATTTTTAAATTATTTTAGTGGTAGAAAAAAAATCAAGACTTTGAAATAAAAAATATGTTGGAGTTTGTGTTGCCATTTTCCGAGACCCGTAGTTTTACTTTTTCGTTCAATAGAGCTATGAGAGGGATTATTTTTTTATAAGGCGAGACGTTATTATGGATATTACTTTGGGATACATATGACATTTTAGTTGCTTGTTACGTATTTTAAGTGGTATTGCAGCGACCAAAAAATACCGCAATGTTGGCGTTTTTAAATTTTTTGTGTTTACCAATTGGGTTAATTATTTTTATATTTTGATAGCTCGGACTTTGCTGGATGTGGCGATATCACTTGACATTTTTTTTTATGTTCATTTTCAATGGAGGAAAATTGAACTTTTATGAGTTTTTTTTCAGATTTGTTTAAATCTTTTTTTGTTGTTTTACTTTTCTTTTCACTTCATTTATCGCTCCCTAAGGCCCCTTTCACACTTCAGTTTTTTGCAATCAGTCACAATCCGTCAGGTTTTGACAAAAACGGATCCTCAATTTTTTTTGGAGGATCCGTTTTTTCCCCATTGACTTGCATTAATGGCGGATTGTGACGGATGGCTGTCCGTTTCATCCGTTTTTTTTTTGAGGATCCGCCAAAAGTTGCTGTCCGTCACCATCCTCAAAGATTTCAAAACGGAGCTTGCAACAAAACTCTCTCTCTCTCTCCTTCCCGACCAGCATTTCCTTTAAATTTCCTCATTTTCAGGATCCTGTGCCATCCGTTCACATCAGTTCAGAACGGATCCGCTTGTCTGCCTTTTTGGCGGATTTGAACTGATGCAAAAAACTGAAGTGTGAAAGAGGCCTAAGCTGTACTACATACAGGGGCTAATGGTGCAGCAGAAGTGTGAACTTTTTGATGCTTTTGTTTAATATTTTCCACTATATTATATGGAGAGCATAAAAAACGCATGCAAAATTCCAATGAAGTCTCCAATTGTGGAACTGAAGCATTCCTCTACTAAAAAAAATGCATTCGAAAAAACTGCCACAAAAAAATACAATAAAAAGTTTTGATTGCTTTAGTGCGAATACCTATGGAAACAATGCAGCACTTCTGCACGTGTGAACATGGCCCAGGAGAGACTCTGGACAATTTGTATGTTCTACACCAGGTTCACACTTGGGGTTATTTATTTTTTTATCACTACTTAGAATTACAGACAAATTAAAAAAAGTGATCTGAGCCAATTATATGGAAAAAATACAATATTATTTAACATTTATTCTGAAGCTATATGAAATAATTCCGACTACAGCAATGGTCTGTGCCCATCACGGGTGATCCGTGTTACCGGGAAGAGAGGAGGAGACATTCCTACAAGGAGCTGACAATAGATACATCACATTATCTCACATATGAGGATACAGAATTATACAGGTTTGAAAATATCAAATAGAAAGATTTGCCTGTAAACAGGTAAAAAAGCAAAAACAGTAAATAAAGCAATGACTTGCGCTATTGTACCGGTAAGTTTTTATACATCTCATCCCAATCCAGCTAACCCCTATCCGTACAGTGGCAGCTGGTATTGGATGGTCTGCCATGGGTAACATAACTAGTTCTCCTATATTAGACCCATTGCCATGTTCGTCTTTATGACATCACAGAAGCGTTGTCCACGAGTCATGGAATGTTCCGCAAGAACGGTCAGTGCGAGGCAAGCAGAGATAGAGAGGAGAGCTGAACACTAACCCAGAGCGACTTGTAAATCACTTTTTACTTGTTTTGTTTATTTTTTTTACTTTTATTTCTTTTTTTTGGGAGTGTTTTCTACCATCCGCACACACTTTTGTGTGTGTGGAGGGGAAGGCAGCCTAATGGCTGCACCCGTAGCTGGAGGAAAGTTCCAACCACGGAGACGTCTCCCACATGCCAGGACATCCCTATACAGTCAGAGGCCTGAACACCACCAAAGGCCAACTGGCTTCACGGGGTATGTGATGGCAGTGCTTTATTATATCGTGTCAATTATTAAATGCCTGTTCAAAACACCAGAAAAGGCAAAGGACCGATATTCCAGACTGAAAAGTCCACCACCATATCCTACAATGCCCGAAATAGGCCGATTCGTACAACCTGCAGCAAACATCAGCGCAGAGCCAGAGGGTATGAAGGAACGCCTGATACTCACCAGAACAGTAGATGAGGAAGAGACAACAGCCACATTGCCCAGGAGCCCATCCCCATGCACCTGGATGGAGCTAACTCCCTCTCAAGCACGTATACTCCTCAGTATGCCTTACGACCATCAACCGCGTATTAAGGTGACTGCTAAACAAGGCTACAATCCTACACCACACCTGCCAGTCAGCTATACCACTGGAAAGATCATGCAAGTAATGCTGATGAGCCCACAGGATGTACAACGTGCCTACAAGAGAGATTTGGGTTTCCTTCCAAGTCCTAGGAAGATCATTCTCCCGAGAAGAGAATTCCGCGGCACTTTGATTTAGCCGGCGGAAAATGTAGTGGCGAGTTGCTTGCAGCAAGCACATACCATCTTCTGCACAGCTGCTTCTTAGACAGATTTTCCGGTTTTGACTATGGCTTGATCAATGGATCATGTTTCTATACTGCCGCCTGCCCTGACCTCTGCTTGTTTAAAGTTATGCATCTACACTGCCGCCTGCCCTGACCTTTGCTTGCTCAATGGATTATGTTTTTGAACTGCCGCCTGCCTGACCTCTGCTTGCTCAATGGATTGTTTCTGCACTGCCGCCTGCCTTGACCTCTGCTTGCTCAATGGATTATGTTTTTGAACTGCCGCCTACCCTGACCTCTGCTTGCTCAATGGATTATGTTTCTGCACTGCCGCCTGCCTTGACCTCTGCTTGCTCAGTGGATTATGTTTTTGAACTGCCGCCTGCCCTGACCTCTGCTTGCTCAATGGATTATGTTTTTGAACTGACGCCTGCCCTGACCTCTGCTTGCTCAATGGATTATGTTTCTGCACTGCCGCCTGCCTGACCTCTGCTTGCTCAATGGATTATGTTTTTGAACTGCCGCCTGCCCTGACCTCAGCTTGCTCAATGGATTATGTTTCTGCACTGCCGCCTGCCCTGACCTCAGCTTGCTCAATGGATTATGCTTCTGCACTGCCGCCTGCCCTGACCTCTGCTTGTTTCCGGTTATTAATCTGTGATACTAATAAAAATGTATATTATTCTGCACTATATGGACTGTGGGTCGTTTTTTTTCTTTGGTTTTATGGTTGTTTCCGGTTATGTTTTTGCACTGCTGCCTGCCCTGACCTCTGCTTGTTTCCGGTTATGTTTCTGCACTGCTGCCTGCCCTGACCTTTGCTTGTTTCTGACTACTCATTTGCCTGCTGATTTTGTACTTCTTCCTCAATGCCTGCACTTTTAAGACCCCAGTAGAGCTAATTTATATAAATCCTGCATCCTAACAATGAAGCCGGGTTATAGGGCTTCTGATCACAATGGTAGGATGATGCCTCAATGTGAAGAAGGGTAGCACCAGTTCTTCACCTAACAGTATGGAATGCTTATCTAAAAAAATGAAAAAGGAACAGTACAGTATAGACAAAGGTCCCATAAACTCAACAAGAACAAACCATTAAGAACTTTAAGCATAAACATGTGAGACAACAAACCAAGTGGCTCAGAATACCACATCCGACCCAACCAGCAGTTTTGTTGAAGGTATTTTCCTCTGATCTTTCGTTAAGAGGGTACAACATCTCAAATACATTAGACTGGTGTGGGTCTCCAACCATTTAGGAACCCTCAAATCAATAGTACAGGGGTCTTGAATCAGCCACAAAATTGCTTCAGGAAGAATTGGGTGGAGCACTGGTTTCATATGTACCCTGCCGCTCATGTCAAGGTCTATGAAAATAACCAAACACAAGGCTGAGTACTCAGATCTTATAGGAACCTCCCCAATAGTGAATGGCCATCTGTACATTCATAGTTCCCCAGGTCTGTAGACAGATGCGGGTTTCACGTCCGGGACCTCTGCCTATCAGACATTTATAGAATATTTTATGGATAACACATAAATGTATGGGAAAACTCCTCTTGTAAATAGTGCGCCTCAAGTTTCTTCTGCTGTTTGCAGTGGAATGTAGTCATCATAGCTAATATGAGGGAAGGATTCCTGAGAGGGGGTATACATCTACTATATCCATATTCTGTGGATATCTACCCTAATAAAGCTTATGGACGGTGAGTGCAGTGATGAGACCGACCCTTTATCAACATGTTCTGTCCCACAAACTAATGTAGTACACTGCACTGACCGCCGATAGACTTTATTCTCCAAAGACAATTTAAGTTTGTTATATGTATTAAAATACTTTTTTTCCCAGAATTATCTAAGAATTATCGACAAGGAAAATGGACTCAAGATAAAGCTTAGAAACATATATTTCTTTACAGCTCCTGATATAGGTATTGCGGTCTTTAAAAACAGTAGTCCCCAACTTCTGCCTCCTCAGCAAGTTATCCCCTAGCCATTGGTAGATCATAACTTGCTGATTACGGGTGTTTCACTGCCAGGACCCCCACCAATCCTAAGAACAGGGTGTCTGGAACAAGCGGCTGTTAAGAATGCGCAACAACACTTCTTTCATTATGGGACAATGATGGGGCTGATATGCTGATGATGGACTATGATGGGGCTGATGTGCTGATGATGGACTATGATGGGGCTGATGTGCTGATGATGGACTATGATGGGGTTGATGTGCTGATGATGGACTATGATGGGGCTGATGTGCTGATGATGAACTATGATTGGGATGATGAAGTCTGCAATAACAGAGCATAGCAGTACAACCCCTTAGCCTGGAGTGCCCTAACAAATAGCTGGGGAGGGTCCGAGCTCACAGTCAGACCTTAGAAGAAGAGTTAATAGTTTTGTTTCTTCTGTCTTAATGGACAAAAAAGGCTTACAGTATATACTCGCGTATAAGTCGAGATTTTCAGCCCATTTTTTGGGGCTGAAAGTCCCCCTCTCGGCTTATACGCGAGTCATATACCGGGGGTCGGCCAGGGAGGGGGAGCGGGGGGGGTGTCGGAGATCATACTCACCTCTCCTGGCATGTTTCTGCAGCCCCCCGTGCTTATTCCATCTTCTCGGCGCTGTTCTTCCTGCTTTCAGCGGTCACGTGGTACGCTCATTACCCTCATTAATATGCACATATGTAATGAGCGGCACCACGTGACCGCAGAAAGCAGGAAGAACAGCACTGAGAAGATGGAACAAGCACGGGGGGCTGCAGAGACATGCCAGGAGAGGTGAGTATAACGGGGGGAGCCATATTCACCTGTGCCCCATTCCACCGCTGCGCATCGCTCTGCTGTCTTGCTTCCTCTGGCAGTGACGTTAAGGTCAGAGGGTGCCATGACGTAGTTAGCAGGCGCCCTCTGCCTGAACAGTCACTGCAGAGCCAGCAACGCTGAGGAGCAGCAGCTGCAGCAGTGACAAGGTGAGTATATAGTTTTTTTTTTCATTTTTTTAATTGAGGCTGCGGCAGCAGCATTGTAAGGGGCCACTAATCACTGTGCAGCAATACAAGGGGCCACTCATCACTGTGCAGCATTATAAGGGGCCACTCATCACTGTGCAGCATTATAAGGGGCCACTCATCACTGTGCAGCATTATAAGGGGCCACTCATCACCTTGCAGCATTATAAGGGGCCACTCATCACCGTGCAGCATAATAAGGGGCCACTAATCACCGTGCAGCATAATAAGGAGCCACTAATCACTGCAGCATTTCAAGGGGCCACTAATCACTGTGCAGCATTATAAGGGGCCACTCATCACTGTGCAGCATTACAAGGGGCCACTCATCACTGTGCAGCATTACAAGGGGCCACTAATAACTGTGCAGCATTACAAGGGGCCACTAATCACTGTGCAGCATTACAAGGGGCCACTAATCACTGTGCAGCATTACAAGGGGCCACTAATCACTGTGCAGCATTATATGGGGCCAGTAATCACTGTGCAGCATTATATAGGGCCAGTAATCACTGTGCAGCATTATATGGGGCCACTCATCACTGTGCTGCATTATAAGAGGCCACTCATCACTGTGCAGCATTATAAGGGGGCCTCTCATCACTGTGCAGCATTATACGGGGCCACTAATCACTGTGCAGCATTACAAAGGGCCACTAATCACCGTGCAGCATAAGGGGCCACTAATCACTGCATTTCAAGGGGCCACTAATCACTGTGCAGCATTATAAGTGGCCACTAATCACCGTGCAGCATTGTAAGGGGCCACTAATCAATGTGCAGCATTATAAGGGGCCACTAATCACTGTGCAGCATTATAAGGGGCCACTAATCACTGTGCAGCATTATAAGGGGCCACTAATCATTGTGCAGCATTATAAGGGTCCACTCTCCATGCAGCATTATAAGGGGCCACCAATCACTGTGCAGCATTATATGGGGCATATGTTATTATGGACCATGTTATAGGGCTACCATTATTCACTGTGCAGCATTATTAGGCATATTTTTGTATGGAGCATCTTATGGAACCCATCATGAACTTTATGGAGCATTATATGGGGCCATCATGAACTTTATGGAGCATCTTATGGGGCCCATTTTATTTTTGAAATTTACCAGTAGCTTCGGCATTTTCCACCCTAGGTTTATAGGCGAGTCAATAAGTTTTCCCAGTTTTTTGTGACAAAATTAGGGTGGTCGGCTTATACATGGGTCGGCTTATACACGAGTATATACGGACTTCTAAAGAAAATTGCCCCCAAGTTATTTTGAGCGACCCCGCCTGCTGTACCATCCTTGTGATTTACGAGAACGTTTCTCACTTCCTGCTAGGACAGCGGAAACCCAAGGAGTAAAGAGAGAAGGTCCTTATGGCTGCATGGAGTAATGCTGGAAATCTCTAAGTCTGCGGGGACAACAGAGACTTTAGAAGAAGGCAAACCAAGGTTTAGTGCTAGCACTAGTGTGAGAGAAGGTTTATACTACAGGACAGAAGTGCTGTAACAGGAAAGAACCTAACAAATAAAAAAGATTGTAGACAAACCAGATTTTGCTATCTATTCATGTCATTGCCTTCCATATTACAGAGAAATTTCCCTAAATCCGGTATCTGATAATCCACAATGATGTATATTCAGGGTCGAACTGGGGTGTCTGGGGCCCACCAGGGGAATGGACTCTAGGGCCCCATCCTACAGCTATATGCTAATATCTGTCAGTCGTTATCCCCATTATAGTGGAGCATCGGCTGTAAAACACAGGCGGCTCCTGTACATCTACTGTGCATCCCCATAACTGGGATGTATAATTACGGTAGTTTACATTAATGTGGTTCTTTGGTTAAAACAATTTATCACCGATCCATGGGCTCTATAGGATAGCTGATCGCATACGTCCGACCATTAGAAACTGCACCGACCGGAAGAATGAGAAAGTTTTATCGTTGATAGGACACTTATCCCCATTTTAAAATGGAGCAGCAGGTTAGATATCTGACCGAAGCTTCATTCATTCTCTTTGGAGCTTCTATAAAAATACAAGTGCAGCCACTGAGGGAATGAATGGATCAGTGGTCAAGTCGGACATGCCACTCCAGTCTAATGGGGATAAAAAGTTCCACATTTTGCTGAATGGGTCCAAGTAGTTAGACCCCCCCAATCAATACGTTATCACTTGTCCTGTGAATAGGAGATTACGTTTTTCCACAGGAAACCCCTGTAAGTGCATCTCTGCCGCTGTTTACAAAGTATTTAATCTCTAATGGAAATAAAGAATATTCTCCTAATTAATATCAGAGAAGACTAATGACCGTCAAACACAACACAATCCACTGTACCAAGACCAATAATACCACATACAGGGGAGAAATACCACCACACCATGACCAGACCACATAGTACCCGCATCATATCACATAAAAGGCACAAATACAACCACACCATGACCAGACCACATATTACCACCACATAGTGACCGAATAATATGACATATTACCAGCATATAGGGACCAAATAATAATTCATACACGGAGAAATACTTCCACACTGTGAACAGTCCACAAATTACCACCACTTATTGATGGAATACTACAGTACTGATTATGAATACAAACCACAATAATAACAACACTGTTATTACCACCAGTGACATTATACACAGTACCTCTGTATATAGTGTCAGTGTACAGGTAATATAGTGATTACCAGTGACATTATACACAGGAGCTCAGTGATCACTGGCAACATTATTGTCAAGGTTTGCTCAGCTTGTGGGATTAGGTAGTTCAGAGGTTAATGTGGATGGCCTCACTCTGAGATTCTGGGAGGCTTTTTAAAGCCTCATTGTGGGCTCATTCCTCATCGTTTATACTCAGACCCTTGGCCGAGTGTGTGTGACCCTGGTGTGCTTTGTGACTGTAATACTTTATGCTTGTTTGGTTTTGATCTGGTTCTGTCCCTGTTACGAGTTCTGCCTGTCCCTCTTGTACTGCGTTGCTATCTCTGTGTATGACACATTGCCTATGACCTGACTATTCTCTGATTGCCCCTCTTGTACTGTGCAGCTATCTCCATGTATGACTCATTGCTTACGTTCTGACTACTCTCTGCTCGCCCCTCTGGTATCGCGCCGCCCTCTCCATGTATGACCGCCCGTTTGTCTGACCTGAGTTCCCCTCGCCTCTACTCCAGGATTCCTGTAGTAGAGTCCTACAATCATCTTCAGAAGTGGGACACTAAGCCCCGCCCCCTGTGGTCACATGATCGTAGGTCCTTGTACTTCTTACTACCTTCAGCATCGCAGGTCCCGTCTGCCTCAACTTTCCCTGCAGTATCGGACCCCGGGCCCTCCCGCAGTAGGGGTGAGTCACGCTGCTCAGCCATGGCAGTTCGCCGACGCTGACAGGATCCTGATATTTATACACAGAAGATCTGCATACAGTGTCAGTGTAATACAGTGACCACCAGTGAAATTATACACAGGAGCTTTTGGAAGTGCATTGAGCAGCAGGGTGGTTTGCTGGTGAAGGGAAAAAAAATCTCTTTAAATCTTCTGCCTGAGCGAGTGTAAGCGAGCTGAGTGTGACCTGAGCGTCAGTGCGAACGGTGGAAAGTGTGTGACTTGTGATTCAGTGACTTTGGATTCAGGGAGTTTGCAAAGGAGGTATTACTGAATTGCTGTTATATTTTATTAATACTTTTTATTTATTTTTACTTAGCTTTTCTGTCTGGTGCAATCCCCATTAGGAATGTGCTCCACTATTGCCAATGCCATCCAGTGTACGTCTTGACGCATGTACGCAATCCTTGACCAGCCAGTCGAGGGTGCATACTGCTGTGCGAGATGTGAGCACATTGTGCATTTGGAAGCCCAGATACTGGATTTAAATGTGCAGCTGGCAACACTGAGATCAATAGACAATATGGAAAGGAGACTTCTACTCACTGAGCAGACGCTCAATGAGATAGATGAGGGGGGGATGCTAGGTTGGAGCTGCAGGACAGTGAAGCAGTAAGATGGGTGACAGTTAGAAGGTGGGGTAGACAGAAGAGTGCCAGGGAGGCTAGTCCTGATCTGGCACAACCCAATAAGTTTGCCAAGTTGGCAGATGAGGGGAGTGTCAGTGCAGGGGTAGCACTGCTGCAGCAAGGCATGTCCTCTGAAAGCCAGAGGAGTATATGCTCCAGTAAGGGGAGAAATAGGAGAGCAGGGCAGGCCAGACAGGTGCTGGTAGTGGGGGACTCAATTATTAGGGGAACAGATAGGGCAATCTGTCACAAAGAAAGGGATCGTCGAACGGTGTGCTGCCTATCTGGCGCGCAAGTCTGACACATCGCTGACCGGGTTGACAGATTACTGGGAGGGGCTGGTGAGGATCCAGCGGTCATGGTGCACATTGGTACAAATGACACAGAGGTAGGTGGAAGGTCCTTAAAGATGATTTCAGGGAATTAGGCTGCAATCTTAAGGCAAGGACTTCCAAGGTGGTATTTTTGGAAATATTTCCTGTACCACGTGCCACGCCAGAGAGGAGATTAGGGAAGTTAATAAGTGGTTCAAGAATTAGTGTAGGAAGGAGGGGTTTGGGTTCCTGGAGAACTGGGCCGACTTCTCAGTTGGCTACAGGTTCTACGCTAGGGACGGGCTGCACCTCAATGGGGAGGGTGCAGCTGTGCTGGGGAAAAAAATGGCTAGAAGGGTGGAGGAGTGTTTAAACTTGGAACTAGGGGAGGGTATTCATTTTATAAGAGGGGAAGACTGTGTAGATAGAGACCTGGGCACAAATAATGAAATTGGAGGTGGTAGTGGCATGGGGGGTGAGGTTAGAACAGTTAATAATTTAAGAAATAGAGGTACAGACATACATAAAGTGCATGTATACAAATGCCAGAAGCCTCACCAACAAAATGGAAGACTTAGAATTAATTTTGTTGGAAGATAAGGTATATTGCACCCCCTCATAGGGTATAAGGCTGCCCCCTCATAGGGTATAATGCTTCTCCCCCCTCATAGGGTATAATGCACCCCCTCATAGGGTATAATGCTGCCCCCTCATAGGGTATAACACTAGATAGATAGATAGATATGTGATAATTAGATGTATAGATAGATAATAGATAGATAGATCTATGGATAGACAGATAGAAATAAAGATATAAAGATAATAGATAGTGAAAGATATAGGTAGCTATAGAGATAGATAGATAGACCTAGATAGATATAGATAGATAAATAGATAGATAGGGGATAAATAGATATATGGATAGATAGATAGATAGATATAAAGATAATAGATAGTGATAGCTATAGATAGGTATATAGATAGATAGATAGATAGGGGATAAATAGATAGATCTATGGATACATGATATATAGATGGATAGATATAAAGATAATAGATAGAGATAGATATAGATAGGTATAGAGATAGATGGATATAGACTATTTATATCTATCTATATCTACCTCTATATCTACAGTATCTATCTATCTATCTATCTATATCTATCTCTATATCTAAGATAGAGACAGATAGATATAGAGATAGAGATATAGATATACAGATAGAAATAGATAGATATAGAGATATATAGATATAGAGACAGATAGATATAGAGATAGATATAGATAGATATAGAGATATATAAAAAACAAACCACAATACTCACCTCTCCTCCTGCTCCCACGCTGATGACGGCTTCAGTGTCAGCAGCTGACCCGTCTGCCAGACACACAGCGGGTGCGCGATGAAGTGACGTCATCGCGCATCGGCTGTGAGTCAGGAGCAGAGGGGACTGATGGGAGAGAGATGCTCTCTATTCCACTGAAATTGAGCGCAGCGCCGGCTGCCTAGGTTGGGGAGCGGGGCCCCGGGGTGAGTGGAGGCCGAGAGTGAATGAATATTCATTTCTCTTTAGTAGTGGGGACAGTGGCTCCTGCCTCCTGACACCCGCTGCTGCTCCGCTGGCAGGGCCCCCATAGCAGCTGTGTGGCACTGGCTGGGGGCCCCTGGAGCAGTGGGGGCCCTAGGCAACTGCTGTCCCTGTATACCAGTAGAGGTGCCAGGGCCCACCAGATGCCAGGGCCCACCGGAGAATCAGTCCGACGCTACCTGTCTGTATATATAATGTCAGTGTACAAGTAATAGAATGATCACTGGAGACATACACAGGAGTTCTGTATATAGTGTATAGTGTACAGGTAATACAGTGACTCACCAGTAACATTATACACAGGAGCTCTGCATATAGTCAGCGTACAGGTAATACAAGGATCACCAGTGACATTATACACAGGAGCTCTGTATATACTATATAATGTAAGTGTCCAGGTAAATCACTGACTTACCAGTGACCTCTGTATTTGTAGCGATTCATCTTCGCTTTTCTTCCTCTTCCAGCCAGGACACGTTTGCTGCAGAAAATAACACACTATACTTGATCACTTCTAGACCACATTCCCCACTTTCCCCCCCGACTTCTACACTTTATGTGTAAAGGTCAGCCAGGGCAGTAGTCGTGGCTGAGTATTTCGGGTTCGGGCATTGTATACCCTGACCTCCCTCTACAGGAAAACGGTACCTCTTCTCTTGCATGGTACGGTGAATACTCACCGTGCCGTCAGCGTCCCCTTTGCTACGCCGACTTGATGCTGATCCTTGATCCCAATGAATAGAGACACAGTCCAGGGCAACTCTTAACTGAGCAAATTTATTTTCTTCAGGACACAGCACATCCACATAGTTTCCAGCATTTTCATCACAGTAAAGACAGCACATTACTTCATCTTTCCCTTCACTGTTCCTTGCAGTGTTTCCGTTTGACGAAGCGTCTCAGATGGCTCCTCAGTGTCCTCCCTGTATAGCGTCACCACGGTGAAGCGCTCTCCAGCATGTTTCGCCCCGGACATCAGAGATTCAGCCCACGTAGCTTTCCACCACATTCTGGAGTGACCTGCCCGTACCCTTTTACGGTAACCTTCAATCTTCCTCTGTTTACTTACACTCTTTTCCACTTTATTGCTGATTCTGCAGTACCGTGTTCTTCTCTAGATGGCTGGGCATCAGCTTTAACATCACGGGGTAGTTAGGCAGCTCAGGCATATAGCCCACCCGAGCACAAAGGGGTCAGGCCTCTGACTGCCTGAAACTGGAAGACCATCCTGGCTTATTCTCCAGCTATCCCCTCCTACAGTTAACTCCTATATGTCCTACAGCTACATCTACTGTGCAATGAGCTCAGTGCCCCATCTAGTGACCATAGCCCAGACTGCACTGTCCCTACCAAGTACAAGGTGCAGAAACATAGCTTATGCTATATAAATAATACAGCAACATGAAATATACGATAATGCGCAACAATGGTATAACATATATATAAATATATATACAAGTACAACAGCAACATGGGGGTTTAAAGGGGTAAGACTCTCAACCCCTTACACATGTCTACATATTGATATTAGTCATGTATTATACTACAGCACAGGCACCATTTTGATGAATGCAAACCTTTTTTTTGTAACCCCACAAACACCCGGAGCACCAGAATCTCAATAACTGAAATTTACAAATACAGATTACACAACAACCACAAGATGCATTTCATCACCCAGGTCACCTCATTTTAATCAGTATAACAGCGTAGACCTGACACTGTCTGTACTTTACTGTTCACAATCCTGCTGACAGGATCCCTTTAAATCTAAATTTTAATAAGTTTGTTCTTTTCTGCGCTAAACGTCCCCCAAACCCTGAGGACGGCGAGTATACCTTGGTTGTGTTTTGCTGTATGTGTATACAAAAGTAAAAGAAGAGCACCTATCAGGGGCTCAGAAAAGCTGGGTGGCATGTGTGCTAGTGTGTGACCCAGCGCAGGTGTCTCACTGGCCTATCAAAACAGTGACCGATAGCAGCAAACAGTGTGATGTGGATGTGAGAACTGTCTGCGGGGTGCGCTTAGGTGAGTGGACAAAAGAATATGGGAGGTTCACCTTTATAGTAACATCCCAGGGCAGGTGTGTCGTGAGCAAGTGGTGTTCAAGAAATATTGGTGGCAGTGGTTGTGACTTATCCTGACACACAATGTACAGGGAAATGGGAAAATTGTGAAAAAAAACGCAATTCTGACCTTAATTATGTTTACGGCGTACATTATGTGGTAAAAATGACCATGTAATATGATTCTCCTCATCAGTATGATTACAGAGATACTAAACGTGCCCAGATTTTTAAATTATTTTAGTGGTAGAAAAAAAATCAAGACTTTGAAATAAAAAATATGTTGGAGTTTGTGTTGCCATTTTCCGAGACCCGTAGTTTTACTTTTTCGTTCAATAGAGCTATGAGAGGGATTATTTTTTCATAAGGCGAGACGTTATTATGGATATTACTTTGGGATACATATGACATTTTAGTTGCTTGTTACGTATTTTAAGTGGTATTGCAGCGACCAAAAAATACCGCAATGTTGGCGTTTTTAAATTTTTTGTGTTTACCAATTGGGTTAATTATTTTTATATTTTGATAGCTCGGACTTTGCTGGATGTGGCGATATCACTTGACATTTTTTTTTATGTTCATTTTCAATGGAGGAAAATTGAACTTTTATGAGTTTTTTTTCAGATTTGTTTAAATCTTTTTTTGTTGTTTTACTTTTCTTTTCACTTCATTTATCGCTCCCTAAGGCCCCTTTCACACTTCAGTTTTTTGCAATCAGTCACAATCCGTCAGGTTTTGACAAAAACGGATCCTCAATTTTTTTTGGAGGATCCGTTTTTTCCCCATTGACTTGCATTAATGGCGGATTGTGACGGATGGCTGTCCGTTTCATCCGTTTTCTTTTTGAGGATCCGCCAAAAGTTGCTGTCCGTCACCATCCTCAAAGATTTCAAAACGGAGCTTGCAACAAAACTCTCTCTCTCTCTCTCTCCTTCCCGACCAGCGTTTCCTTTAAATTTCCTCATTTTCAGGATCCTGTGCCATCCGTTCACATCAGTTCAGAACGGATCCGCCTGTCTGCCTTTTTGGCGGATTTGAACTGATGCAAAAAACTGAAGTGTGAAAGAGGCCTAAGCTGTACTACATACAGGGGCTAATGGTGCAGCAGAAGTGTGAACTTTTTGATGCTTTTGTTTAATATTTTCCACTATAGTATATGGAGAGCATAAAAAACGCATGCAAAATTCCAATGAAGTCTCCAATTGTGGAACTGAAGCATTCCTCTACTAAAAAAAATGCATTCGAAAAAACTGCCACAAAAAAATACAATAAAAAGTTTTGATTGCTTTAGTGCGAATACCTATGGAAACAATGCAGCACTTCTGCATGTGTGAACATGGCCCAGGAGAGACTCTGGACAATTTGTACGTTCTACACCAGGTTCACACTTGGGGTTATTTATTTTTTTATCACTACTTAGAATTACAGACAAATTAAAAAAAGTGATCTGAGCCAATTATATGGAAAAAATACAATATTATTTAACATTTATTCTGAAGCTATATGAAATAATTCTGACTACAGCAATGGTCTGTGCCCATCACGGGTGATCCGTGTTACCGGGAAGAGAGGAGGAGACATTCCTGGAAGAAGCTGACAATAGATACATCACATTATCTCACGTATGAGGATACAGAATTATACAGGTTTGAAAATATCAAATAGAAAGATTTGCCTGTAAACAGGTAAAAAAGCAAAAACAGTAAATAAAGCAATGACTTGCGCTATTGTACCGGTAAGTTTTTATACATCTCATCCCAATCCAGCTAACCCCTATCTGTACAGTGGCAGCTGGTATTGGATGGTCTGCCATGGGTAACATAACTAGTTCTCCTATATTAGACCCATTGCCATGTTCGTCTTTATGACATCACAGAAGCGTTGTCCACGAGTCATGGAATGTTCCGCAAGAACGGTCAGTGCGAGGCAAGCAGAGATAGAGAGGAGAGCTGAACACTAACCCAGAGCGACTTGTAAATCACTTTTTACTTGTTTTGTTTATTTTTTTTACTTTTATTTCTTTTTTTTGGGAGTGTTTTCTACCATCCGCACACACTTTTGTGTGTGTGGAGGGGAAGGCAGCCTAATGGCTGCACCCGTAGCTGGAGGAAAGTTCCAACCACGGAGACGTCTCCCACATGCCAGGACATCCCTATACAGTCAGAGGCCTGAACACCACCAAAGGCCAACTGGCTTCACGGGGTATGTGATGGCAGTGCTTTATTATATCGTGTCAATTATTAAATGCCTGTTCAAAACACCAGAAAAGGCAAAGGACCGATATTCCAGACTGAAAAGTCCACCACCATATCCTACAATGCCCGAAATAGGCCGATTCGTACAACCTGCAGCAAACATCAGCGCAGAGCCAGAGGGTATGAAGGAACGCCTGATACTCACCAGAACAGTAGATGAGGAAGAGACAACAGCCACATTGCCCAGGAGCCCATCCCCATGCACCTGGATGGAGCTAACTCCCTCTCAAGCACGTATACTCCTCAGTATGCCTTACGACCATCAACCGCGTATTAAGGTGACTGCTAAACAAGGCTACAATCCTACACCACACCTGCCAGTCAGCTATACCACTGGAAAGATCATGCAAGTAATGCTGATGAGCCCACAGGATGTACAACGTGCCTACAAGAGAGATTTGGGTTTCCTTCCAAGTCCTAGGAAGATCATTCTCCCGAGAAGAGAATTCCGCGGCACTTTGATTTAGCCGGCGGAAAATGTAGTGGCGAGTTGCTTGCAGCAAGCACATACCATCTTCTGCACAGCTGCTTCTTAGACAGATTTTCCGGTTTTGACTATGGCTTGATCAATGGATCATGTTTCTATACTGCCGCCTGCCCTGACCTCTGCTTGTTTAAAGTTATGCATCTACACTGCCGCCTGCCCTGACCTTTGCTTGCTCAATGGATTATGTTTTTGAACTGCCGCCTGCCTGACCTCTGCTTGCTCAATGGATTGTTTCTGCACTGCCGCCTGCCTTGACCTCTGCTTGCTCAATGGATTATGTTTTTGAACTGCCGCCTACCCTGACCTCTGCTTGCTCAATGGATTATGTTTCTGCACTGCCGCCTGCCTTGACCTCTGCTTGCTCAGTGGATTATGTTTTTGAACTGCCGCCTGCCCTGACCTCTGCTTGCTCAATGGATTATGTTTTTGAACTGACGCCTGCCCTGACCTCTGCTTGCTCAATGGATTATGTTTCTGCACTGCCGCCTGCCTGACCTCTGCTTGCTCAATGGATTATGTTTTTGAACTGCCGCCTGCCCTGACCTCAGCTTGCTCAATGGATTATGTTTCTGCACTGCCGCCTGCCCTGACCTCAGCTTGCTCAATGGATTATGCTTCTGCACTGCCGCCTGCCCTGACCTCTGCTTGTTTCCGGTTATTAATCTGTGATACTAATAAAAATGTATATTATTCTGCACTATATGGACTGTGGGTCGTTTTTTTTCTTTGGTTTTATGGTTGTTTCCGGTTATGTTTTTGCACTGCTGCCTGCCCTGACCTCTGCTTGTTTCCGGTTATGTTTCTGCACTGCTGCCTGCCCTGACCTTTGCTTGTTTCTGACTACTCATTTGCCTGCTGATTTTGTACTTCTTCCTCAATGCCTGCACTTTTAAGACCCCAGTAGAGCTAATTTATATAAATCCTGCATCCTAACAATGAAGCCGGGTTATAGGGCTTCTGATCACAATGGTAGGATGATGCCTCAATGTGAAGAAGGGTAGCACCAGTTCTTCACCTAACAGTATGGAATGCTTATCTAAAAAATGAAAAAGGAACAGTACAGTATAGACAAAGGTCCCATAAACTCAACAAGAACAAACCATTAAGAACTTTAAGCATAAACATATGAGACAACAAACCAAGTGGCTCAGAATACCACATCCGACCCAACCAGCAGTTTTGTTGAAGGTATTTTCCTCTGATCTTTCGTTAAGAGGGTACAACATCTCAAATACATTAGACTGGTGTGGGTCTCCAACCATTTAGGAACCCTCAAATCAATAATACAGGGGTCTTGAATCAGCCACAAAATTGCTTCAGGAAGAATTGGGTGGAGCACTGGTTTCATATGTACCCTGCCGCTCATGTCAAGGTCTATGAAAATAACCAAACACAAGGCTGAGTACTCAGATCTTATAGGAACCTCCCCAATAGTGAATGGCCATCTGTATATTCATAGTTCCCCAGGTCTGTAGACAGATGCGGGTTTCACGTCCGGGACCTCTGCCTATCAGACATTTATAGAATATTTTATGGATAACACATAAATGTATGGGAAAACTCCTCTTGTAAATAGTGCGCCTCAAGTTTCTTCTGCTGTTTGCAGTGGAATGTAGTCATCATAGCTAATATGAGGGAAGGATTCCTGAGAGGGGGTATACATCTACTATATCCATATTCTGTGGATATCTACCCTAATAAAGCTTATGGACGGTGAGTGCAGTGATGAGACCGACCCTTTATCAACATGTTCTGTCCCACAAACTAATGTAGTACACTGCACTGACCGCCGATAGACTTTATTCTCCAAAGACAATTTAAGTTTGTTATATGTATTAAAATACTTTTTTTCCCAGAATTATCTAAGAATTATCGACAAGGAAAATGGACTCAAGATAAAGCTTAGAAACATATATTTCTTTACAGCTCCTGATATAGGTATTGCGGTCTTTAAAAACAGTAGTCCCCAACTTCTGCCTCCTCAGCAAGTTATCCCCTAGCCATTGGTAGATCATAACTTGCTGATTACGGGTGTTTCACTGCCAGGACCCCCACCAATCCTAAGAACAGGGTGTCTGGAACAAGCGGCTGTTAAGAATGCGCAACAACACTTCTTTCATTATGGGACAATGATGGGGCTGATATGCTGATGATGGACTATGATGGGGCTGATGTGCTGATGATGGACTATGATGGGGCTGATGTGCTGATGATGGACTATGATGGGGTTGATGTGCTGATGATGGACTATGATGGGGCTGATGTGCTGATGATGAACTATGATTGGGATGATGAAGTCTGCAATAACAGAGCATAGCAGTACAACCCCTTAGCCTGGAGTGCCCTAACAAATAGCTGGGGAGGGTCCGAGCTCACAGTCAGACCTTAGAAGAAGAGTTAATAGTTTTGTTTCTTCTGTCTTAAAGGACAAAAAAGGCTTACAGTATATACTCGCGTATAAGTCGAGATTTTCAGCCCATTTTTTGGGGCTGAAAGTCCCCCTCTCGGCTTATACGCGAGTCATATACCGGGGGTCGGCCAGGGAGGGGGAGCGGGGGGTGTCGGAGATCATACTCACCTCTCCTGGCATGTTTCTGCAGCCCCCCGTGCTTATTCCATCTTCTCGGCGCTGTTCTTCCTGCTTTCAGCGGTCACGTGGTACGCTCATTACCCTCATTAATATGCACATATGTAATGAGCGGCACCACGTGACCGCAGAAAGCAGGAAGAACAGCACTGAGAAGATGGAACAAGCACGGGGGGCTGCAGAGACATGCCAGGAGAGGTGAGTATAACGGGGGGAGCCATATTCACCTGTGCCCCATTCCACCGCTGCGCATCGCTCTGCTGTCTTGCTTCCTCTGGCAGTGACGTTAAGGTCAGAGGGTGCCATGACGTAGTTAGCAGGCGCCCTCTGCCTGAACAGTCACTGCAGAGCCAGCAACGCTGAGGAGCAGCAGCTGCAGCAGTGACAAGGTGAGTATATAGTTTTTTTTTTCATTTTTTTAATTGAGGCTGCGGCAGCAGCATTGTAAGGGGCCACTAATCACTGTGCAGCAATACAAGGGGCCACTCATCACTGTGCAGCATTATAAGGGGCCACTCATCACTGTGCAGCATTATAAGGGGCCACTCATCACTGTGCAGCATTATAAGGGGCCACTCATCACCGTGCAGCATAATAAGGGGCCACTAATCACCGTGCAGCATAATAAGGAGCCACTAATCACTGCAGCATTTCAAGGGGCCACTAATCACTGTGCAGCATTATAAGGGGCCACTCATCACTGTGCAGCATTACAAGGGGCCACTCATCACTGTGCAGCATTACAAGGGGCCACTAATAACTGTGCAGCATTACAAGGGGCCACTAATCACTGTGCAGCATTACAAGGGGCCACTAATCACTGTGCAGCATTACAAGGGGCCACTAATCACTGTGCAGCATTATATGGGGCCAGTAATCACTGTGCAGCATTATATGGGGCCACTCATCACTGTGCTGCATTATAAGAGGCCACTCATTACTGTGCAGCATTATAAGGGGGCCTCTCATTACTGTGCAGCATTATACGGGGCCACTAATCACTGTGCAGCATTACAAAGGGCCACTAATCACCGTGCAGCATAAGGGGCCACTAATCACTGCAGCATTTCAAGGGGCCACTAATCACTGTGCAGCATTATAAGTGGCCACTAATCACCGTGCAGCATTGTAAGGGGCCACTAATCAATGTGCAGCATTATAAGGGGCCACTAATCACTGTGCAGCATTATAAGGGGCCACTAATCACTGTGCAGCATTATAAGGGGCCACTAATCACTGTGCAGCATTATAAGGGGCCACTAATCATTGTGCAGCATTATAAGGGGCCACTCTCCATGCAGCATTATAAGGGGCCACCAATCACTGTGAAGCATTATATGGGGCATATGTTATTATGGACCATGTAATAGGGCTACCATTATTCACTGTGCAGCATTATTAGGCATATTTTTGTATGGAGCATCTTATGGAACCCATCATGAACTTTATGGAGCATTATATGGGGCCATCATGAACTTTATGGAGCATCTTATGGGGCCCATTTTATTTTTGAAATTTACCAGTAGCTTCGGCATTTTCCACCCTAGGTTTATAGGCGAGTCAATAAGTTTTCCCAGTTTTTTGTGACAAAATTAGGGTGGTCGGCTTATACATGGGTCGGCTTATACGCGAGTATATACGGACTTCTAAAGAAAATTGCCCCCAAGTTATTTTGAGCTACCCCGCCTGCTGTACCATCCTTGTGATTTACGAGAACGTTTCTCACTTCCTGCTAGGACAGCGGAAACCCAAGGAGTAAAGAGAGAAGGTCCTTATGGCTGCATGGAGTAATGCTGGAAATCTCTAAGTCTGCGGGGACAACAGAGACTTTAGAAGAAGGCAAACCAAGGTTTAGTGCTAGCACTAGTGTGAGAGAAGGTTTATACTACAGGAGAGAAGTGCTGTAACAGGAAAGAACCTAACAAATAAAAAAGATTGTAGACAAACCAGATTTTGCTATCTATTCATGTCATTGCCTTCCATATTACAGAGAAATTTCCCTAAATCCGGTATCTGATAATCCACAATGATGTATATTCAGGGTCGAACTGGGGTGTCTGGGGCCCACCAGGGGAATGGACTCTAGGGCCCCATCCTACAGCTATATGCTAATATCTGTCAGTCGTTATCCCCATTATAGTGGAGCATCGGCTGTAAAACACAGGCGGCTCCTGCACATCTACTGTGCACCCCCATAACTGGGATGTATAATTACGGTAGTTTACATTAATGTGGTTCTTTGGTTAAAACAATTTATCACCGATCCATGGGCTCTATAGGATAGCTGATCGCATACGTCCGACCATTAGAAACTGCACCGACCGGAAGAATGAGAAAGTTTTATCGTTGATAGGACACTTATCCCCATTTTAAAATGGAGCAGCAGGTTAGATATCTGACCGAAGCTTCATTCATTCTCTTTGGAGCTTCTATAAAAATACAAGTGCAGCCACTGAGGGAATGAATGGATCAGTTGTCAAGTCGGACATGCCACTCCAGTCTAATGGGGATAAAAAGTTCCACATTTTGCTGAATGGGTCCAAGTAGTTAGACCCCCCCAATCAATACGTTATCACTTGTCCTGTGAATAGGAGATTACGTTTTTCCACAGGAAACCCCTGTAAGTGCATCTCTGCCGCTGTTTACAAAGTATTTAATCTCTAATGGAAATAAAGAATATTCTCCTAATTAATATCAGAGAAGACTAATGACCGTCAAACACAACACAATCCACTGTACCAAGACCAATAATACCACATACAGGGGAGAAATACCACCACACCATGACCAGACCACATAGTACCCGCATCATATCACATAAAAGGCACAAATACAACCACACCATGACCAGACCACATATTACCACCACATAGTGACCGAATAATATGACATATTACCAGCATATAGGGACCAAATAATAATTCATACACGGAGAAATACTTCCACACTGTGAACAGTCCACAAATTACCACCACTTATTGATGGAATACTACAGTACTGATTATGAATACAAACCACAATAATAACAACACTGTTATTACCACCAGTGACATTATACACAGTACCTCTGTATATAGTGTCAGTGTACAGGTAATACAGTGATTACCAGTGACATTATACACAGGAGCTCAGTGATCACTGGCAACATTATTGTCAAGGTTTGCTCAGCTTGTGGGATTAGGTAGTTCAGAGGTTAATGTGGATGGCCTCACTCTGAGATTCTGGGAGGCTTTTTAAAGCCTCATTGTGGGCTCATTCCTCATCGTTTATACTCAGACCCTTGGCCGAGTGTGTGTGACCCTGGTGTGCTTTGTGACTGTAATACTTTATGCTTGTTTGGTTTTGATCTGGTTCTGTCCCTGTTACGAGTTCTGCCTGTCCCTCTTGTACTGCGTTGCTATCTCTGTGTATGACTCATTGCCTATGACCTGACTATTCTCTGATTGCCCCTCTTGTACTGTGCAGCTATCTCCATGTATGACTCATTGCTTACGTTCTGACTACTCTCTGCTCGCCCCTCTGGTATCGCGCCGCCCTCTCCATGTATGACCGCCCGTTTGTCTGACCTGAGTTCCCCTCGCCTCTACTCCAGGATTCCTGTAGTAGAGTCCTACAATCATCTTCAGAAGTGGGACACTAAGCCCCGCCCCCTGTGGTCACATGATCGTAGGTCCTTGTACTTCTTACTACCTTCAGCATCGCAGGTCCCGTCTGCCTCAACTTTCCCTGCAGTATCGGACCCCGGGCCCTCCCGCAGTAGGGGTGAGTCACGCTGCTCAGCCGTGGCAGTTCGCCGACGCTGACAGGATCCTGATATTTATACACAGAAGATCTGCATACAGTGTCAGTGTAATACAGTGACCACCAGTGAAATTATACACAGGAGCTTTTGGAAGTGCATTGAGCAGCAGGGTGGTTTGCTGGTGAAGGGAAAAAAAATCTCTTTAAATCTTCTGCCTGAGCGAGTGTAAACGAGCTGAGTGTGACCTGAGCGTAAGTGCGAACGGTGGTAAGTGTGTGACTTGTGATTCAGTGACTTTGGATTCAGGGAGTTTGCAAAGGAGGTATTACTGAATTGCTGTTATATTTTATTAATACTTTTTATTTATTTTTACTTATCTTTTCTGTCTGGTGCAATCCCCATTAGGAATGTGCTCCACTATTGCCAATGCCATCCAGTGTACGTCTTGCCGCATGTACGCAATCCTTGACCAGCCAGTCGAGGGTGCATACTGCTGTGCGAGATGTGAGCACATTGTGCATTTGGAAGCCCAGATACTGGATTTAAATGTGCAGCTGGCAACACTGAGATCAATAGACAATATGGAAAGGAGACTTCTACTCACTGAGCAGACGCTCAATGAGATAGATGAGGGGGGGATGCTAGGTTGGAGCTGCAGGACAGTGAAGCAGTAAGATGGGTGACAGTTAGAAGGTGGGGTAGACAGAAGAGTGCCAGGGAGGCTAGTCCTGATCTGGCACAACCCAATAAGTTTGCCAAGTTGGCAGATGAGGGGAGTGTCAGTGCAGGGGTAGCACTGCTGCAGCAAGGCATGTCCTCTGAAAGCCAGAGGAGTATATGCTCCAGTAAGGGGAGAAATAGGAGAGCAGGGCAGGCCAGACAGGTGCTGGTAGTGGGGGACTCAATTATTAGGGGAACAGATAGGGCAATCTGTCACAAAGAAAGGGATCGTCGAACGGTGTGCTGCCTATCTGGCGCGCAAGTCTGACACATCGCTGACCGGGTTGACAGATTACTGGGAGGTGCTGGTGAGGATCCAGCGGTCATGGTGCACATTGGTACAAATGACACAGAGGTAGGTGGAAGGTCCTTAAAGATGATTTCAGGGAATTAGGCTGCAATCTTAAGGCAAGGACCTCCAAGGTGGTATTTTTGGAAATATTTCCTGTACCACGTGCCACGCCAGAGAGGAGATTAGGGAAGTTAATAAGTGGTTCAAGAATTAGTGTAGGAAGGAGGGGTTTGGGTTCCTGGAGAACTGGGCCGACTTCTCAGTTGGCTACAGGTTCTACGCTAGGGACGGGCTGCACCTCAATGGGGAGGGTGCAGCTGTGCTGGGGAAAAAAATGGCTAGAAGGGTGGAGGAGTGTTTAAATTTGGAACTAGGGGAGGGTATTCATTTTATAAGAGGGGAAGACTGTGTAGATAGAGACCTGGGCACAAATAATGAAATTGGGGGTGGTAGTGGCATGGGGGGTGAGGTTAGAACAGTTAATAATTTAAGAAATAGAGGTACAGACATACATAAAGTGCATGTATACAAATGCCAGAAGCCTCGCCAACATAATGGAGGACTTAGAATTAATTTTGTTGGAAGATAAGGTATATTGCACCCCCTCATAGGGTATAAGGCTGCCCCCTCATAGGGTATAATGCTTCTCCCCCCTCATAGGGTATAATGCACCCCCTCATAGGGTATAATGCTGCCCCCTCATAGGGTATAACACTAGATAGATAGATAGATAGATATGTGATAATTAGATGTATAGATAGATAATAGATAGATAGATCTATGGATAGACAGATAGATATAAAGATATAAAGATAATAGATAGTGAAAGATATAGGTAGCTATAGAGATAGATAGACCTAGATAGATATAGATAGATAAATAGATAGATAGGGGATAAATAGATATATGGATAGATAGATAGAAAGATAGATAGATAGATAGATAGATCGATATAAAGATAATAGATAGTGATAGCTATAGATAGGTATATAGATAGATAGATAGGGGATAAATAGATAGATCTATGGATAGATGATATATAGATGGATAGATATAAAGATAATAGATAGAGATAGATATAGATAGGTATAGAGATAGATGGATATAGACTATTTATATCTATCTATATCTACCTCTATATCTATCTATCTATCTATATCTATCTCTATATCTAAGATAGAGACAGATAGATATAGAGATAGAGATATAGATATACAGATAGAAATAGATAGATATAGAGATATATAGATATAGAGACAGATAGATATAGAGATAGATAGATATAGATAGATATAGAGATATATAAAAAACAAACCACAATACTCACCTCTCCTCCTGCTCCCACGCTGATGACGGCTTCAGTGTCAGCAGCTGACCCGTCTGCCAGACACACAGCGGGTGCGCGATGAAGTGACGTCATCGCGCATCGGCTGTGAGTCAGGAGCAGAGGGGACTGATGGGAGAGAGATGCTCTCTCTTCCACTGCAATTGAGCGCGGCGCCGGCTGCCTAGGTTGGGGAGCGGGGCCCCGGGGTGAGTGAAGGCCGAGAGTGAATGAATATTCATTTCTCTTTAGTAGTGGGGACAGTGGCTCCTGCCTCCTGACACCCGCTGCTGCTCCGCTGGCAGGGCCCCCATAGCAGCTGTGTGGCACTGGCTGGGGGCCCCTGGAGCAGTGGGGGCCCTAGGCAACTGCTGTCCCTGTATACCAGTAGAGGTGCCAGGGCCCACCAGATGCCAGGGCCCACCGGAGAATCAGTCCGACGCTACCTGTCTGTATATATAATGTCAGTGTACAAGTAATAGAATGATCACTGGAGACATACACAGGAGTTCTGTATATAGTGTATAGTGTACAGGTAATACAGTGACTCACCAGTAACATTATACACAGGAGCTCTGCATATAGTCAGCGTACAGGTAATACAAGGATCACCAGTGACATTATACACAGGAGCTCTGTATATACTATATAATGTAAGTGTCCAGGTAAATCACTGACTTACCAGTGACCTCTGTATTTGTAGCGATTCATCTTCGCTTTTCTTCCTCTTCCAGCCAGGACACGTTTGCTGCAGAAAATAACACACTATACTTGATCACTTCTAGACCACATTCCCCACTTTCCCCCCCGACTTCTACACTTTATGTGTAAAGGTCAGCCAGGGCAGTAGTCGTGGCTGAGTATTTCGGGTTCGGGCATTGTATACCCTGACCTCCCTCTACAGGAAAACGGTACCTCTTCTCTTGCATGGTACGGTGAATACTCACCGTGCCGTCAGCGTCCCCTTTGCTACGCCGACTTGATGCTGATCCTTGATCCCAATGAATAGAGACACAGTCCAGGGCAACTCTTAACTGAGCAAATTTATTTTCTTCAGGACACAGCACATCCACATAGTTTCCAGCATTTTCATCACAGTAAAGACAGCACATTACTTCATCTTTCCCTTCACTGTTCCTTGCAGTGTTTCCGTTTGACGAAGCGTCTCAGATGGCTCCTCAGTGTCCTCCCTGTATAGCGTCACCACGGTGAAGCGCTCTCCAGCATGTTTCGCCCCGGACATCAGAGATTCAGCCCACGTAGCTTTCCACCACATTCTGGAGTGACCTGCCCGTACCCTTTTACGGTAACCTTCAATCTTCCTCTGTTTACTTACACTCTTTTCCACTTTATTGCTGATTCTGCAGTACCGTGTTCTTCTCTAGATGGCTGGGCATCAGCTTTAACATCACGGGGTAGTTAGGCAGCTCAGGCATATAGCCCACCCGAGCACAAAGGGGTCAGGCCTCTGACTGCCTGAAACTGGAAGACCATCCTGGCTTATTCTCCAGCTATCCCCTCCTACAGTTAACTCCTATATGTCCTACAGCTACATCTACTGTGCAATGAGCTCAGTGCCCCATCTAGTGACCATAGCCCAGACTGCACTGTCCCTACCAAGTACAAGGTGCAGAAACATAGCTTATGCTATATAAATAATACAGCAACATGAAATATACGATAATGCGCAACAATGGTATAACATATATATAAATATATATACAAGTACAACAGCAACATGGGGGTTTAAAGGGGTAAGACTCTCAACCCCTTACACATGTCTACATATTGATATTAGTCATGTATTATACTACAGCACAGGCACCATTTTGATGAATGCAAACCTTTTTTTTGTAACCCCACAAACACCCGGAGCACCAGAATCTCAATAACTGAAATTTACAAATACAGATTACACAACAACCACAAGATGCATTTCATCACCCAGGTCACCTCATTTTAATCAGTATAACAGCGTAGACCTGACACTGTCTGTACTTTACTGTTCACAATCCTGCTGACAGGATCCCTTTAAATCTAAATTTTAATAAGTTTGTTCTTTTCTGCGCTAAACGTCCCCCAAACCCTGAGGACGGCGAGTATACCTTGGTTGTGTTTTGCTGTATGTGTATACAAAAGTAAAAGAAGAGCACCTATCAGGGGCTCAGAAAAGCTGGGTGGCATGTGTGCTAGTGTGTGACCCAGCGCAGGTGTCTCACTGGCCTATCAAAACAGTGACCGATAGCAGCAAACAGTGTGATGTGGATGTGAGAACTGTCTGCAGGGTGCGCTTAGGTGAGTGGACAAAAGAATATGGGAGGTTCACCTTTATAGTAACATCCCAGGGCAGGTGTGTCGTGAGCAAGTGGTGTTCAAGAAATATTGGTGGCAGTGGTTGTGACTTATCCTGACACACAATGTACAGGGAAATGGGAAAATTGTGAAAAAAAACGCAATTCTGACCTTAATTATGTTTACGGCGTACATTATGTGGTAAAAATGACCATGTAATATGATTCTCCTCATCAGTATGATTACAGAGATACTAAACGTGCCCAGATTTTTAAATTATTTTAGTGGTAGAAAAAAAATCAAGACTTTGAAATAAAAAATATGTTGGAGTTTGTGTTGCCATTTTCCGAGACCCGTAGTTTTACTTTTTCGTTCAATAGAGCTATGAGAGGGATTATTTTTTCATAAGGCGAGACGTTATTATGGATATTACTTTGGGATACATATGACATTTTAGTTGCTTGTTACGTATTTTAAGTGGTATTGCAGCGACCAAAAAATACCGCAATGTTGGCGTTTTTAAATTTTTTGTGTTTACCAATTGGGTTAATTATTTTTATATTTTGATAGCTCGGACTTTGCTGGATGTGGCGATATCACTTGACATTTTTTTTTATGTTCATTTTCAATGGAGGAAAATTGAACTTTTATGAGTTTTTTTTCAGATTTGTTTAAATCTTTTTTTGTTGTTTTACTTTTCTTTTCACTTCATTTATCGCTCCCTAAGGCCCCTTTCACACTTCAGTTTTTTGCAATCAGTCACAATCCGTCAGGTTTTGACAAAAACGGATCCTCAATTTTTTTTGGAGGATCCGTTTTTTCCCCATTGACTTGCATTAATGGCGGATTGTGACGGATGGCTGTCCGTTTCATCCGTTTTCTTTTTGAGGATCCGCCAAAAGTTGCTGTCCGTCACCATCCTCAAAGATTTCAAAACGGAGCTTGCAACAAAACTCTCTCTCTCTCTCCTTCCCGACCAGCATTTCCTTTAAATTTCCTCATTTTCAGGATCCTGTGCCATCCGTTCACATCAGTTCAGAACGGATCCGCTTGTCTGCCTTTTTGGCGGATTTGAACTGATGCAAAAAACTGAAGTGTGAATGAGGCCTAAGCTGTACTACATACAGGGGCTAATGGTGCAGCAGAAGTGTGAACTTTTTGATGCTTTTGTTTAATATTTTCCACTATATTATATGGAGAGCATAAAAAACGCATGCAAAATTCCAATGAAGTCTCCAATTGTGGAACTGAAGCATTCCTCTACTAAAAAAAATGCATTCGAAAAAACTGCCACAAAAAAATACAATAAAAAGTTTTGATTGCTTTAGTGCGAATACCTATGGAAACAATGCAGCACTTCTGCATGTGTGAACATGGCCCAGGAGAGACTCTGGACAATTTGTACGTTCTACACCAGGTTCACACTTGGGGTTATTTATTTTTTTATCACTACTTAGAATTACAGACAAATTAAAAAAAGTGATCTGAGCCAATTATATGGAAAAAATACAATATTATTTAACATTTATTCTGAAGCTATATGAAATAATTCCGACTACAGCAATGGTCTGTGCCCATCACGGGTGATCCGTGTTACCGGGAAGAGAGGAGGAGACATTCCTACAAGGAGCTGACAATAGATACATCACATTATCTCACATATGAGGATACAGAATTATACAGGTTTGAAAATATCAAATAGAAAGATTTGCCTGTAAACAGGTAAAAAAGCAAAAACAGTAAATAAAGCAATGACTTGCGCTATTGTACCGGTAAGTTTTTATACATCTCATCCCAATCCAGCTAACCCCTATCCGTACAGTGGCAGCTGGTATTGGATGGTCTGCCATGGGTAACATAACTAGTTCTCCTATATTAGACCCATTGCCATGTTCGTCTTTATGACATCACAGAAGCGTTGTCCACGAGTCATGGAATGTTCCGCAAGAACGGTCAGTGCGAGGCAAGCAGAGATAGAGAGGAGAGCTGAACACTAACCCAGAGCGACTTGTAAATCACTTTTTACTTGTTTTGTTTATTTTTTTTACTTTTATTTCTTTTTTTTGGGAGTGTTTTCTACCATCCGCACACACTTTTGTGTGTGTGGAGGGGAAGGCAGCCTAATGGCTGCACCCGTAGCTGGAGGAAAGTTCCAACCACGGAGACGTCTCCCACATGCCAGGACATCCCTATACAGTCAGAGGCCTGAACACCACCAAAGGCCAACTGGCTTCACGGGGTATGTGATGGCAGTGCTTTATTATATCGTGTCAATTATTAAATGCCTGTTCAAAACACCAGAAAAGGCAAAGGACCGATATTCCAGACTGAAAAGTCCACCACCATATCCTACAATGCCCGAAATAGGCCGATTCGTACAACCTGCAGCAAACATCAGCGCAGAGCCAGAGGGTATGAAGGAACGCCTGATACTCACCAGAACAGTAGATGAGGAAGAGACAACAGCCACATTGCCCAGGAGCCCATCCCCATGCACCTGGATGGAGCTAACTCCCTCTCAAGCACGTATACTCCTCAGTATGCCTTACGACCATCAACCGCGTATTAAGGTGACTGCTAAACAAGGCTACAATCCTACACCACACCTGCCAGTCAGCTATACCACTGGAAAGATCATGCAAGTAATGCTGATGAGCCCACAGGATGTACAACGTGCCTACAAGAGAGATTTGGGTTTCCTTCCAAGTCCTAGGAAGATCATTCTCCCGAGAAGAGAATTCCGCGGCACTTTGATTTAGCCGGCGGAAAATGTAGTGGCGAGTTGCTTGCAGCAAGCACATACCATCTTCTGCACAGCTGCTTCTTAGACAGATTTTCCGGTTTTGACTATGGCTTGATCAATGGATCATGTTTCTATACTGCCGCCTGCCCTGACCTCTGCTTGTTTAAAGTTATGCATCTACACTGCCGCCTGCCCTGACCTTTGCTTGCTCAATGGATTATGTTTTTGAACTGCCGCCTGCCTGACCTCTGCTTGCTCAATGGATTGTTTCTGCACTGCCGCCTGCCTTCACCTCTGCTTGCTCAATGGATTATGTTTTTGAACTGCCGCCTACCCTGACCTCTGCTTGCTCAATGGATTATGTTTCTGCACTGCCGCCTGCCTTGACCTCTGCTTGCTCAGTGGATTATGTTTTTGAACTGCCGCCTGCCCTGACCTCTGCTTGCTCAATGAATTATGTTTTTGAACTGACGCCTGCCCTGACCTCTGCTTGCTCAATGGATTATGTTTCTGCACTGCCGCCTGCCTGACCTCTGCTTGCTCAATGGATTATGTTTTTGAACTGCCGCCTGCCCTGACCTCAGCTTGCTCAATGGATTATGTTTCTGCACTGCCGCCTGCCCTGACCTCAGCTTGCTCAATGGATTATGCTTCTGCACTGCCGCCTGCCCTGACCTCTGCTTGTTTCCGGTTATTAATCTGTGATACTAATAAAAATGTATATTATTCTGCACTATATGGACTGTGGGTCGTTTTTTTTCTTTGGTTTTATGGTTGTTTCCGGTTATGTTTTTGCACTGCTGCCTGCCCTGACCTCTGCTTGTTTCCGGTTATGTTTCTGCACTGCTGCCTGCCCTGACCTTTGCTTGTTTCTGACTACTCATTTGCCTGCTGATTTTGTACTTCTTCCTCAATGCCTGCACTTTTAAGACCCCAGTAGAGCTAATTTATATAAATCCTGCATCCTAACAATGAAGCCGGGTTATAGGGCTTCTGATCACAATGGTAGGATGATGCCTCAATGTGAAGAAGGGTAGCACCAGTTCTTCACCTAACAGTATGGAATGCTTATCTAAAAAAATGAAAAAGGAACAGTACAGTATAGACAAAGGTCCCATAAACTCAACAAGAACAAACCATTAAGAACTTTAAGCATAAACATGTGAGACAACAAACCAAGTGGCTCAGAATACCACATCCGACCCAACCAGCAGTTTTGTTGAAGGTATTTTCCTCTGATCTTTCGTTAAGAGGGTACAACATCTCAAATACATTAGACTGGTGTGGGTCTCCAACCATTTAGGAACCCTCAAATCAATAGTACAGGGGTCTTGAATCAGTCACAAAATTGCTTCAGGAAGAATTGGGTGGAGCACTGGTTTCATATGTACCCTGCCGCTCATGTCAAGGTCTATGAAAATAACCAAACACAAGGCTGAGTACTCAGATCTTATAGGAACCTCCCCAATAGTGAATGGCCATCTGTACATTCATAGTTCCCCAGGTCTGTAGACAGATGCGGGTTTCACGTCCGGGACCTCTGCCTATCAGACATTTATAGAATATTTTATGGATAACACATAAATGTATGGGAAAACTCCTCTTGTAAATAGTGCGCCTCAAGTTTCTTCTGCTGTTTGCAGTGGAATGTAGTCATCATAGCTAATATGAGGGAAGGATTCCTGAGAGGGGGTATACATCTACTATATCCATATTCTGTGGATATCTACCCTAATAAAGCTTATGGACGGTGAGTGCAGTGATGAGACCGACCCTTTATCAACATGTTCTGTCCCACAAACTAATGTAGTACACTGCACTGACCGCCGATAGACTTTATTCTCCAAAGACAATTTAAGTTTGTTATATGTATTAAAATACTTTTTTTCCCAGAATTATCTAAGAATTATCGACAAGGAAAATGGACTCAAGATAAAGCTTAGAAACATATATTTCTTTACAGCTCCTGATATAGGTATTGCGGTCTTTAAAAACAGTAGTCCCCAACTTCTGCCTCCTCAGCAAGTTATCCCCTAGCCATTGGTAGATCATAACTTGCTGATTACGGGTGTTTCACTGCCAGGACCCCCACCAATCCTAAGAACAGGGTGTCTGGAACAAGCGGCTGTTAAGAATGCGCAACAACACTTCTTTCATTATGGGACAATGATGGGGCTGATATGCTGATGATGGACTATGATGGGGCTGATGTGCTGATGATGGACTATGATGGGGCTGATGTGCTGATGATGGACTATGATGGGGTTGATGTGCTGATGATGGACTATGATGGGGCTGATGTGCTGATGATGAACTATGATTGGGAAGATGAAGTCTGCAATAACAGAGCATAGCAGTACAACCCCTTAGCCTGGAGTGCCCTAACAAATAGCTGGGGAGGGTCCGAGCTCACAGTCAGACCTTAGAAGAAGAGTTAATAGTTTTGTTTCTTCTGTCTTAAAGGACAAAAAAGGCTTACAGTATATACTCGCGTATAAGTCGAGATTTTCAGCCCATTTTTTGGGGCTGAAAGTCCCCCTCTCGGCTTATACGCGAGTCATATACCGGGGGTCGGCCAGGGAGGGGGAGCGGGGGGGGGGTGTCGGAGATCATACTCACCTCTCCTGGCATGTTTCTGCAGCCCCCCGTGCTTATTCCATCTTCTCGGCGCTGTTCTTCCTGCTTTCAGCGGTCACGTGGTACGCTCATTACCCTCATTAATATGCACATATGTAATGAGCGGCACCACGTGACCGCAGAAAGCAGGAAGAACAGCACTGAGAAGATGGAACAAGCACGGGGGGCTGCAGAGACATGCCAGGAGAGGTGAGTATAACGGGGGGAGCCATATTCACCTGTGCCCCATTCCACCGCTGCGCATCGCTCTGCTGTCTTGCTTCCTCTGGCAGTGACGTTAAGGTCAGAGGGTGCCATGACGTAGTTAGCAGGCGCCCTCTGCCTGAACAGTCACTGCAGAGCCAGCAACGCTGAGGAGCAGCAGCTGCAGCAGTGACAAGGTGAGTATATAGTTTTTTTTTTCATTTTTTTAATTGAGGCTGCGGCAGCAGCATTGTAAGGGGCCACTAATCACTGTGCAGCAATACAAGGGGCCACTCATCACTGTGCAGCATTATAAGGGGCCACTCATCACTGTGCAGCATTATAAGGGGCCACTCATCACTGTGCAGCATTATAAGGGGCCACTCATCACTGTGCAGCATTATAAGGGGCCACTCATCACCTTGCAGCATTATAAGGGGCCACTCATCACCGTGCAGCATAATAAGGGGCCACTAATCACCGTGCAGCATAATAAGGAGCCACTAATCACTGCAGCATTTCAAGGGGCCACTAATCACTGTGCAGCATTATAAGGGGCCACTCATCACTGTGCAGCATTACAAGGGGCCACTCATCACTGTGCAGCATTACAAGGGGCCACTAATAACTGTGCAGCATTACAAGGGGCCACTAATCACTGTGCAGCATTACAAGGGGCCACTAATCACTGTGCAGCATTACAAGGGGCCACTAATCACTGTGCAGCATTATATGGGGCCAGTAATCACTGTGCAGCATTATATAGGGCCAGTAATCACTGTGCAGCATTATATGGGGCCACTCATCACTGTGCTGCATTATAAGAGGCCACTCATCACTGTGCAGCATTATAAGGGGGCCTCTCATCACTGTGCAGCATTATACGGGGCCACTAATCACTGTGCAGCATTACAAAGGGCCACTAATCACCGTGCAGCATAAGGGGCCACTAATCACTGCATTTCAAGGGGCCACTAATCACTGTGCAGCATTATAAGTGGCCACTAATCACCGTGCAGCATTGTAAGGGGCCACTAATCAATGTGCAGCATTATAAGGGGCCACTAATCACTGTGCAGCATTATAAGGGGCCACTAATCACTGTGCAGCATTATAAGGGGCCACTAATCACTGTGCAGCATTATAAGGGGCCACTAATCATTGTGCAGCATTATAAGGGTCCACTCTCCATGCAGCATTATAAGGGGCCACCAATCACTGTGCAGCATTATATGGGGCATATGTTATTATGGACCATGTTATAGGGCTACCATTATTCACTGTGCAGCATTATTAGGCATATTTTTGTATGGAGCATCTTATGGAACCCATCATGAACTTTATGGAGCATTATATGGGGCCATCATGAACTTTATGGAGCATCTTATGGGGCCCATTTTATTTTTGAAATTTACCAGTAGCTTCGGCATTTTCCACCCTAGGTTTATAGGCGAGTCAATAAGTTTTCCCAGTTTTTTGTGACAAAATTAGGGTGGTCGGCTTATACATGGGTCGGCTTATACACGAGTATATACGGACTTCTAAAGAAAATTGCCCCCAAGTTATTTTGAGCGACCCCGCCTGCTGTACCATCCTTGTGATTTACGAGAACGTTTCTCACTTCCTGCTAGGACAGCGGAAACCCAAGGAGTAAAGAGAGAAGGTCCTTATGGCTGCATGGAGTAATGCTGGAAATCTCTAAGTCTGCGGGGACAACAGAGACTTTAGAAGAAGGCAAACCAAGGTTTAGTGCTAGCACTAGTGTGAGAGAAGGTTTATACTACAGGACAGAAGTGCTGTAACAGGAAAGAACCTAACAAATAAAAAAGATTGTAGACAAACCAGATTTTGCTATCTATTCATGTCATTGCCTTCCATATTACAGAGAAATTTCCCTAAATCCGGTATCTGATAATCCACAATGATGTATATTCAGGGTCGAACTGGGGTGTCTGGGGCCCACCAGGGGAATGGACTCTAGGGCCCCATCCTACAGCTATATGCTAATATCTGTCAGTCGTTATCCCCATTATAGTGGAGCATCGGCTGTAAAACACAGGCGGCTCCTGTACATCTACTGTGCATCCCCATAACTGGGATGTATAATTACGGTAGTTTACATTAATGTGGTTCTTTGGTTAAAACAATTTATCACCGATCCATGGGCTCTATAGGATAGCTGATCGCATACGTCCGACCATTAGAAACTGCACCGACCGGAAGAATGAGAAAGTTTTATCGTTGATAGGACACTTATCCCCATTTTAAAATGGAGCAGCAGGTTAGATATCTGACCGAAGCTTCATTCATTCTCTTTGGAGCTTCTATAAAAATACAAGTGCAGCCACTGAGGGAATGAATGGATCAGTGGTCAAGTCGGACATGCCACTCCAGTCTAATGGGGATAAAAAGTTCCACATTTTGCTGAATGGGTCCAAGTAGTTAGACCCCCCCAATCAATACGTTATCACTTGTCCTGTGAATAGGAGATTACGTTTTTCCACAGGAAACCCCTGTAAGTGCATCTCTGCCGCTGTTTACAAAGTATTTAATCTCTAATGGAAATAAAGAATATTCTCCTAATTAATATCAGAGAAGACTAATGACCGTCAAACACAACACAATCCACTGTACCAAGACCAATAATACCACATACAGGGGAGAAATACCACCACACCATGACCAGACCACATAGTACCCGCATCATATCACATAAAAGGCACAAATACAACCACACCATGACCAGACCACATATTACCACCACATAGTGACCGAATAATATGACATATTACCAGCATATAGGGACCAAATAATAATTCATACACGGAGAAATACTTCCACACTGTGAACAGTCCACAAATTACCACCACTTATTGATGGAATACTACAGTACTGATTATGAATACAAACCACAATAATAACAACACTGTTATTACCACCAGTGACATTATACACAGTACCTCTGTATATAGTGTCAGTGTACAGGTAATATAGTGATTACCAGTGACATTATACACAGGAGCTCAGTGATCACTGGCAACATTATTGTCAAGGTTTGCTCAGCTTGTGGGATTAGGTAGTTCAGAGGTTAATGTGGATGGCCTCACTCTGAGATTCTGGGAGGCTTTTTAAAGCCTCATTGTGGGCTCATTCCTCATCGTTTATACTCAGACCCTTGGCCGAGTGTGTGTGACCCTGGAGTGCTTTGTGACTGTAATACTTTATGCTTGTTTGGTTTTGATCTGGTTCTGTCCCTGTTACGAGTTCTGCCTGTCCCTCTTGTACTGCGTTGCTATCTCTGTGTATGACTCATTGCCTATGACCTGACTATTCTCTGATTGCCCCTCTTGTACTGTGCAGCTATCTCCATGTATGACTCATTGCTTACGTTCTGACTACTCTCTGCTCGCCCCTCTGGTATCGCGCCGCCCTCTCCATGTATGACCGCCCGTTTGTCTGACCTGAGTTCCCCTCGCCTCTACTCCAGGATTCCTATAGTAGAGTCCTACAATCATCTTCAGAAGTGGTACACTAAGCCCCGCCCCCTGTGGTCACATGATCGTAGGTCCTTGTACTTCTTACTACCTTCAGCATCGCAGGTCCCGTCTGCCTCAACTTTCCCTGCAGTATCGGACCCCGGGCCCTCCCGCAGTAGGGGTGAGTCACGCTGCTCAGCCATGGCAGTTCGCCGACGCTGACAGGATCCTGATATTTATACACAGAAGATCTGCATACAGTGTCAGTGTAATACAGTGACCACCAGTGAAATTATACACAGGAGCTTTTGGAAGTGCATTGAGCAGCAGGGTGGTTTGCTGGTGAAGGGAAAAAAAATCTCTTTAAATCTTCTGCCTGAGCGAGTGTAAGCGAGCTGAGTGTGACCTGAGCGTCAGTGCGAACGGTGGTAAGTGTGTGACTTGTGATTCAGTGACTTTGGATTCAGGGAGTTTGCAAAGGAGGTATTACTGAATTGCTGTTATATTTTATTAATACTTTTTATTTATTTTTACTTAGCTTTTCTGTCTGGTGCAATCCCCATTAGGAATGTGCTCCACTATTGCCAATGCCATCCAGTGTACGTCTTGCCGCATGTACGCAATCCTTGACCAGCCAGTCGAGGGTGCATACTGCTGTGCGAGATGTGAGCACATTGTGCATTTGGAAGCCCAGATACTGGATTTAAATGTGCAGCTGGCAACACTGAGATCAATAGACAATATGGAAAGGAGACTTCTACTCACTGAGCAGACGCTCAATGAGATAGATGAGGGGGGGATGCTAGGTTGGAGCTGCAGGACAGTGAAGCAGTAAGATGGGTGACAGTTAGAAGGTGGGGTAGACAGAAGAGTGCCAGGGAGGCTAGTCCTGATCTGGCACAACCCAATAAGTTTGCCAAGTTGGCAGATGAGGGGAGTGTCAGTGCAGGGGTAGCACTGCTGCAGCAAGGCATGTCCTCTGAAAGCCAGAGGAGTATATGCTCCAGTAAGGGGAGAAATAGGAGAGCAGGGCAGGCCAGACAGGTGCTGGTAGTGGGGGACTCAATTATTAGGGGAACAGATAGGGCAATCTGTCACAAAGAAAGGGATCGTCGAACGGTGTGCTGCCTATCTGGCGCGCAAGTCTGACACATCGCTGACCGGGTTGACAGATTACTGGGAGGGGCTGGTGAGGATCCAGCGGTCATGGTGCACATTGGTACAAATGACACAGAGGTAGGTGGAAGGTCCTTAAAGATGATTTCAGGGAATTAGGCTGCAATCTTAAGGCAAGGACTTCCAAGGTGGTATTTTTGGAAATATTTCCTGTACCACGTGCCACGCCAGAGAGGAGATTAGGGAAGTTAATAAGTGGTTCAAGAATTAGTGTAGGAAGGAGGGGTTTGGGTTCCTGGAGAACTGGGCCGACTTCTCAGTTGGCTACAGGTTCTACGCTAGGGACGGGCTGCACGTCAATGGGGAGGGTGCAGCTGTGCTGGGGAAAAAAATGGCTAGAAGGGTGGAGGAGTGTTTAAACTTGGAACTAGGGGAGGGTATTCATTTTATAAGAGGGGAAGACTGTGTAGATAGAGACCTGGGCACAAATAATGAAATTGGAGGTGGTAGTGGCATGGGGGGTGAGGTTAGAACAGTTAATAATTTAAGAAATAGAGGTACAGACATACATAAAGTGCATGTATACAAATGCCAGAAGCCTCACCAACAAAATGGAGGACTTAGAATTAATTTTGTTGGAAGATAAGGTATATTGCACCCCCTCATAGGGTATAAGGCTGCCCCCTCATAGGGTATAATGCTTCTCCCCCCTCATAGGGTATAATGCACCCCCTCATAGGGTATAATGCTGCCCCCTCATAGGGTATAACACTAGATAGATAGATAGATATGTGATAATTAGATGTATAGATAGATAATAGATAGATAGATCTATGGATAGACAGATAGAAATAAAGATATAAAGATAATAGATAGTGAAAGATATAGGTAGCTATAGAGATAGATAGATAGACCTAGATAGATATAGATAGATAAATAGATAGATAGGGGATAAATAGATATATGGATAGATAGATAGATAGATATAAAGATAATAGATAGTGATAGCTATAGATAGGTATATAGATAGATAGATAGATAGATAGATAGATAGGGGATAAATAGATAGATCTATGGATACATGATATATAGATGGATAGATATAAAGATAATAGATAGAGATAGATATAGATAGGTATAGAGATAGATGGATATAGACTATTTATATCTATCTATATCTACCTCTATATCTACAGTATCTATCTATCTATCTATCTATCTATCTATATCTATCTCTATATCTAAGATAGAGACAGATAGATATAGAGATAGAGATATAGATATACAGATAGAAATAGATAGATATAGAGATATATAGATATAGAGACAGATAGATATAGAGATAGATATAGATAGATATAGAGATATATAAAAAACAAACCACAATACTCACCTCTCCTCCTGCTCCCACGCTGATGACGGCTTCAGTGTCAGCAGCTGACCCGTCTGCCAGACACACAGCGGGTGCGCGATGAAGTGACGTCATCGCGCATCGGCTGTGAGTCAGGAGCAGAGGGGACTGATGGGAGAGAGATGCTCTCTATTCCACTGAAATTGAGCGCAGCGCCGGCTGCCTAGGTTGGGGAGCGGGGCCCCGGGGTGAGTGGAGGCCGAGAGTGAATGAATATTCATTTCTCTTTAGTAGTGGGGACAGTGGCTCCTGCCTCCTGACACCCGCTGCTGCTCCGCTGGCAGGGCCCCCATAGCAGCTGTGTGGCACTGGCTGGGGGCCCCTGGAGCAGTGGGGGCCCTAGGCAACTGCTGTCCCTGTATACCAGTAGAGGTGCCAGGGCCCACCAGATGCCAGGGCCCACCGGAGAATCAGTCCGACGCTACCTGTCTGTATATATAATGTCAGTGTACAAGTAATAGAATGATCACTGGAGACATACACAGGAGTTCTGTATATAGTGTATAGTGTACAGGTAATACAGTGACTCACCAGTAACATTATACACAGGAGCTCTGCATATAGTCAGCGTACAGGTAATACAAGGATCACCAGTGACATTATACACAGGAGCTCTGTATATACTATATAATGTAAGTGTCCAGGTAAATCACTGACTTACCAGTGACCTCTGTATTTGTAGCGATTCATCTTCGCTTTTCTTCCTCTTCCAGCCAGGACACGTTTGCTGCAGAAAATAACACACTATACTTGATCACTTCTAGACCACATTCCCCACTTTCCCCCCCGACTTCTACACTTTATGTGTAAAGGTCAGCCAGGGCAGTAGTCGTGGCTGAGTATTTCGGGTTCGGGCATTGTATACCCTGACCTCCCTCTACAGGAAAACGGTACCTCTTCTCTTGCATGGTACGGTGAATACTCACCGTGCCGTCAGCGTCCCCTTTGCTACGCCGACTTGATGCTGATCCTTGATCCCAATGAATAGAGACACAGTCCAGGGCAACTCTTAACTGAGCAAATTTATTTTCTTCAGGACACAGCACATCCACATAGTTTCCAGCATTTTCATCACAGTAAAGACAGCACATTACTTCATCTTTCCCTTCACTGTTCCTTGCAGTGTTTCCGTTTGACGAAGCGTCTCAGATGGCTCCTCAGTGTCCTCCCTGTATAGCGTCACCATGGTGAAGCGCTCTCCAGCATGTTTCGCCCCGGACATCAGAGATTCAGCCCACGTAGCTTTCCACCACATTCTGGAGTGACCTGCCCGTACCTTTTACGGTAACCTTCAATCTTCCTCTGTTTACTTACACTCTTTTCCACTTTATTGCTGATTCTGCAGTACCGTGTTCTTCTCTAGATGGCTGGGCATCAGCTTTAACATCACAGGGTAGTTAGGCAGCTCAGGCATATAGCCCACCCGAGCACAAAGGGGTCAGGCCTCTGACTGCCTGAAACTGGAAGACCATCCTGGCTTATTCTCCAGCTATCCCCTCCTACAGTTAACTCCTATATGTCCTACAGCTACATCTACTGTGCAATGAGCTCAGTGCCCCATCTAGTGACCATAGCCCAGACTGCACTGTCCCTACCAAGTACAAGGTGCAGAAACATAGCTTATGCTATATAAATAATACAGCAACATGAAATATACGATAATGCGCAACAATGGTATAACATATATATAAATATATATACAAGTACAACAGCAACATGGGGGTTTAAAGGGGTAAGACTCTCAACCCCTTACACATGTCTACATATTGATATTAGTCATGTATTATACTACAGCACAGGCACCATTTTGATGAATGCAAACCTTTTTTTTGTAACCCCACAAACACCCGGAGCACCAGAATCTCAATAACTGAAATTTACAAATACAGATTACACAACAACCACAAGATGCATTTCATCACCCAGGTCACCTCATTTTAATCAGTATAACAGCGTAGACCTGACACTGTCTGTACTTTACTGTTCACAATCCTGCTGACAGAATCCCTTTAAATCTAAATTTTAATAAGTTTGTTCTTTTCTGCGCTAAACGTCCCCCAAACCCTGAGGACGGCGAGTATACCTTGGTTGTGTTTTGCTGTATGTGTATACAAAAGTAAAAGAAGAGCACCTATCAGGGGCTCAGAAAAGCTGGGTGGCATGTGTGCTAGTGTGTGACCCAGCGCAGGTGTCTCACTGGCCTATCAAAACAGTGACCGATAGCAGCAAACAGTGTGATGTGGATGTGAGAACTGTCTGCGGGGTGCGCTTAGGTGAGTGGACAAAAGAATATGGGAGGTTCACCTTTATAGTAACATCCCAGGGCAGGTGTGTCGTGAGCAAGTGGTGTTCAAGAAATATTGGTGGCAGTGGTTGTGACTTATCCTGACACACAATGTACAGGGAAATGGGAAAATTGTGAAAAAAAACGCAATTCTGACCTTAATTATGTTTACGGCGTACATTATGTGGTAAAAATGACCATGTAATATGATTCTCCTCATCAGTATGATTACAGAGATACTAAACGTGCCCAGATTTTTAAATTATTTTAGTGGTAGAAAAAAAATCAAGACTTTGAAATAAAAAATATGTTGGAGTTTGTGTTGCCATTTTCCGAGACCCGTAGTTTTACTTTTTCGTTCAATAGAGCTATGAGAGGGATTATTTTTTCATAAGGCGAGACGTTATTATGGATATTACTTTGGGATAGATATGACATTTTAGTTGCTTGTTACGTATTTTAAGTGGTATTGCAGCGACCAAAAAATACCGCAATGTTGGCGTTTTTAAATTTTTTGTGTTTACCAATTGGGTTAATTATTTTTATATTTTGATAGCTCGGACTTTGCTGGATGTGGCGATATCACTTGACATTTTTTTTTATGTTCATTTTCAATGGAGGAAAATTGAACTTTTATGAGTTTTTTTTTCAGATTTGTTTAAATCTTTTTTTGTTGTTTTACTTTTCTTTTCACTTCATTTATCGCTCCCTAAGGCCCCTTTCACACTTCAGTTTTTTGCAATCAGTCACAATCCGTCAGGTTTTGACAAAAACGGATCCTCAGTTTTTTTTTGAGGATCCGTTTTTTCCCCATTGACTTGCATTAATGGCGGATTGTGACGGATGGCTGTCCGTTTCATCAGTTTTTTTTTTGAGGATCCGCCAAAAGTTGCTGTCCGTCACCATCCTCAAAGATTTCAAAACGGAGCTTGCAACAAAACTCTCTCTCTCTCTCTCTCCTTCCCGACCAGCATTTCCTTTAAATTTCCTCATTTTCAGGATCCTGTGCCATCCGTTCACATCAGTTCAGAACGGATCCGCTTGTCTGCCTTTTTGGCGGATTTGAACTGATGCAAAAAACTGAAGTGTGAAAGAGGCCTAAGCTGTACTACATACAGGGGCTAATGGTGCAGCAGAAGTGTGAACTTTTTGATGCTTTTGTTTAATATTTTCCACTATAGTATATGGAGAGCATAAAAAACGCATGCAAAATTCCAATGAAGTCTCCAATTGTGGAACTGAAGCATTCCTCTACTAAAAAAAATGCATTCGAAAAAACTGCCACAAAAAAATACAATAAAAAGTTTTGATTGCTTTAGTGCGAATACCTATGGAAACAATGCAGCACTTCTGCACGTGTGAACATGGCCCAGGAGAGACTCTGGACAATTTGTACGTTCTACACCAGGTTCACACTTGGGGTTATTTATTTTTTTATCACTACTTAGAATTACAGACAAATTAAAAAAAGTGATCTGAGCCAATTATATGGAAAAAATACAATATTATTTAACATTTATTCTGAAGCTATATGAAATAATTCCGACTACAGCAATGGTCTGTGCCCATCACGGGTGATCCGTGTTACCGGGAAGAGAGGAGGAGACATTCCTGGAAGAAGCTGACAATAGATACATCACATTATCTCACGTATGAGGATACAGAATTATACAGGTTTGAAAATATCAAATAGAAAGATTTGCCTGTAAACAGGTAAAAAAGCAAAAACAGTAAATAAAGCAATGACTTGCGCTATTGTACCGGTAAGTTTTTATACATCTCATCCCAATCCAGCTAACCCCTATCCGTACAGTGGCAGCTGGTATTGGATGGTCTGCCATGGGTAACATAACTAGTTCTCCTATATTAGACCCATTGCCATGTTCGTCTTTATGACATCACAGAAGCGTTGTCCACGAGTCATGGAATGTTCCGCAAGAACGGTCAGTGCGAGGCAAGCAGAGATAGAGAGGAGAGCTGAACACTAACCCAGAGCGACTTGTAAATCACTTTTTACTTGTTTTGTTTATTTTTTTTACTTTTATTTCTTTTTTTTGGGAGTGTTTTCTACCATCCGCACACACTTTTGTGTGTGTGGAGGGGAAGGCAGCCTAATGGCTGCACCCGTAGCTGGAGGAAAGTTCCAACCACGGAGACGTCTCCCACATGCCAGGACATCCCTATACAGTCAGAGGCCTGAACACCACCAAAGGCCAACTGGCTTCACGGGGTATGTGATGGCAGTGCTTTATTATATCGTGTCAATTATTAAATGCCTGTTCAAAACACCAGAAAAGGCAAAGGACCGATATTCCAGACTGAAAAGTCCACCACCATATCCTACAATGCCCGAAATAGGCCGATTCGTACAACCTGCAGCAAACATCAGCGCAGAGCCAGAGGGTATGAAGGAACGCCTGATACTCACCAGAACAGTAGATGAGGAAGAGACAACAGCCACATTGCCCAGGAGCCCATCCCCATGCACCTGGATGGAGCTAACTCCCTCTCAAGCACGTATACTCCTCAGTATGCCTTACGACCATCAACCGCGTATTAAGGTGACTGCTAAACAAGGCTACAATCCTACACCACACCTGCCAGTCAGCTATACCACTGGAAAGATCATGCAAGTAATGCTGATGAGCCCACAGGATGTACAACGTGCCTACAAGAGAGATTTGGGTTTCCTTCCAAGTCCTAGGAAGATCATTCTCCCGAGAAGAGAATTCCGCGGCACTTTGATTTAGCCGGCGGAAAATGTAGTGGCGAGTTGCTTGCAGCAAGCACATACCATCTTCTGCACAGCTGCTTCTTAGACAGATTTTCCGGTTTTGACTATGGCTTGATCAATGGATCATGTTTCTATACTGCAGCCTGCCCTGACCTCTGCTTGTTTAAAGTTATGCATCTACACTGCCGCCTGCCCTGACCTTTGCTTGCTCAATGGATTATGTTTTTGAACTGCCGCCTGCCTGACCTCTGCTTGCTCAATGGATTGTTTCTGCACTGCCGCCTGCCTTGACCTCTGCTTGCTCAATGGATTATGTTTTTGAACTGCCGCCTACCCTGACCTCTGCTTGCTCAATGGATTATGTTTCTGCACTGCCGCCTGCCTTGACCTCTGCTTGCTCAGTGGATTATGTTTTTGAACTGCCGCCTGCCCTGACCTCTGCTTGCTCAATGGATTATGTTTTTGAACTGACGCCTGCCCTGACCTCTGCTTGCTCAATGGATTATGTTTCTGCACTGCCGCCTGCCTGACCTCTGCTTGCTCAATGGATTATGTTTTTGAACTGCCGCCTGCCCTGACCTCAGCTTGCTCAATGGATTATGTTTCTGCACTGCCGCCTGCCCTGACCTCAGCTTGCTCAATGGATTATGCTTCTGCACTGCCGCCTGCCCTGACCTCTGCTTGTTTCCGGTTATTAATCTGTGATACTAATAAAAATGTATATTATTCTGCACTATATGGACTGTGGGTCGTTTTTTTTCTTTGGTTTTATGGTTGTTTCCGGTTATGTTTTTGCACTGCTGCCTGCCCTGACCTCTGCTTGTTTCCGGTTATGTTTCTGCACTGCTGCCTGCCCTGACCTTTGCTTGTTTCTGACTACTCATTTGCCTGCTGATTTTGTACTTCTTCCTCAATGCCTGCACTTTTAAGACCCCAGTAGAGCTAATTTATATAAATCCTGCATCCTAACAATGAAGCCGGGTTATAGGGCTTCTGATCACAATGGTAGGATGATGCCTCAATGTGAAGAAGGGTAGCACCAGTTCTTCACCTAACAGTATGGAATGCTTATCTAAAAAAATGAAAAAGGAACAGTACAGTATAGACAAAGGTCCCATAAACTCAACAAGAACAAACCATTAAGAACTTTAAGCATAAACATATGAGACAACAAACCAAGTGGCTCAGAATACCACATCCGACCCAACCAGCAGTTTTGTTGAAGGTATTTTCCTCTGATCTTTCGTTAAGAGGGTACAACATCTCAAATACATTAGACTGGTGTGGGTCTCCAACCATTTAGGAACCCTCAAATCAATAGTACAGGGGTCTTGAATCAGCCACAAAATTGCTTCAGGAAGAATTGGGTGGAGCACTGGTTTCATATGTACCCTGCCGCTCATGTCAAGGTCTATGAAAATAACCAAACACAAGGCTGAGTACTCAGATCTTATAGGAACCTCCCCAATAGTGAATGGCCATCTGTATATTCATAGTTCCCCAGGTCTGTAGACAGATGCGGGTTTCACGTCCGGGACCTCTGCCTATCAGACATTTATAGAATATTTTATGGATAACACATAAATGTATGGGAAAACTCCTCTTGTAAATAGTGCGCCTCAAGTTTCTTCTGCTGTTTGCAGTGGAATGTAGTCATCATAGCTAATATGAGGGAAGGATTCCTGAGAGGGGGTATACATCTACTATATCCATATTCTGTGGATATCTACCCTAATAAAGCTTATGGACGGTGAGTGCAGTGATGAGACCGACCCTTTATCAACATGTTCTGTCCCACAAACTAATGTAGTACACTGCACTGACCGCCGATAGACTTTATTCTCCAAAGACAATTTAAGTTTGTTATATGTATTAAAATACTTTTTTTCCCAGAATTATCTAAGAATTATCGACAAGGAAAATGGACTCAAGATAAAGCTTAGAAACATATATTTCTTTACAGCTCCTGATATAGGTATTGCGGTCTTTAAAAACAGTAGTCCCCAACTTCTGCCTCCTCAGCAAGTTATCCCCTAGCCATTGGTAGATCATAACTTGCTGATTACGGGTGTTTCACTGCCAGGACCCCCACCAATCCTAAGAACAGGGTGTCTGGAACAAGCGGCTGTTAAGAATGCGCAACAACACTTCTTTCATTATGGGACAATGATGGGGCTGATATGCTGATGATGGACTATGATGGGGCTGATGTGCTGATGATGGACTATGATGGGGCTGATGTGCTGATGATGGACTATGATGGGGTTGATGTGCTGATGATGGACTATGATGGGGCTGATGTGCTGATGATGAACTATGATTGGGATGATGAAGTCTGCAATAACAGAGCATAGCAGTACAACCCCTTAGCCTGGAGTGCCCTAACAAATAGCTGGGGAGGGTCCGAGCTCACAGTCAGACCTTAGAAGAAGAGTTAATAGTTTTGTTTCTTCTGTCTTAAAGGACAAAAAAGGCTTACAGTATATACTCGCGTATAAGTCGAGATTTTCAGCCCATTTTTTGGGGCTGAAAGTCCCCCTCTCGGCTTATACGCGAGTCATATACCGGGGGTCGGCCAGGGAGGGGGAGCGGGGGGTGTCGGAGATCATACTCACCTCTCCTGGCATGTTTCTGCAGCCCCCCGTGCTTATTCCATCTTCTCGGCGCTGTTCTTCCTGCTTTCAGCGGTCACGTGGTACGCTCATTACCCTCATTAATATGCACATATGTAATGAGCGGCACCACGTGACCGCAGAAAGCAGGAAGAACAGCACTGAGAAGATGGAACAAGCACGGGGGGCTGCAGAGACATGCCAGGAGAGGTGAGTATAACGGGGGGAGCCATATTCACCTGTGCCCCATTCCACCGCTGCGCATCGCTCTGCTGTCTTGCTTCCTCTGGCAGTGACGTTAAGGTCAGAGGGTGCCATGACGTAGTTAGCAGGCGCCCTCTGCCTGAACAGTCACTGCAGAGCCAGCAACGCTGAGGAGCAGCAGCTGCAGCAGTGACAAGGTGAGTATATAGTTTTTTTTTCATTTTTTTAATTGAGGCTGCGGCAGCAGCATTGTAAGGGGCCACTAATCACTGTGCAGCAATACAAGGGGCCACTCATCACTGTGCAGCATTATAAGGGGCCACTCATCACTGTGCAGCATTATAAGGGGCCACTCATCACTGTGCAGCATTATAAGGGGCCACTCATCACTGTGCAGCATTATAAGGGGCCACTCATCACCTTGCAGCATTATAAGGGGCCACTCATCACCGTGCAGCATAATAAGGGGCCACTAATCACCGTGCAGCATAATAAGGAGCCACTAATCACTGCAGCATTTCAAGGGGCCACTAATCACTGTGCAGCATTATAAGGGGCCACTCATCACTGTGCAGCATTACAAGGGGCCACTCATCACTGTGCAGCATTACAAGGGGCCACTAATAACTGTGCAGCATTACAAGGGGCCACTAATCACTGTGCAGCATTACAAGGGGCCACTAATCACTGTGCAGCATTACAAGGGGCCACTAATCACTGTGCAGCATTATATGGGGCCAGTAATCACTGTGCAGCATTATATGGGGCCAGTAATCACTGTGCAGCATTATATGGGGCCACTCATCACTGTGCTGCATTATAAGAGGCCACTCATTACTGTGCAGCATTATAAGGGGGCCTCTCATTACTGTGCAGCATTATACGGGGCCACTAATCACTGTGCAGCATTACAAAGGGCCACTAATCACCGTGCAGCATAAGGGGCCACTAATCACTGCAGCATTTCAAGGGGCCACTAATCACTGTGCAGCATTATAAGTGGCCACTAATCACCGTGCAGCATTGTAAGGGGCCACTAATCAATGTGCAGCATTATAAGGGGCCACTAATCACTGTGCAGCATTATAAGGGGCCACTAATCACTGTGCAGCATTATAAGGGGCCACTAATCACTGTGCAGCATTATAAGGGGCCACTAATCATTGTGCAGCATTATAAGGGGCCACTCTCCATGCAGCATTATAAGGGGCCACCAATCACTGTGAAGCATTATATGGGGCATATGTTATTATGGACCATGTAATAGGGCTACCATTATTCACTGTGCAGCATTATTAGGCATATTTTTGTATGGAGCATCTTATGGAACCCATCATGAACTTTATGGAGCATTATATGGGGCCATCATGAACTTTATGGAGCATCTTATGGGGCCCATTTTATTTTTGAAATTTACCAGTAGCTTCGGCATTTTCCACCCTAGGTTTATAGGCGAGTCAATAAGTTTTCCCAGTTTTTTGTGACAAAATTAGGGTGGTCGGCTTATACATGGGTCGGCTTATACGCGAGTATATACGGACTTCTAAAGAAAATTGCCCCCAAGTTATTTTGAGCGACCCCGCCTGCTGTACCATCCTTGTGATTTACGAGAACGTTTCTCACTTCCTGCTAGGACAGCGGAAACCCAAGGAGTAAAGAGAGAAGGTCCTTATGGCTGCATGGAGTAATGCTGGAAATCTCTAAGTCTGCGGGGACAACAGAGACTTTAGAAGAAGGCAAACCAAGGTTTAGTGCTAGCACTAGTGTGAGAGAAGGTTTATACTACAGGAGAGAAGTGCTGTAACAGGAAAGAACCTAACAAATAAAAAAGATTGTAGACAAACCAGATTTTGCTATCTATTCATGTCATTGCCTTCCATATTACAGAGAAATTTCCCTAAATCCGGTATCTGATAATCCACAATGATGTATATTCAGGGTCGAACTGGGGTGTCTGGGGCCCACCAGGGGAATGGACTCTAGGGCCCCATCCTACAGCTATATGCTAATATCTGTCAGTCGTTATCCCCATTATAGTGGAGCATCGGCTGTAAAACACAGGCGGCTCCTGCACATCTACTGTGCACCCCCATAACTGGGATGTATAATTACGGTAGTTTACATTAATGTGGTTCTTTGGTTAAAACAATTTATCACCGATCCATGGGCTCTATAGGATAGCTGATCGCATACGTCCGACCATTAGAAACTGCACCGACCGGAAGAATGAGAAAGTTTTATCGTTGATAGGACACTTATCCCCATTTTAAAATGGAGCAGCAGGTTAGATATCTGACCGAAGCTTCATTCATTCTCTTTGGAGCTTCTATAAAAATACAAGTGCAGCCACTGAGGGAATGAATGGATCAGTTGTCAAGTCGGACATGCCACTCCAGTCTAATGGGGATAAAAAGTTCCACATTTTGCTGAATGGGTCCAAGTAGTTAGACCCCCCCAATCAATACGTTATCACTTGTCCTGTGAATAGGAGATTACGTTTTTCCACAGGAAACCCCTGTAAGTGCATCTCTGCCGCTGTTTACAAAGTATTTAATCTCTAATGGAAATAAAGAATATTCTCCTAATTAATATCAGAGAAGACTAATGACCGTCAAACACAACACAATCCACTGTACCAAGACCAATAATACCACATACAGGGGAGAAATACCACCACACCATGACCAGACCACATAGTACCCGCATCATATCACATAAAAGGCACAAATACAACCACACCATGACCAGACCACATATTACCACCACATAGTGACCGAATAATATGACATATTACCAGCATATAGGGACCAAATAATAATTCATACACGGAGAAATACTTCCACACTGTGAACAGTCCACAAATTACCACCACTTATTGATGGAATACTACAGTACTGATTATGAATACAAACCACAATAATAACAACACTGTTATTACCACCAGTGACATTATACACAGTACCTCTGTATATAGTGTCAGGGTACAGGTAATACAGTGATTACCAGTGACATTATACACAGGAGCTCAGTGATCACTGGCAACATTATTGTCAAGGTTTGCTCAGCTTGTGGGATTAGGTAGTTCAGAGGTTAATGTGGATGGCCTCACTCTGAGATTCTGGGAGGCTTTTTAAAGCCTCATTGTGGGCTCATTCCTCATCGTTTATACTCAGACCCTTGGCCGAGTGTGTGTGACCCTGGTGTGCTTTGTGACTGTAATACTTTATGCTTGTTTGGTTTTGATCTGGTTCTGTCCCTGTTACGAGTTCTGCCTGTCCCTCTTGTACTGCGTTGCTATCTCTGTGTATGACTCATTGCCTATGACCTGACTATTCTCTGATTGCCCCTCTTGTACTGTGCAGCTATCTCCATGTATGACTCATTGCTTACGTTCTGACTACTCTCTGCTCGCCCCTCTGGTATCGCGCCGCCCTCTCCATGTATGACCGCCCGTTTGTCTGACCTGAGTTCCCCTCGCCTCTACTCCAGGATTCCTGTAGTAGAGTCCTACAATCATCTTCAGAAGTGGGACACTAAGCCCCGCCCCCTGTGGTCACATGATCGTAGGTCCTTGTACTTCTTACTACCTTCAGCATCGCAGGTCCCGTCTGCCTCAACTTTCCCTGCAGTATCGGACCCCGGGCCCTCCCGCAGTAGGGGTGAGTCACGCTGCTCAGCCGTGGCAGTTCGCCGACGCTGACAGGATCCTGATATTTATACACAGAAGATCTGCATACAGTGTCAGTGTAATACAGTGACCACCAGTGAAATTATACACAGGAGCTTTTGGAAGTGCATTGAGCAGCAGGGTGGTTTGCTGGTGAAGGGAAAAAAAATCTCTTTAAATCTTCTGCCTGAGCGAGTGTAAACGAGCTGAGTGTGACCTGAGCGTAAGTGCGAACGGTGGTAAGTGTGTGACTTGTGATTCAGTGACTTTGGATTCAGGGAGTTTGCAAAGGAGGTATTACTGAATTGCTGTTATATTTTATTAATACTTTTTATTTATTTTTACTTATCTTTTCTGTCTGGTGCAATCCCCATTAGGAATGTGCTCCACTATTGCCAATGCCATCCAGTGTACGTCTTGCCGCATGTACGCAATCCTTGACCAGCCAGTCGAGGGTGCATACTGCTGTGCGAGATGTGAGCACATTGTGCATTTGGAAGCCCAGATACTGGATTTAAATGTGCAGCTGGCAACACTGAGATCAATAGACAATATGGAAAGGAGACTTCTACTCACTGAGCAGACGCTCAATGAGATAGATGAGGGGGGGATGCTAGGTTGGAGCTGCAGGACAGTGAAGCAGTAAGATGGGTGACAGTTAGAAGGTGGGGTAAACAGAAGAGTGCCAGGGAGGCTAGTCCTGATCTGGCACAACCCAATAAGTTTGCCAAGTTGGCAGATGAGGGGAGTGTCAGTGCAGGGGTAGCACTGCTGCAGCAAGGCATGTCCTCTGAAAGCCAGAGGAGTATATGCTCCAGTAAGGGGAGAAATAGGAGAGCAGGGCAGGCCAGACAGGTGCTGGTAGTGGGGGACTCAATTATTAGGGGAACAGATAGGGCAATCTGTCACAAAGAAAGGGATCGTCGAACGGTGTGCTGCCTATCTGGCGCGCAAGTCTGACACATCGCTGACCGGGTTGACAGATTACTGGGAGGGGCTGGTGAGGATCCAGCGGTCATGGTGCACATTGGTACAAATGACACAGAGGTAGGTGGAAGGTCCTTAAAGATGATTTCAGGGAATTAGGCTGCAATCTTAAGGCAAGGACCTCCAAGGTGGTATTTTTGGAAATATTTCCTGTACCACGTGCCACGCCAGAGAGGAGATTAGGGAAGTTAATAAGTGGTTCAAGAATTAGTGTAGGAAGGAGGGGTTTGGGTTCCTGGAGAACTGGGCCGACTTCTCAGTTGGCTACAGGTTCTACGCTAGGGACGGGCTGCACCTCAATGGGGAGGGTGCAGCTGTGCTGGGGAAAAAAATGGCTAGAAGGGTGGAGGAGTGTTTAAACTTGGAACTAGGGGAGGGTATTCATTTTATAAGAGGGGAAGACTGTGTAGATAGAGACCTGGGCACAAATAATGAAATTGGGGGTGGTAGTGGCATGGGGGGTGAGGTTAGAACAGTTAATAATTTAAGAAATAGAGGTACAGACATACATAAAGTGCATGTATACAAATGCCAGAAGCCTCGCCAACAAAATGGAGGACTTAGAATTAATTTTGTTGGAAGATAAGGTATATTGCACCCCCTCATAGGGTATAAGGCTGCCCCCTCATAGGGTATAATGCTTCTCCCCCCTCATAGGGTATAATGCACCCCCTCATAGGGTATAATGCTGCCCCCTCATAGGGTATAACACTAGATAGATAGATAGATAGATATGTGATAATTAGATGTATAGATAGATAATAGATAGATAGATCTATGGATAGACAGATAGATATAAAGATATAAAGATAATAGATAGTGAAAGATATAGGTAGCTATAGAGATAGATAGACCTAGATAGATATAGATAGATAAATAGATAGATAGGGGATAAATAGATATATGGATAGATAGATAGAAAGATAGATAGATAGATATAAAGATAATAGATAGTGATAGCTATAGATAGGTATATAGATAGATAGATAGGGGATAAATAGATAGATCTATGGATAGATGATATATAGATGGATAGATATAAAGATAATAGATAGAGATAGATATAGATAGGTATAGAGATAGATGGATATAGACTATTTATATCTATCTATATCTACCTCTATATCTATCTATCTATCTATATCTATCTCTATATCTAAGATAGAGACAGATAGATATAGAGATAGAGATATAGATATACAGATAGAAATAGATAGATATAGAGATATATAGATATAGAGACAGATAGATATAGAGATAGATATAGATAGATATAGAGATATATAAAAAACAAACCACAATACTCACCTCTCCTCCTGCTCCCACGCTGATGACGGCTTCAGTGTCAGCAGCTGACCCGTCTGCCAGACACACAGCGGGTGCGCGATGAAGTGACGTCATCGCGCATCGGCTGTGAGTCAGGAGCAGAGGGGACTGATGGGAGAGAGATGCTCTCTCTTCCACTGCAATTGAGCGCGGCGCCGGCTGCCTAGGTTGGGGAGCGGGGCCCCGGGGTGAGTGAAGGCCGAGAGTGAATGAATATTCATTTCTCTTTAGTAGTGGGGACAGTGGCTCCTGCCTCCTGACACCCGCTGCTGCTCCGCTGGCAGGGCCCCCATAGCAGCTGTGTGGCACTGGCTGGGGGCCCCTGGAGCAGTGGGGGCCCTAGGCAACTGCTGTCCCTGTATACCAGTAGAGGTGCCAGGGCCCACCAGATGCCAGGGCCCACCGGAGAATCAGTCCGACGCTACCTGTCTGTATATATAATGTCAGTGTACAAGTAATAGAATGATCACTGGAGACATACACAGGAGTTCTGTATATAGTGTATAGTGTACAGGTAATACAGTGACTCACCAGTAACATTATACACAGGAGCTCTGCATATAGTCAGCGTACAGGTAATACAAGGATCACCAGTGACATTATACACAGGAGCTCTGTATATACTATATAATGTAAGTGTCCAGGTAAATCACTGACTTACCAGTGACCTCTGTATTTGTAGCGATTCATCTTCGCTTTTCTTCCTCTTCCAGCCAGGACACGTTTGCTGCAGAAAATAACACACTATACTTGATCACTTCTAGACCACATTCCCCACTTTCCCCCTCGACTTCTACACTTTATGTGTAAAGGTCAGCCAGGGCAGTAGTCGTGGCTGAGTATTTCGGGTTCGGGCATTGTATACCCTGACCTCCCTCTACAGGAAAACGGTACCTCTTCTCTTGCATGGTACGGTGAATACTCACCGTGCCGTCAGCGTCCCCTTTGCTACGCCGACTTGATGCTGATCCTTGATCCCAATGAATAGAGACACAGTCCAGGGCAACTCTTAACTGAGCAAATTTATTTTCTTCAGGACACAGCACATCCACATAGTTTCCAGCATTTTCATCACAGTAAAGACAGCACATTACTTCATCTTTCCCTTCACTGTTCCTTGCAGTGTTTCCGTTTGACGAAGCGTCTCAGATGGCTCCTCAGTGTCCTCCCTGTATAGCGTCACCACGGTGAAGCGCTCTCCAGCATGTTTCGCCCCGGACATCAGAGATTCAGCCCACGTAGCTTTCCACCACATTCTGGAGTGACCTGCCCGTACCCTTTTACGGTAACCTTCAATCTTCCTCTGTTTACTTACACTCTTTTCCACTTTATTGCTGATTCTGCAGTACCGTGTTCTTCTCTAGATGGCTGGGCATCAGCTTTAACATCACGGGGTAGTTAGGCAGCTCAGGCATATAGCCCACCCGAGCACAAAGGGGTCAGGCCTCTGACTGCCTGAAACTGGAAGACCATCCTGGCTTATTCTCCAGCTATCCCCTCCTACAGTTAACTCCTATATGTCCTACAGCTACATCTACTGTGCAATGAGCTCAGTGCCCCATCTAGTGACCATAGCCCAGACTGCACTGTCCCTACCAAGTACAAGGTGCAGAAACATAGCTTATGCTATATAAATAATACAGCAACATGAAATATACGATAATGCGCAACAATGGTATAACATATATATAAATATATATACAAGTACAACAGCAACATGGGGGTTTAAAGGGGTAAGACTCTCAACCCCTTACACATGTCTACATATTGATATTAGTCATGTATTATACTACAGCACAGGCACCATTTTGATGAATGCAAACCTTTTTTTTGTAACCCCACAAACACCCGGAGCACCAGAATCTCAATAACTGAAATTTACAAATACAGATTACACAACAACCACAAGATGCATTTCATCACCCAGGTCACCTCATTTTAATCAGTATAACAGCGTAGACCTGACACTGTCTGTACTTTACTGTTCACAATCCTGCTGACAGGATCCCTTTAAATCTAAATTTTAATAAGTTTGTTCTTTTCTGCGCTAAACGTCCCCCAAACCCTGAGGACGGCGAGTATACCTTGGTTGTGTTTTGCTGTATGTGTATACAAAAGTAAAAGAAGAGCACCTATCAGGGGCTCAGAAAAGCTGGGTGGCATGTGTGCTAGTGTGTGACCCAGCGCAGGTGTCTCACTGGCCTATCAAAACAGTGACCAATAGCAGCAAACAGTGTGATGTGGATGTGAGAACTGTCTGCGGGGTGCGCTTAGGTGAGTGGACAAAAGAATATGGGAGGTTCACCTTTATAGTAACATCCCAGGGCAGGTGTGTCGTGAGCAAGTGGTGTTCAAGAAATATTGGTGGCAGTGGTTGTGACTTATCCTGACACACAATGTACAGGGAAATGGGAAAATTGTGAAAAAAAACGCAATTCTGACCTTAATTATGTTTACGGCGTACATTATGTGGTAAAATGACCATGTAATATGATTCTCCTCATCAGTATGATTACAGAGATACTAAACGTGCCAGATTTTTAAATTATTTTAGTGGTAGAAAAAAAATCAAGACTTTGAATAAAAAATATGTTGGAGTTTGTGTTGCCATTTTCCGAGACCCGTAGTTTTACTTTTTCGTTCAATAGAGCTATGAGAGGGATTATTTTTTCATAAGGCGAGACGTTATTATGGATATTACTTTGGGATAGATATGACATTTTAGTTGCTTGTTACGTATTTTAAGTGGTATTGCAGCGACCAAAAAATACCGCAATGTTGGCGTTTTTAAATTTTTTGTGTTTACCAATTGGGTTAATTATTTTTATATTTTGATAGCTCGGACTTTGCTGGATGTGGCGATATCACTTGACATTTTTTTTTATGTTCATTTTCAATGGAGGAAAATTGAACTTTTATGAGTTTTTTTTCAGATTTGTTTAAATCTTTTTTTGTTGTTTTACTTTTCTTTTCACTTCATTTATCGCTCCCTAAGGCCCCTTTCACACTTCAGTTTTTTGCAATCAGTCACAATCCGTCAGGTTTTGACAAAAACGGATCCTCAATTTTTTTTGGAGGATCCGTTTTTTCCCCATTGACTTGCATTAATGGCGGATTGTGACGGATGGCTGTCCGTTTCATCCGTTTTTTTTTTGAGGATCCGCCAAAAGTTGCTGTCCGTCACCATCCTCAAAGATTTCAAAACGGAGCTTGCAACAAAACTCTCTCTCTCTCTCCTTCCCGACCAGCATTTCCTTTAAATTTCCTCATTTTCAGGATCCTGTGCCATCCGTTCACATCAGTTCAGAACGGATCCGCTTGTCTGCCTTTTTGGCGGATTTGAACTGATGCAAAAAACTGAAGTGTGAAAGAGGCCTAAGCTGTACTACATACAGGGGCTAATGGTGCAGCAGAAGTGTGAACTTTTTGATGCTTTTGTTTAATATTTTCCACTATATTATATGGAGAGCATAAAAAACGCATGCAAAATTCCAATGAAGTCTCCAATTGTGGAACTGAAGCATTCCTCTACTAAAAAAAATGCATTCGAAAAAACTGCCACAAAAAAATACAATAAAAAGTTTTGATTGCTTTAGTGCGAATACCTATGGAAACAATGCAGCACTTCTGCACGTGTGAACATGGCCCAGGAGAGACTCTGGACAATTTGTACGTTCTACACCAGGTTCACACTTGGGGTTATTTATTTTTTTATCACTACTTAGAATTACAGACAAATTAAAAAAAGTGATCTGAGCCAATTATATGGAAAAAATACAATATTATTTAACATTTATTCTGAAGCTATATGAAATAATTCCGACTACAGCAATGGTCTGTGCCCATCACGGGTGATCCGTGTTACCGGGAAGAGAGGAGGAGACATTCCTACAAGGAGCTGACAATAGATACATCACATTATCTCACATATGAGGATACAGAATTATACAGGTTTGAAAATATCAAATAGAAAGATTTGCCTGTAAACAGGTAAAAAAGCAAAAACAGTAAATAAAGCAATGACTTGCGCTATTGTACCGGTAAGTTTTTATACATCTCATCCCAATCCAGCTAACCCCTATCCGTACAGTGGCAGCTGGTATTGGATGGTCTGCCATGGGTAACATAACTAGTTCTCCTATATTAGACCCATTGCCATGTTCGTCTTTATGACATCACAGAAGCGTTGTCCACGAGTCATGGAATGTTCCGCAAGAACGGTCAGTGCGAGGCAAGCAGAGATAGAGAGGAGAGCTGAACACTAACCCAGAGCGACTTGTAAATCACTTTTTACTTGTTTTGTTTATTTTTTTTACTTTTATTTCTTTTTTTTGGGAGTGTTTTCTACCATCCGCACACACTTTTGTGTGTGTGGAGGGGAAGGCAGCCTAATGGCTGCACCCGTAGCTGGAGGAAAGTTCCAACCACGGAGACGTCTCCCACATGCCAGGACATCCCTATACAGTCAGAGGCCTGAACACCACCAAAGGCCAACTGGCTTCACGGGGTATGTGATGGCAGTGCTTTATTATATCGTGTCAATTATTAAATGCCTGTTCAAAACACCAGAAAAGGCAAAGGACCGATATTCCAGACTGAAAAGTCCACCACCATATCCTACAATGCCCGAAATAGGCCGATTCGTACAACCTGCAGCAAACATCAGCGCAGAGCCAGAGGGTATGAAGGAACGCCTGATACTCACCAGAACAGTAGATGAGGAAGAGACAACAGCCACATTGCCCAGGAGCCCATCCCCATGCACCTGGATGGAGCTAACTCCCTCTCAAGCACGTATACTCCTCAGTATGCCTTACGACCATCAACCGCGTATTAAGGTGACTGCTAAACAAGGCTACAATCCTACACCACACCTGCCAGTCAGCTATACCACTGGAAAGATCATGCAAGTAATGCTGATGAGCCCACAGGATGTACAACGTGCCTACAAGAGAGATTTGGGTTTCGCTTCCAAGTCCTAGGAAGATCATTCTCCGAGAAGAGAATTCCGCGGCACTTTGATTTAGCCGACGGAAAATGTCAGTGGCGAGTTGCTTGCAGCAAGCACATACCATCTTCTGCACAGCTGCTTCTTAGACAGATTTTCCGGTTTTGACTATGGCTTGATCAATGGATCATGTTTCTATACTGCCGCCTGCCCTGACCTCTGCTTGTTTAAAGTTATGCATCTACACTGCCGCCTGCCCTGACCTTTGCTTGCTCAATGGATTATTGTTTTTTGAACTGCCGGCCTGCCTGACCTCTGCTTGCTCAATGGATTGTTTCTGCACTGCCGCCTGCCTTCACCTCTGCTTGCTCAATGGATTATGTTTTTGAACTGCCGCCTACCCTGACCTCTGCTTGCTCAATGGATTATGTTTCTGCACTGCCGCCTGCCTTGACCTCTGCTTGCTCAGTGGATTATGTTTTTGAACTGCCGCCTGCCTGACCTCTGCTTGCTCAATGGATTATGTTTTTGAACTGACGCCTGCCCTGACCTCTGCTTGCTCAATGGATTATGTTTCTGCACTGCCGCCTGCCTGACCTCTGCTTGCTCAATGGATTATGTTTTTGAACTGCCGCCTGCCCTGACCTCAGCTTGCTCAATGGATTATGTTTCTGCACTGCCGCCTGCCCTGACCTCAGCTTGCTCAATGGATTATGCTTCTGCACTGCGCCGCCTGCCCTGACCTCTGCTTGTTTCCGGTTATTAATCTGTGATACTAATAAAAATGTATATTATTCTGCACTATATGGACTGTGGGTCGTTTTTTTTCTTTGGTTTTATGGTTGTTTCCGGTTATGTTTTTGCACTGCTGCCTGCCCTGACCTCTGCTTGTTTCCGGTTATGTTTCTGCACTGCTGCCTGCCCTGACCTTTGCTTGTTTCTGACTACTCATTTGCCTGCTGATTTTGTACTTCTTCCTCAATGCCTGCACTTTTAAGACCCCAGTAGAGCTAATTTATATAAATCCTGCATCCTAACAATGAAGCCGGGTTATAGGGCTTCTGATCACAATGGTAGGATGATGCCTCAATGTGAAGAAGGGTAGCACCAGTTCTTCACCTAACAGTATGGAATGCTTATCTAAAAAAATGAAAAAGGAACAGTACAGTATAGACAAAGGTCCCATAAACTCAACAAGAACAAACCATTAAGAACTTTAAGCATAAACATGTGAGACAACAAACCAAGTGGCTCAGAATACCACATCCGACCCAACCAGCAGTTTTGTTGAAGGTATTTTCCTCTGATCTTTCGTTAAGAGGGTACAACATCTCAAATACATTAGACTGGTGTGGGTCTCCAACCATTTAGGAACCCTCAAATCAATAGTACAGGGGTCTTGAATCAGCCACAAAATTGCTTCAGGAAGAATTGGGTGGAGCACTGGTTTCATATGTACCCTGCCGCTCATGTCAAGGTCTATGAAAATAACCAAACACAAGGCTGAGTACTCAGATCTTATAGGAACCTCCCCAATAGTGAATGGCCATCTGTACATTCATAGTTCCCCAGGTCTGTAGACAGATGCGGGTTTCACGTCCGGGACCTCTGCCTATCAGACATTTATAGAATATTTTATGGATAACACATAAATGTATGGGAAAACTCCTCTTGTAAATAGTGCGCCTCAAGTTTCTTCTGCTGTTTGCAGTGGAATGTAGTCATCATAGCTAATATGAGGGAAGGATTCCTGAGAGGGGGTATACATCTACTATATCCATATTCTGTGGATATCTACCCTAATAAAGCTTATGGACGGTGAGTGCAGTGATGAGACCGACCCTTTATCAACATGTTCTGTCCCACAAACTAATGTAGTACACTGCACTGACCGCCGATAGACTTTATTCTCCAAAGACAATTTAAGTTTGTTATATGTATTAAAATACTTTTTTTCCCAGAATTATCTAAGAATTATCGACAAGGAAAATGGACTCAAGATAAAGCTTAGAAACATATATTTCTTTACAGCTCCTGATATAGGTATTGCGGTCTTTAAAAACAGTAGTCCCCAACTTCTGCCTCCTCAGCAAGTTATCCCCTACCCATTGGTAGATCATAACTTGCTGATTACGGGTGTTTCACTGCCAGGACCCCCACCAATCCTAAGAACAGGGTGTCTGGAACAAGCGGCTGTTAAGAATGCGCAACAACACTTCTTTCATTATGGGACAATGATGGGGCTGATATGCTGATGATGGACTATGATGGGGCTGATGTGCTGATGATGGACTATGATGGGGCTGATGTGCTGATGATGGACTATGATGGGGTTGATGTGCTGATGATGGACTATGATGGGGCTGATGTGCTGATGATGAACTATGATTGGGATGATGAAGTCTGCAATAACAGAGCATAGCAGTACAACCCCTTAGCCTGGAGTGCCCTAACAAATAGCTGGGGAGGGTCCGAGCTCACAGTCAGACCTTAGAAGAAGAGTTAATAGTTTTGTTTCTTCTGTCTTAATGGACAAAAAAGGCTTACAGTATATACTCGCGTATAAGTCGAGATTTTCAGCCCATTTTTTGGGGCTGAAAGTCCCCCTCTCGGCTTATACGCGAGTCATATACCGGGGGTCGGCCAGGGAGGGGGAGCGGGGGGGGTGTCGGAGATCATACTCACCTCTCCTGGCATGTTTCTGCAGCCCCCCGTGCTTATTCCATCTTCTCGGCGCTGTTCTTCCTGCTTTCAGCGGTCACGTGGTACGCTCATTACCCTCATTAATATGCACATATGTAATGAGCGGCACCACGTGACCGCAGAAAGCAGGAAGAACAGCACTGAGAAGATGGAACAAGCACGGGGGGCTGCAGAGACATGCCAGGAGAGGTGAGTATAACGGGGGGAGCCATATTCACCTGTGCCCCATTCCACCGCTGCGCATCGCTCTGCTGTCTTGCTTCCTCTGGCAGTGACGTTAAGGTCAGAGGGTGCCATGACGTAGTTAGCAGGCGCCCTCTGCCTGAACAGTCACTGCAGAGCCAGCAACGCTGAGGAGCAGCAGCTGCAGCAGTGACAAGGTGAGTATATAGTTTTTTTTTTCATTTTTTTAATTGAGGCTGCGGCAGCAGCATTGTAAGGGGCCACTAATCACTGTGCAGCAATACAAGGGGCCACTCATCACTGTGCAGCATTATAAGGGGCCACTCATCACTGTGCAGCATTATAAGGGGCCACTCATCACTGTGCAGCATTATAAGGGGCCACTCATCACTGTGCAGCATTATAAGGGGCCACTCATCACCTTGCAGCATTATAAGGGGCCACTCATCACCGTGCAGCATAATAAGGGGCCACTAATCACCGTGCAGCATAATAAGGAGCCACTAATCACTGCAGCATTTCAAGGGGCCACTAATCACTGTGCAGCATTATAAGGGGCCACTCATCACTGTGCAGCATTACAAGGGGCCACTCATCACTGTGCAGCATTACAAGGGGCCACTAATAACTGTGCAGCATTACAAGGGGCCACTAATCACTGTGCAGCATTACAAGGGGCCACTAATCACTGTGCAGCATTACAAGGGGCCACTAATCACTGTGCAGCATTATATGGGGCCAGTAATCACTGTGCAGCATTATATAGGGCCAGTAATCACTGTGCAGCATTATATGGGGCCACTCATCACTGTGCTGCATTATAAGAGGCCACTCATCACTGTGCAGCATTATAAGGGGGCCTCTCATCACTGTGCAGCATTATACGGGGCCACTAATCACTGTGCAGCATTACAAAGGGCCACTAATCACCGTGCAGCATAAGGGGCCACTAATCACTGCATTTCAAGGGGCCACTAATCACTGTGCAGCATTATAAGTGGCCACTAATCACCGTGCAGCATTGTAAGGGGCCACTAATCAATGTGCAGCATTATAAGGGGCCACTAATCACTGTGCAGCATAAGGGGCCACTAATCACTGTGCAGCATTATAAGGGGCCACTAATCACTGTGCAGCATTATAAGGGGCCACTAATCATTGTGCAGCATTATAAGGGGCCACTCTCCATGCAGCATTATAAGGGGCCACCAATCACTGTGAAGCATTATATGGGGCATATGTTATTATGGACCATGTAATAGGGCTACCATTATTCACTGTGCAGCATTATTAGGCATATTTTTGTATGGAGCATCTTATGGAACCCATCATGAACTTTATGGAGCATTATATGGGGCCATCATGAACTTTATGGAGCATCTTATGGGGCCCATTTTATTTTTGAAATTTACCAGTAGCTTCGGCATTTTCCACCCTAGGTTTATAGGCGAGTCAATAAGTTTTCCCAGTTTTTTGTGACAAAATTAGGGTGGTCGGCTTATACATGGGTCGGCTTATACGCGAGTATATACGGACTTCTAAAGAAAATTGCCCCCAAGTTATTTTGAGCGACCCCGCCTGCTGTACCATCCTTGTGATTTACGAGAACGTTTCTCACTTCCTGCTAGGACAGCGGAAACCCAAGGAGTAAAGAGAGAAGGTCCTTATGGCTGCATGGAGTAATGCTGGAAATCTCTAAGTCTGCGGGGACAACAGAGACTTTAGAAGAAGGCAAACCAAGGTTTAGTGCTAGCACTAGTGTGAGAGAAGGTTTATACTACAGGAGAGAAGTGCTGTAACAGGAAAGAACCTAACAAATAAAAAAGATTGTAGACAAACCAGATTTTGCTATCTATTCATGTCATTGCCTTCCATATTACAGAGAAATTTCCCTAAATCCGGTATCTGATAATCCACAATGATGTATATTCAGGGTCGAACTGGGGTGTCTGGGGCCCACCAGGGGAATGGACTCTAGGGCCCCATCCTACAGCTATATGCTAATATCTGTCAGTCGTTATCCCCATTATAGTGGAGCATCGGCTGTAAAACACAGGCGGCTCCTGCACATCTACTGTGCACCCCCATAACTGGGATGTATAATTACGGTAGTTTACATTAATGTGGTTCTTTGGTTAAAACAATTTATCACCGATCCATGGGCTCTATAGGATAGCTGATCGCATACGTCCGACCATTAGAAACTGCACCGACCGGAAGAATGAGAAAGTTTTATCGTTGATAGGACACTTATCCCCATTTTAAAATGGAGCAGCAGGTTAGATATCTGACCGAAGCTTCATTCATTCTCTTTGGAGCTTCTATAAAAATACAAGTGCAGCCACTGAGGGAATGAATGGATCAGTTGTCAAGTCGGACATGCCACTCCAGTCTAATGGGGATAAAAAGTTCCACATTTTGCTGAATGGGTCCAAGTAGTTAGACCCCCCCAATCAATACGTTATCACTTGTCCTGTGAATAGGAGATTACGTTTTTCCACAGGAAACCCCTGTAAGTGCATCTCTGCCGCTGTTTACAAAGTATTTAATCTCTAATGGAAATAAAGAATATTCTCCTAATTAATATCAGAGAAGACTAATGACCGTCAAACACAACACAATCCACTGTACCAAGACCAATAATACCACATACAGGGGAGAAATACCACCACACCATGACCAGACCACATAGTACCCGCATCATATCACATAAAAGGCACAAATACAACCACACCATGACCAGACCACATATTACCACCACATAGTGACCGAATAATATGACATATTACCAGCATATAGGGACCAAATAATAATTCATACACGGAGAAATACTTCCACACTGTGAACAGTCCACAAATTACCACCACTTATTGATGGAATACTACAGTACTGATTATGAATACAAACCACAATAATAACAACACTGTTATTACCACCAGTGACATTATACACAGTACCTCTGTATATAGTGTCAGTGTACAGGTAATACAGTGATTACCAGTGACATTATACACAGGAGCTCAGTGATCACTGGCAACATTATTGTCAAGGTTTGCTCAGCTTGTGGGATTAGGTAGTTCAGAGGTTAATGTGGATGGCCTCACTCTGAGATTCTGGGAGGCTTTTTAAAGCCTCATTGTGGGCTCATTCCTCATCGTTTATACTCAGACCCTTGGCCGAGTGTGTGTGACCCTGGTGTGCTTTGTGACTGTAATACTTTATGCTTGTTTGGTTTTGATCTGGTTCTGTCCCTGTTACGAGTTCTGCCTGTCCCTCTTGTACTGCGTTGCTATCTCTGTGTATGACTCATTGCCTATGACCTGACTATTCTCTGATTGCCCCTCTTGTACTGTGCATCTATCTCCATGTATGACTCATTGCTTACGTTCTGACTACTCTCTGCTCGCCCCTCTGGTATCGCGCCGCCCTCTCCATGTATGACCGCCCGTTTGTCTGACCTGAGTTCCCCTCGCCTCTACTCCAGGATTCCTGTAGTAGAGTCCTACAATCATCTTCAGAAGTGGGACACTAAGCCCCGCCCCCTGTGGTCACATGATCGTAGGTCCTTGTACTTCTTACTACCTTCAGCATCGCAGGTCCCGTCTGCCTCAACTTTCCCTGCAGTATCGGACCCCGGGCCCTCCCGCAGTAGGGGTGAGTCACGCTGCTCAGCCGTGGCAGTTCGCCGACGCTGACAGGATCCTGATATTTATACACAGAAGATCTGCATACAGTGTCAGTGTAATACAGTGACCACCAGTGAAATTATACACAGGAGCTTTTGGAAGTGCATTGAGCAGCAGGGTGGTTTGCTGGTGAAGGGAAAAAAAATCTCTTTAAATCTTCTGCCTGAGCGAGTGTAAACGAGCTGAGTGTGACCTGAGCGTAAGTGCGAACGGTGGTAAGTGTGTGACTTGTGATTCAGTGACTTTGGATTCAGGGAGTTTGCAAAGGAGGTATTACTGAATTGCTGTTATATTTTATTAATACTTTTTATTTATTTTTACTTATCTTTTCTGTCTGGTGCAATCCCCATTAGGAATGTGCTCCACTATTGCCAATGCCATCCAGTGTACGTCTTGCCGCATGTACGCAATCCTTGACCAGCCAGTCGAGGGTGCATACTGCTGTGCGAGATGTGAGCACATTGTGCATTTGGAAGCCCAGATACTGGATTTAAATGTGCAGCTGGCAACACTGAGATCAATAGACAATATGGAAAGGAGACTTCTACTCACTGAGCAGACGCTCAATGAGATAGATGAGGGGGGGATGCTAGGTTGGAGCTGCAGGACAGTGAAGCAGTAAGATGGGTGACAGTTAGAAGGTGGGGTAGACAGAAGAGTGCCAGGGAGGCTAGTCCTGATCTGGCACAACCCAATAAGTTTGCCAAGTTGGCAGATGAGGGGAGTGTCAGTGCAGGGGTAGCACTGCTGCAGCAAGGCATGTCCTCTGAAAGCCAGAGGAGTATATGCTCCAGTAAGGGGAGAAATAGGAGAGCAGGGCAGGCCAGACAGGTGCTGGTAGTGGGGGACTCAATTATTAGGGGAACAGATAGGGCAATCTGTCACAAAGAAAGGGATCGTCGAACGGTGTGCTGCCTATCTGGCGCGCAAGTCTGACACATCGCTGACCGGGTTGACAGATTACTGGGAGGGGCTGGTGAGGATCCAGCGGTCATGGTGCACATTGGTACAAATGACACAGAGGTAGGTGGAAGGTCCTTAAAGATGATTTCAGGGAATTAGGCTGCAATCTTAAGGCAAGGACCTCCAAGGTGGTATTTTTGGAAATATTTCCTGTACCACGTGCCACGCCAGAGAGGAGATTAGGGAAGTTAATAAGTGGTTCAAGAATTAGTGTAGGAAGGAGGGGTTTGGGTTCCTGGAGAACTGGGCCGACTTCTCAGTTGGCTACAGGTTCTACGCTAGGGACGGGCTGCACCTCAATGGGGAGGGTGCAGCTGTGCTGGGGAAAAAAATGGCTAGAAGGGTGGAGGAGTGTTTAAATTTGGAACTAGGGGAGGGTATTCATTTTATAAGAGGGGAAGACTGTGTAGATAGAGACCTGGGCACAAATAATGAAATTGGGGGTGGTAGTGGCATGGGGGGTGAGGTTAGAACAGTTAATAATTTAAGAAATAGAGGTACAGACATACATAAAGTGCATGTATACAAATGCCAGAAGCCTCGCCAACAAAATGGAGGACTTAGAATTAATTTTGTTGGAAGATAAGGTATATCGCACCCCCTCATAGGGTATAAGGCTGCCCCCTCATAGGGTATAATGCTTCTCCCCCCTCATAGGGTATAATGCACCCCCTCATAGGGTATAATGCTGCCCCCTCATAGGGTATAACACTAGATAGATAGATAGATAGATATGTGATAATTAGATGTATAGATAGATAATAGATAGATAGATCTATGGATAGACAGATAGATATAAAGATATAAAGATAATAGATAGTGAAAGATATAGGTAGCTATAGAGATAGATAGACCTAGATAGATATAGATAGATAAATAGATAGATAGGGGATAAATAGATATATGGATAGATAGATAGAAAGATAGATAGATAGATAGATAGATATAAAGATAATAGATAGTGATAGCTATAGATAGGTATATAGATAGATAGATAGGGGATAAATAGATAGATCTATGGATAGATGATATATAGATGGATAGATATAAAGATAATAGATAGAGATAGATATAGATAGGTATAGAGATAGATGGATATAGACTATTTATATCTATCTATATCTACCTCTATATCTATCTATCTATCTATCTATCTATATCTATCTCTATATCTAAGATAGAGACAGATAGATATAGAGATAGAGATATAGATATACAGATAGAAATAGATAGATATAGAGATATATAGATATAGAGACAGATAGATATAGAGATAGATATAGATAGATATAGAGATATATAAAAAACAAACCACAATACTCACCTCTCCTCCTGCTCCCACGCTGATGACGGCTTCAGTGTCAGCAGCTGACCCGTCTGCCAGACACACAGCGGGTGCGCGATGAAGTGACGTCATCGCGCATCGGCTGTGAGTCAGGAGCAGAGGGGACTGATGGGAGAGAGATGCTCTCTATTCCACTGAAATTGAGCGCAGCGCCGGCTGCCTAGGTTGGGGAGCGGGGCCCCGGGGTGAGTGGAGGCCGAGAGTGAATGAATATTCATTTCTCTTTAGTAGTGGGGACAGTGGCTCCTGCCTCCTGACACCCGCTGCTGCTCCGCTGGCAGGGCCCCCATAGCAGCTGTGTGGCACTGGCTGGGGGCCCCTGGAGCAGTGGGGGCCCTAGGCAACTGCTGTCCCTGTATACCAGTAGAGGTGCCAGGGCCCACCAGATGCCAGGGCCCACCGGAGAATCAGTCCGACGCTACCTGTCTGTATATATAATGTCAGTGTACAAGTAATAGAATGATCACTGGAGACATACACAGGAGTTCTGTATATAGTGTATAGTGTACAGGTAATACAGTGACTCACCAGTAACATTATACACAGGAGCTCTGCATATAGTCAGCGTACAGGTAATACAAGGATCACCAGTGACATTATACACAGGAGCTCTGTATATACTATATAATGTAAGTGTCCAGGTAAATCACTGACTTACCAGTGACCTCTGTATTTGTAGCGATTCATCTTCGCTTTTCTTCCTCTTCCAGCCAGGACACGTTTGCTGCAGAAAATAACACACTATACTTGATCACTTCTAGACCACATTCCCCACTTTCCCCCCCGACTTCTACACTTTATGTGTAAAGGTCAGCCAGGGCAGTAGTCGTGGCTGAGTATTTCGGGTTCGGGCATTGTATACCCTGACCTCCCTCTACAGGAAAACGGTACCTCTTCTCTTGCATGGTACGGTGAATACTCACCGTGCCGTCAGCGTCCCCTTTGCTACGCCGACTTGATGCTGATCCTTGATCCCAATGAATAGAGACACAGTCCAGGGCAACTCTTAACTGAGCAAATTTATTTTCTTCAGGACACAGCACATCCACATAGTTTCCAGCATTTTCATCACAGTAAAGACAGCACATTACTTCATCTTTCCCTTCACTGTTCCTTGCAGTGTTTCCGTTTGACGAAGCGTCTCAGATGGCTCCTCAGTGTCCTCCCTGTATAGCGTCACCACGGTGAAGCGCTCTCCAGCATGTTTCGCCCCGGACATCAGAGATTCAGCCCACGTAGCTTTCCACCACATTCTGGAGTGACCTGCCCGTACCCTTTTACGGTAACCTTCAATCTTCCTCTGTTTACTTACACTCTTTTCCACTTTATTGCTGATTCTGCAGTACCGTGTTCTTCTCTAGATGGCTGGGCATCAGCTTTAACATCACGGGGTAGTTAGGCAGCTCAGGCATATAGCCCACCCGAGCACAAAGGGGTCAGGCCTCTGACTGTCTGAAACTGGAAGACCATCCTGGCTTATTCTCCAGCTATCCCCTCCTACAGTTAACTCCTATATGTCCTACAGCTACATCTACTGTGCAATGAGCTCAGTGCCCCATCTAGTGACCATAGCCCAGACTGCACTGTCCCTACCAAGTACAAGGTGCAGAAACATAGCTTATGCTATATAAATAATACAGCAACATGAAATATACGATAATGCGCAACAATGGTATAACATATATATAAATATATATACAAGTACAACAGCAACATGGGGGTTTAAAGGGGTAAGACTCTCAACCCCTTACACATGTCTACATATTGATATTAGTCATGTATTATACTACAGCACAGGCACCATTTTGATGAATGCAAACCTTTTTTTTGTAACCCCACAAACACCCGGAGCACCAGAATCTCAATAACTGAAATTTACAAATACAGATTACACAACAACCACAAGATGCATTTCATCACCCAGGTCACCTCATTTTAATCAGTATAACAGCGTAGACCTGACACTGTCTGTACTTTACTGTTCACAATCCTGCTGACAGGATCCCTTTAAATCTAAATTTTAATAAGTTTGTTCTTTTCTGCGCTAAACGTCCCCCAAACCCTGAGGACGGCGAGTATACCTTGGTTGTGTTTTGCTGTATGTGTATACAAAAGTAAAAGAAGAGCACCTATCAGGGGCTCAGAAAAGCTGGGTGGCATGTGTGCTAGTGTGTGACCCAGCGCAGGTGTCTCACTGGCCTATCAAAACAGTGACCGATAGCAGCAAACAGTGTGATGTGGATGTGAGAACTGTCTGCGGGGTGCGCTTAGGTGAGTGGACAAAAGAATATGGGAGGTTCACCTTTATAGTAACATCCCAGGGCAGGTGTGTCGTGAGCAAGTGGTGTTCAAGAAATATTGGTGGCAGTGGTTGTGACTTATCCTGACACACAATGTACAGGGAAATGGGAAAATTGTGAAAAAAAACGCAATTCTGACCTTAATTATGTTTACGGCGTACATTATGTGGTAAAAATGACCATGTAATATGATTCTCCTCATCAGTATGATTACAGAGATACTAAACGTGCCCAGATTTTTAAATTATTTTAGTGGTAGAAAAAAAATCAAGACTTTGAAATAAAAAATATGTTGGAGTTTGTGTTGCCATTTTCCGAGACCCGTAGTTTTACTTTTTCGTTCAATAGAGCTATGAGAGGGATTATTTTTTCATAAGGCGAGACGTTATTATGGATATTACTTTGGGATACATATGACATTTTAGTTGCTTGTTACGTATTTTAAGTGGTATTGCAGCGACCAAAAAATACCGCAATGTTGGCGTTTTTAAATTTTTTGTGTTTACCAATTGGGTTAATTATTTTTATATTTTGATAGCTCGGACTTTGCTGGATGTGGCGATATCACTTGACATTTTTTTTTATGTTCATTTTCAATGGAGGAAAATTGAACTTTTATGAGTTTTTTTTCAGATTTGTTTAAATCTTTTTTTGTTGTTTTACTTTTCTTTTCACTTCATTTATCGCTCCCTAAGGCCCCTTTCACACTTCAGTTTTTTGCAATCAGTCACAATCCGTCAGGTTTTGACAAAAACGGATCCTCAATTTTTTTTGGAGGATCCGTTTTTTCCCCATTGACTTGCATTAATGGCGGATTGTGACGGATGGCTGTCCGTTTCATCCGTTTTTTTTTGAGGATCCGCCAAAAGTTGCTGTCCGTCACCATCCTCAAAGATTTCAAAACGGAGCTTGCAACAAAACTCTCTCTCTCTCTCCTTCCCGACCAGCATTTCCTTTAAATTTCCTCATTTTCAGGATCCTGTGCCATCCGTTCACATCAGTTCAGAACGGATCCGCTTGTCTGCCTTTTTGGCGGATTTGAACTGATGCAAAAAACTGAAGTGTGAAAGAGGCCTAAGCTGTACTACATACAGGGGCTAATGGTGCAGCAGAAGTGTGAACTTTTTGATGCTTTTGTTTAATATTTTCCACTATATTATATGGAGAGCATAAAAAACGCATGCAAAATTCCAATGAAGTCTCCAATTGTGGAACTGAAGCATTCCTCTACTAAAAAAAATGCATTCGAAAAAACTGCCACAAAAAAATACAATAAAAAGTTTTGATTGCTTTAGTGCGAATACCTATGGAAACAATGCAGCACTTCTGCACGTGTGAACATGGCCCAGGAGAGACTCTGGACAATTTGTACGTTCTACACCAGGTTCACACTTGGGGTTATTTATTTTTTTATCACTACTTAGAATTACAGACAAATTAAAAAAAGTGATCTGAGCCAATTATATGGAAAAAATACAATATTATTTAACATTTATTCTGAAGCTATATGAAATAATTCCGACTACAGCAATGGTCTGTGCCCATCACGGGTGATCCGTGTTACCGGGAAGAGAGGAGGAGACATTCCTACAAGGAGCTGACAATAGATACATCACATTATCTCACATATGAGGATACAGAATTATACAGGTTTGAAAATATCAAATAGAAAGATTTGCCTGTAAACAGGTAAAAAAGCAAAAACAGTAAATAAAGCAATGACTTGCGCTATTGCACCGGTAAGTTTTTATACATCTCATCCCAATCCAGCTAACCCCTATCCGTACAGTGGCAGCTGGTATTGGATGGTCTGCCATGGGTAACATAACTAGTTCTCCTATATTAGACCCATTGCCATGTTCGTCTTTATGACATCACAGAAGCGTTGTCCACGAGTCATGGAATGTTCCGCAAGAACGGTCAGTGCGAGGCAAGCAGAGATAGAGAGGAGAGCTGAACACTAACCCAGAGCGACTTGTAAATCACTTTTTACTTGTTTTGTTTATTTTTTTTACTTTTATTTCTTTTTTTTGGGAGTGTTTTCTACCATCCGCACACACTTTTGTGTGTGTGGAGGGGAAGGCAGCCTAATGGCTGCACCCGTAGCTGGAGGAAAGTTCCAACCACGGAGACGTCTCCCACATGCCAGGACATCCCTATACAGTCAGAGGCCTGAACACCACCAAAGGCCAACTGGCTTCACGGGGTATGTGATGGCAGTGCTTTATTATATCGTGTCAATTATTAAATGCCTGTTCAAAACACCAGAAAAGGCAAAGGACCGATATTCCAGACTGAAAAGTCCACCACCATATCCTACAATGCCCGAAATAGGCCGATTCGTACAACCTGCAGCAAACATCAGCGCAGAGCCAGAGGGTATGAAGGAACGCCTGATACTCACCAGAACAGTAGATGAGGAAGAGACAACAGCCACATTGCCCAGGAGCCCATCCCCATGCACCTGGATGGAGCTAACTCCCTCTCAAGCACGTATACTCCTCAGTATGCCTTACGACCATCAACCGCGTATTAAGGTGACTGCTAAACAAGGCTACAATCCTACACCACACCTGCCAGTCAGCTATACCACTGGAAAGATCATGCAAGTAATGCTGATGAGCCCACAGGATGTACAACGTGCCTACAAGAGAGATTTGGGTTTCCTTCCAAGTCCTAGGAAGATCATTCTCCCGAGAAGAGAATTCCGCGGCACTTTGATTTAGCCGGCGGAAAATGTAGTGGCGAGTTGCTTGCAGCAAGCACATACCATCTTCTGCACAGCTGCTTCTTAGACAGATTTTCCGGTTTTGACTATGGCTTGATCAATGGATCATGTTTCTATACTGCCGCCTGCCCTGACCTCTGCTTGTTTAAAGTTATGCATCTACACTGCCGCCTGCCCTGACCTTTGCTTGCTCAATGGATTATGTTTTTGAACTGCCGCCTGCCTGACCTCTGCTTGCTCAATGGATTGTTTCTGCACTGCCGCCTGCCTTCACCTCTGCTTGCTCAATGGATTATGTTTTTGAACTGCCGCCTACCCTGACCTCTGCTTGCTCAATGGATTATGTTTCTGCACTGCCGCCTGCCTTGACCTCTGCTTGCTCAGTGGATTATGTTTTTGAACTGCCGCCTACCCTGACCTCTGCTTGCTCAATGGATTATGTTTTTGAACTGACGCCTGCCCTGACCTCTGCTTGCTCAATGGATTATGTTTCTGCACTGCCGCCTGCCTGACCTCTGCTTGCTCAATGGATTATGTTTTTGAACTGCCGCCTGCCCTGACCTCAGCTTGCTCAATGGATTATGTTTCTGCACTGCCGCCTGCCCTGACCTCAGCTTGCTCAATGGATTATGCTTCTGCACTGCCGCCTGCCCTGACCTCTGCTTGTTTCCGGTTATTAATCTGTGATACTAATAAAAATGTATATTATTCTGCACTATATGGACTGTGGGTCGTTTTTTTTCTTTGGTTTTATGGTTGTTTCCGGTTATGTTTTTGCACTGCTGCCTGCCCTGACCTCTGCTTGTTTCCGGTTATGTTTCTGCACTGCTGCCTGCCCTGACCTTTGCTTGTTTCTGACTACTCATTTGCCTGCTGATTTTGTACTTCTTCCTCAATGCCTGCACTTTTAAGACCCCAGTAGAGCTAATTTATATAAATCCTGCATCCTAACAATGAAGCCGGGTTATAGGGCTTCTGATCACAATGGTAGGATGATGCCTCAATGTGAAGAAGGGTAGCACCAGTTCTTCACCTAACAGTATGGAATGCTTATCTAAAAAAATGAAAAAGGAACAGTACAGTATAGACAAAGGTCCCATAAACTCAACAAGAACAAACCATTAAGAACTTTAAGCATAAACATGTGAGACAACAAACCAAGTGGCTCAGAATACCACATCCGACCCAACCAGCAGTTTTGTTGAAGGTATTTTCCTCTGATCTTTCGTTAAGAGGGTACAACATCTCAAATACATTAGACTGGTGTGGGTCTCCAACCATTTAGGAACCCTCAAATCAATAGTACAGGGGTCTTGAATCAGTCACAAAATTGCTTCAGGAAGAATTGGGTGGAGCACTGGTTTCATATGTACCCTGCCGCTCATGTCAAGGTCTATGAAAATAACCAAACACAAGGCTGAGTACTCAGATCTTATAGGAACCTCCCCAATAGTGAATGGCCATCTGTACATTCATAGTTCCCCAGGTCTGTAGACAGATGCGGGTTTCACGTCCGGGACCTCTGCCTATCAGACATTTATAGAATATTTTATGGATAACACATAAATGTATGGGAAAACTCCTCTTGTAAATAGTGCGCCTCAAGTTTCTTCTGCTGTTTGCAGTGGAATGTAGTCATCATAGCTAATATGAGGGAAGGATTCCTGAGAGGGGGTATACATCTACTATATCCATATTCTGTGGATATCTACCCTAATAAAGCTTATGGACGGTGAGTGCAGTGATGAGACCGACCCTTTATCAACATGTTCTGTCCCACAAACTAATGTAGTACACTGCACTGACCGCCGATAGACTTTATTCTCCAAAGACAATTTAAGTTTGTTATATGTATTAAAATACTTTTTTTCCCAGAATTATCTAAGAATTATCGACAAGGAAAATGGACTCAAGATAAAGCTTAGAAACATATATTTCTTTACAGCTCCTGATATAGGTATTGCGGTCTTTAAAAACAGTAGTCCCCAACTTCTGACTCCTCAGCAAGTTATCCCCTAGCCATTGGTAGATCATAACTTGCTGATTACGGGTGTTTCACTGCCAGGACCCCCACCAATCCTAAGAACAGGGTGTCTGGAACAAGCGGCTGTTAAGAATGCGCAACAACACTTCTTTCATTATGGGACAATGATGGGGCTGATATGCTGATGATGGACTATGATGGGGCTGATGTGCTGATGATGGACTATGATGGGGCTGATGTGCTGATGATGGACTATGATGGGGTTGATGTGCTGATGATGGACTATGATGGGGCTGATGTGCTGATGATGAACTATGATTGGGATGATGAAGTCTGCAATAACAGAGCATAGCAGTACAACCCCTTAGCCTGGAGTGCCCTAACAAATAGCTGGGGAGGGTCCGAGCTCACAGTCAGACCTTAGAAGAAGAGTTAATAGTTTTGTTTCTTCTGTCTTAAAGGACAAAAAAGGCTTACAGTATATACTCGCGTATAAGTCGAGATTTTCAGCCCATTTTTTGGGGCTGAAAGTCCCCCTCTCGGCTTATACGCGAGTCATATACCGGGGGTCGGCCAGGGAGGGGGAGCGGGGGGGGGTGTCGGAGATCATACTCACCTCTCCTGGCATGTTTCTGCAGCCCCCCGTGCTTATTCCATCTTCTCGGCGCTGTTCTTCCTGCTTTCAGCGGTCACGTGGTACGCTCATTACCCTCATTAATATGCACATATGTAATGAGCGGCACCACGTGACCGCAGAAAGCAGGAAGAACAGCACTGAGAAGATGGAACAAGCACGGGGGGCTGCAGAGACATGCCAGGAGAGGTGAGTATAACGGGGGGAGCCATATTCACCTGTGCCCCATTCCACCGCTGCGCATCGCTCTGCTGTCTTGCTTCCTCTGGCAGTGACGTTAAGGTCAGAGGGTGCCATGACGTAGTTAGCAGGCGCCCTCTGCCTGAACAGTCACTGCAGAGCCAGCAACGCTGAGGAGCAGCAGCTGCAGCAGTGACAAGGTGAGTATATAGTTTTTTTTTTCATTTTTTTAATTGAGGCTGCGGCAGCAGCATTGTAAGGGGCCACTAATCACTGTGCAGCAATACAAGGGGCCACTCATCACTGTGCAGCATTATAAGGGGCCACTCATCACTGTGCAGCATTATAAGGGGCCACTCATCACTGTGCAGCATTATAAGGGGCCACTCATCACTGTGCAGCATTATAAGGGGCCACTCATCACCTTGCAGCATTATAAGGGGCCACTCATCACCGTGCAGCATAATAAGGGGCCACTAATCACCGTGCAGCATAATAAGGAGCCACTAATCACTGCAGCATTTCAAGGGGCCACTAATCACTGTGCAGCATTATAAGGGGCCACTCATCACTGTGCAGCATTACAAGGGGCCACTCATCACTGTGCAGCATTACAAGGGGCCACTAATAACTGTGCAGCATTACAAGGGGCCACTAATCACTGTGCAGCATTACAAGGGGCCACTAATCACTGTGCAGCATTACAAGGGGCCACTAATCACTGTGCAGCATTATATGGGGCCAGTAATCACTGTGCAGCATTATATAGGGCCAGTAATCACTGTGCAGCATTATATGGGGCCACTCATCACTGTGCTGCATTATAAGAGGCCACTCATCACTGTGCAGCATTATAAGGGGGCCTCTCATCACTGTGCAGCATTATACGGGGCCACTAATCACTGTGCAGCATTACAAAGGGCCACTAATCACCGTGCAGCATAAGGGGCCACTAATCACTGCATTTCAAGGGGCCACTAATCACTGTGCAGCATTATAAGTGGCCACTAATCACCGTGCAGCATTGTAAGGGGCCACTAATCAATGTGCAGCATTATAAGGGGCCACTAATCACTGTGCAGCATTATAAGGGGCCACTAATCACTGTGCAGCATTATAAGGGGCCACTAATCATTGTGCAGCATTATAAGGGTCCACTCTCCATGCAGCATTATAAGGGGCCACCAATCACTGTGCAGCATTATATGGGGCATATGTTATTATGGACCATGTTATAGGGCTACCATTATTCACTGTGCAGCATTATTAGGCATATTTTTGTATGGAGCATCTTATGGAACCCATCATGAACTTTATGGAGCATTATATGGGGCCATCATGAACTTTATGGAGCATCTTATGGGGCCCATTTTATTTTTGAAATTTACCAGTAGCTTCGGCATTTTCCACCCTAGGTTTATAGGCGAGTCAATAAGTTTTCCCAGTTTTTTGTGACAAAATTAGGGTGGTCGGCTTATACATGGGTCGGCTTATACACGAGTATATACGGACTTCTAAAGAAAATTGCCCCCAAGTTATTTTGAGCGACCCCGCCTGCTGTACCATCCTTGTGATTTACGAGAACGTTTCTCACTTCCTGCTAGGACAGCGGAAACCCAAGGAGTAAAGAGAGAAGGTCCTTATGGCTGCATGGAGTAATGCTGGAAATCTCTAAGTCTGCGGGGACAACAGAGACTTTAGAAGAAGGCAAACCAAGGTTTAGTGCTAGCACTAGTGTGAGAGAAGGTTTATAATACAGGACAGAAGTGCTGTAACAGGAAAGAACCTAACAAATAAAAAAGATTGTAGACAAACCAGATTTTGCTATCTATTCATGTCATTGCCTTCCATATTACAGAGAAATTTCCCTAAATCCGGTATCTGATAATCCACAATGATGTATATTCAGGGTCGAACTGGGGTGTCTGGGGCCCACCAGGGGAATGGACTCTAGGGCCCCATCCTACAGCTATATGCTAATATCTGTCAGTCGTTATCCCCATTATAGTGGAGCATCGGCTGTAAAACACAGGCGGCTCCTGTACATCTACTGTGCATCCCCATAACTGGGATGTATAATTACGGTAGTTTACATTAATGTGGTTCTTTGGTTAAAACAATTTATCACCGATCCATGGGCTCTATAGGATAGCTGATCGCATACGTCCGACCATTAGAAACTGCACCGACCGGAAGAATGAGAAAGTTTTATCGTTGATAGGACACTTATCCCCATTTTAAAATGGAGCAGCAGGTTAGATATCTGACCGAAGCTTCATTCATTCTCTTTGGAGCTTCTATAAAAATACAAGTGCAGCCACTGAGGGAATGAATGGATCAGTGGTCAAGTCGGACATGCCACTCCAGTCTAATGGGGATAAAAAGTTCCACATTTTGCTGAATGGGTCCAAGTAGTTAGACCCCCCCAATCAATACGTTATCACTTGTCCTGTGAATAGGAGATTACGTTTTTCCACAGGAAACCCCTGTAAGTGCATCTCTGCCGCTGTTTACAAAGTATTTAATCTCTAATGGAAATAAAGAATATTCTCCTAATTAATATCAGAGAAGACTAATGACCGTCAAACACAACACAATCCACTGTACCAAGACCAATAATACCACATACAGGGGAGAAATACCACCACACCATGACCAGACCACATAGTACCCGCATCATATCACATAAAAGGCACAAATACAACCACACCATGACCAGACCACATATTACCACCACATAGTGACCGAATAATATGACATATTACCAGCATATAGGGACCAAATAATAATTCATACACGGAGAAATACTTCCACACTGTGAACAGTCCACAAATTACCACCACTTATTGATGGAATACTACAGTACTGATTATGAATACAAACCACAATAATAACAACACTGTTATTACCACCAGTGACATTATACACAGTACCTCTGTATATAGTGTCAGTGTACAGGTAATATAGTGATTACCAGTGACATTATACACAGGAGCTCAGTGATCACTGGCAACATTATTGTCAAGGTTTGCTCAGCTTGTGGGATTAGGTAGTTCAGAGGTTAATGTGGATGGCCTCACTCTGAGATTCTGGGAGGCTTTTTAAAGCCTCATTGTGGGCTCATTCCTCATCGTTTATACTCAGACCCTTGGCCGAGTGTGTGTGACCCTGGTGTGCTTTGTGACTGTAATACTTTATGCTTGTTTGGTTTTGATCTGGTTCTGTCCCTGTTACGAGTTCTGCCTGTCCCTCTTGTACTGCATTGCTATCTCTGTGTATGACTCATTGCCTATGACCTGACTATTCTCTGATTGCCCCTCTTGTACTGTGCAGCTATCTCCATGTATGACTCATTGCTTACGTTCTGACTACTCTCTGCTCGCCCCTCTGGTATCGCGCCGCCCTCTCCATGTATGACCGCCCGTTTGTCTGACCTGAGTTCCCCTCGCCTCTACTCCAGGATTCCTGTAGTAGAGTCCTACAATCATCTTCAGAAGTGGGACACTAAGCCCCGCCCCCTGTGGTCACATGATCGTAGGTCCTTGTACTTCTTACTACCTTCAGCATCGCAGGTCCCGTCTGCCTCAACTTTCCCTGCAGTATCGGACCCCGGGCCCTCCCGCAGTAGGGGTGAGTCACGCTGCTCAGCCGTGGCAGTTCGCCGACGCTGACAGGATCCTGATATTTATACACAGAAGATCTGCATACAGTGTCAGTGTAATACAGTGACCACCAGTGAAATTATACACAGGAGCTTTTGGAAGTGCATTGAGCAGCAGGGTGGTTTGCTGGTGAAGGGAAAAAAATCTCTTTAAATCTTCTGCCTGAGCGAGTGTAAGCGAGCTGAGTGTGACCTGAGCGTCAGTGCGAACGGTGGTAAGTGTGTGACTTGTGATTCAGTGACTTTGGATTCAGGGAGTTTGCAAAGGAGGTATTACTGAATTGCTGTTATATTTTATTAATACTTTTTATTTATTTTTACTTAGCTTTTCTGTCTGGTGCAATCCCCATTAGGAATGTGCTCCACTATTGCCAATGCCATCCAGTGTACGTCTTGACGCATGTACGCAATCCTTGACCAGCCAGTCGAGGGTGCATACTGCTGTGCGAGATGTGAGCACATTGTGCATTTGGAAGCCCAGATACTGGATTTAAATGTGCAGCTGGCAACACTGAGATCAATAGACAATATGGAAAGGAGACTTCTACTCACTGAGCAGACGCTCAATGAGATAGATGAGGGGGGGATGCTAGGTTGGAGCTGCAGGACAGTGAAGCAGTAAGATGGGTGACAGTTAGAAGGTGGGGTAGACAGAAGAGTGCCAGGGAGGCTAGTCCTGATCTGGCACAACCCAATAAGTTTGCCAAGTTGGCAGATGAGGGGAGTGTCAGTGCAGGGGTAGCACTGCTGCAGCAAGGCATGTCCTCTGAAAGCCAGAGGAGTATATGCTCCAGTAAGGGGAGAAATAGGAGAGCAGGGCAGGCCAGACAGGTGCTGGTAGTGGGGGACTCAATTATTAGGGGAACAGATAGGGCAATCTGTCACAAAGAAAGGGATCGTCGAACGGTGTGCTGCCTATCTGGCGCGCAAGTCTGACACATCGCTGACCGGGTTGACAGATTAGGCTGGTTTCACATTAGCGCTTTTGTGCGCAGCGCATCGGGCGCACCAGTGCGCATGCGCACTGCGCACCTATATTTTACATGATGTGCGCATGGTCTTGCGCATATTTGCGCTTTCGTTCGCATGCGTTTTTTTGTCTTTTGCGCCAGGCGCGTCAGACGCAACATGTTGCATTTTTGGTTCCGCCCTGTCTCGTTAAAACAACGCATGCGCACGGAATGCGCACGGAATGCGCAAAAACACCACATTGGAGCCTATGGGAGCGCAATACTTGCGCATGGTCTTGCGTTTTTATGCGCATGCGTTTTTTACATAAACATGACTGAAATTTGGTCTAGACAGTAAAAAAAAAAAATTGAACCAAGGTGATAAAATGGTGTGGGCACTGGGATTCCACAATACTTTAAGGATTGCTCACTAGTGGACACACAGCACAAGCTGCACCAATGTAAGTATGAAAAACCTAATGTCTGGCTGAAATTTCAATACATTTCTATGTACTTATGTCTCTTTTTTTTTTTATTGCAGCATGTCTTCATCTGGTGAAGAATATGTCCCCGGGACAGGGCAAGAGGCAGAAGAAGTGAGTACTATGCTTCCGTATGGATTTGAAAAAATAAACACATGTGATTAATTTTTTTGGTTTAATTTTCAGAGCTCATCCTCCATCACGCCACCACCACCGGAGGAACGGCAGGAGCAGCAAGGCCAAGTGCGGGCGGGTAGACGTGATGTAAGTACAGACGGACTGTTTTTTTTTTTTTTTTACTTATTTTCTAGTCTGGTTTTTTTTTTTTTTTTTTTTTTTGGTATTTTTTAGTTTCTTTTTTTTAAATTTTCATGGTTGTTTTTTTCGATGTTTGTTGTTTTTTTTCCATTTATTTCCATTTAAAACAAATAATTTTTTCATGGATTGTTTATCAATATCTAGGGATCAAAGTGTGTGTGTGTGTTTGTGTGTATGTTTGTTTGTTTGGGTATATGGGCACGGGACTATGGGATGGAGGATATATATGATGGGTATATGGGCATGGGATAGAGGATATGTATGATGGTATATGGGCACGGGACTATGGGATGGCGAACATGTATCATGTGTATATGGGCACAGGCATATGAGATGGCGAATATGTATGATGGGTATATGGGCACAGGACTATGGGATGGAGGATATGTATGATGGAATATGGGCACGGGACTATGGGATGGAGGATATATATGATGGGTATATGGGCATGGGATGGAGGATATGTATGATGGTATATGGGCACGGGACTATGGGATGGCGAACATGTATCATGTGTATATGGGCACAGGCATATGAGATGGCGAATATGTATGATGGGTATATGGGCACAGGACTATGGGATGGAGGATATGTATGATGGAATATGGGCACGGGACTATGGGATGGAGGATAATTTTAAATTTATATAACTAACCACAGTTAGTTACTATGCCCGGGCAGCGCTGGGCTCTTCAGCTAGTTATCGATATTTTTTTTTTTAAATTCTTTCAAAGATTAATGTTTGTCTTTCTTTTCTAGGCTCCACAGCGGGAGGAGGACCTCGCCCTGGACAACGACGAGCTCATCCGTCTAGTCCAGGAGCGAGTCCCGTTGTGGGACACCCGTCACCAACTGCACTCGGACAACGTGGTGATCCGGCGGCTCTGGAACGAGGTGGCTGCATCGCTGATGGATGGCTGGGACAACGCCTCTCCCCGGGTCCGCAAGGATTTTCGTAAGTATTTAAATGCAGTGTGATGCAGCAGTGATCTTGGCCGGGATCACCCAACTGTGTGTGATGCTATTAACTCCATGGAGTTTCTATCATCACACACAGTTGGATGATCACAGCCTCCAGTGCATAGTCTTACTTTTTTTCTTTTTTTTTTTTTTTTCATCACAGTGAACAAAGTCAGAACCCGTTGGCGCTCGATGAAGGACCGCTTCAACAGGGATA